>NC_133293.1:18767872-19090789 GCF_005239225.2 Populus alba | reverse complement strand
ATCAATATGTAGGTTGAAACAGATTTATCACGATTTGTGCCATTCAGGATCATGGATCGTACCAAATAGGAAGGAAAAAAAAGAGAGATCACGCCAATTAAAAATGAAAAAAGAACTGCCAAATAGTTATACCTGAAAGAACTTAGAAAATCTTAAAGGAGATGGAGTTGGTGGAGCTTTTGCTGCAGAATTGTGATCTCCATTCGATGCTTCCTTAGACATTCTTGTCCAATTTCTGAAAATCATGAAAATTGAAGGAAAAAAATCAATCCATCATAAATTGTATAAACAACCCAGAAACAAAACATTGCATAATCCTCACATTCATAAATAACCCACAAATCAAAAACCTTAAATTAAACCAGCCAACAAGTTTCAATTAAAAAAACATGATAATAAATCCAGTTCACCTGAGTGATGTGAAAAAATAGAGTCAAAATCTCAAACTTTTTTCGCTGCGAGTCATGAAACTCAAAGACTACAACTTTATATAAAGAACTCGATTGTAACCACAGTAGATTAAAAAATAGATGGTTAACAACTAATCATGATAATAAACACCCCAACAAACAGCACCAGCTAGTGAGAGAGAGAGAGAGGAGACGCATGAATTAAATGAGACTTCAGAAACACGAAATGTACAATGCTTCAAATCAACGAAAAACCATACCCCACCAGTTATTGAAAAAATAAAAAACAAAACTTCAGATCTGAATCTCAAAATCTCTAAATCCCATGACCATTTTTTTCCTGACGATCAAAAATCCCTATAAAAACGAATGGAAATTGAGATTTAATTACCACGCAGACTTTTGCTGCTGAAATAATTTGAGGGAAAAAATATTTTGTTGCAATATTTTGAAGGGATTTAAGGACAGCGGATGATGAAAGACAGGGCATATACTTATATAGTGTTCAAGGTTAGATTGAAATTTCGAGGAAGCGTGATTCGCGGTCGTTACTGGCCAGAGAGAAAGAGAACATGCTCTGTTACAATCGAAAGACTTTACTGTCTAATGACAGTAATGGTAACGACACGTCAGACCGAGTTTTCTTTTATTTTTTACTACAACCGTTACAACAACGTGGGGTAACTACGAGTACACTATTTATTTATCTTTTCGATATTCAATCCATGTTTATTATTTATTATTTAATAAAAAATAAAATATATATATATATTTATTTAATATATGCATTATCTCAAAAGGTTTATATTGTACCATATTCAAAATATAAATATATTAGATTGGATTTCCAGTCATATTTGATAATATTTATTTCAAATTAAATATCCTAATATATTCAATATTTATTTTCCAAGAAATAATACAACTGTTTTTTAAAAAAATATTCATTCAAGTTAGCTGAGATGATATTATCAAATTCAAATTAAATTGTAATCGCGACGGGTCTGGCCAGGTAAGGTAGCGTCTACAGTATGCGTGTGGTCACACAAGTGTTGACATTTCCTTGTGAGCTACCGGCACCGTGCATGGTTCCATTTCTTATCTCAAAAGAATAAACAAGCTTGAAGCGCCTTCTTTATCAAACCTGTAGATGATTGCAGAGTTCAAGACCGATCATTGTTTACTGTGCAAGGTGAGTGAGGAGTTGCATTTCCCAAGGATCTGATCTCCCTTGAATCCTCTCCGTTCTCCCGTAAACTGTGTTTAAGGAAGTTGAATCTGATGATATGGTGAAAATTCTAAAAGGTTTGGAGATTTTATCGAGATTTGGCTGTGGAAATACGTTTTTTACGACGGCGGTGCTTGTGGTTGAAGGGACCTAAACATTATTTTATTTTTGGTTTCTTACACGTAAAATCTACAGCGTTTTTTATTAATTCTTTAAGTTTGTAGGAGGATTTAGATGTTTTTTTTTTAAAAAAAAAAAGAATTCCAATTCTTTAAGTTTTTGTTAATTTTAGACGGGTTTTAGATCCTGAAACTCAATTTCACGTAGATGTTTGTTTTATGTGTGACAAGATTTGCTGTGATTGATTGCCGCTTGGTAGTTCTGGGAACTTACGGTCAACGTGATATTATAACGGTGATTCGGGGGCAAAAAAATCATAACACACGCTATATATATATATATAGCAGTCCTCTAATATTAACAAAAACTACTAGAGTTGAAAGTGGGACACCTTTTATATCAACCTCTTTTTTTATCAATTTTTTTTAAATTGCATCAATCTAATTATATAAAATTAAATTTTAAATTAAAAATATATATATATAACCTGCCCTAGATTTACAACAAATTAATTTTGGTTTGAAAGTTTATCTTATTATTTTTCACTTATGAGTTAAAGAAAGGCATTAAAAAAATATGTTTCATGCTAACAAATTTCACTTGATAAGTGTAATTCCATGGTCGTATGTTTTTTCCATAAACATGTTTTAAAAAAAGAGATAAAGTTTCATTTTATTTTTTTAAGTTTTGTTGATTTTGGTTTTCTTGTATGGTTTTAGGGTGCATTAAAATTGGCAGGTGAATTATAAAGACTTTCATGGTACTTGATATATATTTTTAAATGGAAATGAATTGATGAGTAGAGCTCGTGATTTTCCTACCACTACAAAGTAGTTAAAATTAAACTATTTAATAGGTAGTGCAGTGATAAGAGTTTAAGATTAAAAAATTTATTTTTTTTTATTTTAAATTTGAGTCATGTGATTGTTAATATAATAGTCACTAGAAACTTACATGATTGTTAATTTCAGGCTAATAAAATTAATTAAGATGAACATAAATTAACCTGGACACTTATATTAATAAAAAAAAATATTAAAGCTGAACATAGAAAGCTAACCTTCGAACACCTCACTTTCTATTTCTTACTTTTTAAAAATAAATTAAATAAAATTATAGTCTAGCCTACCACAACATAACATGAAAAGTAAACTAGTTTCAAAATACAAGATAATTTCAGTAATTTAAAATATAATTTTTTAAACAAGAGAGGATGATGTCATGTTAAGAATTTAATAAAAGAAAATATAATAATAATTAGCTGCTAGCTAGTGGAGGGAGACTTTATAAAGCCATGGAGTGGTAATTTGTGTTTGATACCATGAAATTGGTTATTTTTTAAAAGTATATTTTATTTAAAAATATATTAAAATAATTTTTAAATTTATTTTTGATATTATAGTATTAAAATAATTTTAAACAATTATTTTTTTTAATTTTAGCCAATTTTCATCTAGTCGGGGAGCTGAAAAAACCGAGTTAATTGAACTAATTTTCGAAATCCTTACTTCATGAACAGTAACATAAATTGTCAAATTTGATGTCAATCACAATCACCTTGGGCTTTCACGGGGCTTTTCATAAGAATGGGCCATTAAACCCATATGACACAAACGACCTATAGTCAAAACCCCATTGCCTTGCATGCATTCCAAAGCTGCCGCTGCTGCGAAAAACTGAGAGATCGCGAGAAAGAGACGGAGTCGAAGAGACCAGGAGAGAGAGCAATAACTCCCATCGTTTGAGATTCAGACACACTGTCTTGGCCTCCTCGCTTCAGATCAGCTGAAAAGGTATGTCATGTAATTTTCTCTTCTGTTTTCGACTACCGGTTTCTGCAACCGCAGTAGAGATCGTAGATCTATATGTTCCTGTTTAGTCATAACAAGTAATTGCATCGAAGTTAGCCTTTTCTTCCTTTTATTGTTTGAAATTTTATTGTGCTGCTGTATTTACATGATTTTGCCCGGAGGAGAATACGACTGGTACAGAGATCATTAAACACTGATTAATAATTCAAACAGGGAGAATAAAAAATCACAAGCGATCGCATAGCGGAGTGGATATGGCGTTAGACTTCCGGATCTAAAGGTCGTGGGTTCGAATCCCACTGCTATCGCATTCTTTCCCTTCATATTTTTTTATCCACTAATTTTTTTTCCGGGTCCGTGAATGTTTTTTGATCATGAATTCTGGAGTGCTCCCGTAATGGGAAATTGCATTTGATTGCGTGAAATTAGTAGCCGGTTGTAGAAAATTACAATTTGTTTGACTGTAGTTTGCATCTCATGCATTGTTCTACGGAAATGGTAAATGCCGCTTGAGTTTGTTTCGGTTAGCATTGTTTGTGAAAGGGTTTGCAGTGATGTCACTGTGAGTTTGATGTTTGAAACTAGCTGATTCGATACATCCTTGGAGCATCTTCATTAAGATATATTGGTCCTATTTAGCTGCACTGTCTGCTTAGACGGGGCCGTTTGGTACTGCGGTCCAAACGGCTTTTTGCCTAATTTCAATTTTTTTTTTTTTTTTTTTTTTTTTTACTAAAATTGAGTTCGGTTTGTACTTTCTGGATCGTTTTGATGTGCTGATATCAAAAATGATTTTTAAAAAATAAAAAAACATTATTGGCATACTTTTCGGCACGAAAAGCTATTTGAAAAGCAACAGCTACCACACTCCCAAACACCCTCTAAGAAACATGGAATAGGTGCTGATTTTTGGAGGCAATGCCTCCACAGAAACATGGAATAATTGTGTCATAGTTAATCTAAGAAATTAAACAATACATACATTTGAATCAAAGAAGCTGATAAATTTGGTTTCGGGTTGCAAGCAAATTACACCGAGTATCAGAAACCTTCTTTAGTTAAACAGAAAGAATGTCAAACGCATTCATCAAGGTTGCAGTAAACTGATAAGAACTGTGTCATGTTACCAAATAGGCCTAGTTAGTGATGATATTGACGGGGTTTGATTACCAGCTGCCAATTTTGATCTGCAGAGCATAATTGAATGGAGTAAAGTGATGACTGTGTCATTTGTGTGTACATGTTTGTACTGGTTTTCTTTGTATAGATTGCTTTCCATCTTGTTTATCACATGCTTGCATTTCTGGGATTGCTAAGATGTCGACAGGGAATATGATCATCTAAATGGATCTTTAAAGACCTTGATTACAGGGAGGGAATGGAAACAGTGAATGCTACAGGGTTTTGAACTTAATGTCCTTGAGGTTGTCAACCTTGTGACCATAGTATAAAGAGCTTTTTGTGCAAGTCGGATAAAATCACAGACCTGTTGTTACAAACTTTGTTGTGTTGCTGATACATTTGGCTTTTATTTGTGCTTCTGCAGATGTTTGATGATCAAGATCTGGGTTTTTTTGCCAATTTTCTTGGCATTTTTATATTTGTTCTGGTGATCGCTTACCATTATGTGATGGCTGACCCAAAATATGAAGGCAACTGAGACTAGCGTGGAACACCCAAACAAGAGTCTTCATGATAGTCAAACTGTGTCAATTTTAACTTAACCACGATGAAAGCCTTGAATAGATTGCCTCCATTCCTTGAGCTTTTGAATTTCTTTTTAAGGTTCTAGAATATATAGAATGTGTTCTTTACACTGTTGGATAATGTTATGCGATTGATGTGCAACAGTTTACCCTGGTCAGTATGAACAAAATTCGCATCCTCCATTTAAGAGGTTTCATTGGATAGGGAGAGTGCTCGGGAGGACATTCCAGTAAAATGGGTTAATGATAGTTGCTAACTGCAGTCGTCAATTTTCGTAAAAAATTAGTTTAAAATTGAAGTGACTCCATTTTAATTGTTTTTTATTGGACGAGGCTTGTAACTGGCCATGGTGCGGCAACAGATAATCTTCCATAGCTCATAAGAAGATAGTATATATTTTTTCTTTTCATGTACACAAAAAAAAGGTATTATAAAAAAATAACGAGGAAGTCACTACACAAAAAATTACTAGATTAATTCTTGTTTATCTATTGACAAACGCAACACATAGCACCAAAAAAAAAAAAAAACATAGCAAATATAATATTTTTAAGTAATGCTAGAGGGTTACGAAAATTTAAACAGGGTAATTTCCAATATTCTTTCTAAAATATTATAAAATTATAGTAATCATCTAAAATCTTGAAAATAGTATAAAACCTCTTTTTATATACAAAACATCTTTAACAGTGAGGGAGTGATTAAAACAATATTAGGGGTATTTGGTATATAAAATAGGGTTTCTATAATATTCATTTAAATTTGAGTTTTTATATCATCTTCAAACTCTTGGATGATGATCATGATTTTATAATATTTTAAGAGGATTTTTATAATTTACTCCTTGTATTTCTAGATTATGTGACACTCGTATCAGATTTTTTAAAAAAAATATAAAATACAAATCTTATTAAGTTTAATGAAATAATAAATAAATAAAAGATCTCCCGATATAACTTGGTGCAATTATAACACTTCCTAACTTGTGGCTGTAGTTTAGTGGTGAGAATTCCACGTTGTGGCCGTGGAGACCTGGGCTCGAATCCCAGCAGCCACAGTCCTAGACTTTCATTAGGGTTAGTTTTGATGCATTTGTTAATGCATTTTCTTATCGAAACTCTGAAATTTTCCCTTATCATTAGGGTTAGTTTTGTGTTTTTACATATTTGATGCACATCATTCCGTATATCCAATTATGTTGCGCAATAAAATAACCTTTGCACCCTTCATGCTAGATGATTGAACTAGTCGGATTAAAGAGTGTTTTTGCCTTTTTTTTTTTTTTGTAATCAATAAATACCGATGAGGTTAGTTAAGTATTTCACAAATATAAAAAAGAGAGAGAGAGATGAAAACAATGACGCTTCAACAACTTCATTGTTTTTAAATGACATGTGTAGTTAAAGTAGTAGAAAAGATTGTTCCGGAGCCTCATCATTTCTTCTCAATGTTTATTCCTAAATATATGGTGCATGCACCGATAAGATCTTTAGTTTATCATGGGCAGCCAATTCTTTCTTTCTTCTTCTTTCTTTCCTCCCTTTTCATTGGCTTTTGTGCCCTCCCATCTAGTTTTTCATGTTAGCCCCTAAACTTTTATTTCATTTTGATTTAGTCCCTTTACCTTTTGTTATATTTTTTTTAAAAAAATATTTAATTGAATTAGTTTATTTTGTTTTAATTTCATCCTTATTGAATCTTTTATTTTGTCAAATTTGATCTTTGATTTTTTAATTGTTATTTTTTATAGGCTAAGATATTTTTTAGAATTGCATCTATTTTAAAAATTAACTTGGTTTCATGAGATTTTTCTAGGAGTGCTTTGGTTTTTTTATCATTTTAAAAGCTAATGCTTTCTTTATTTTACCCTTTAATATTTATTTAATTGGAGATTGAGTTTTTTTTTTTTTTCATGCTTTCTATTACCTTGGATTTATTATAATTTTTTTTTTATTTAATTAGGCTACCTAAGGTTTTTTTACTTGTTATTCTTTGTTATGTTTTTTTTTTAAATAAATTTTATTCTTTAATTAAATAGAATTGATTTATTTAATATAGACAAACACTCACTTCATTTTTTTTTTGTGTTGAATTATGTCAACAATAGAATGATAGTGGGTTTCCAATATCGTTGGCTCATTTGTTTTGGTTGATTGTTGCTAGATGTTTTTTTTATGGCTCACATGTTATCACTGCATGTAGTTTAAATCAGATCATTATACTACTTGTTTTTATTGAATTCAATCGAGCTAATGACTCCAATATCAATTTCTTCTTCTTCTATTTTAAATTTTATTATTAGAAAACACGTTAACAACACTAGAATAATAAAAACTTGATCCGACCCGCAACATGGCGTCATTGACAAACATGTGACCCCCTAACTTAAGCCAAAATTGTGCTTAGTTGTGGTTTTTTTTTTTGAGTTTTTGTTTTTAGGATTGATGATTGCTTATTTTCAGGCTATAAATGGTTATTTGATTTATCATTAATATGTTGGTTAAAATGGAATGCGATGTCCCAATGATGCTATATATCAAGTTTTTTTTGAAATTTTAAGGAAACTAAATTTTTTATTTAGTCCAGTTTCTATAAATTTTGCTATTGTGCTCTTGAGCACTAGCACCTTTAAGGATATGTTTTAACAGTAGTGCTTCAAAAACTGAAGGGAGTTGGTGGGCAACTATATGCTCTCAGTGGCACCTTCGGTCAAACAGAGAGAATTAACCTTGGTATTGCTAGTTTTGGCCGTGTTGCTGACGCATTTTGCTTTTATCTATGCCTCCACAAATGTTTGGTGATCTAGGATTTTTGCTAATTTTATTATTATTTTGATTTTTTTATTATTAATATGAATGTACATGTTAGTTTATGCATATCTCAACTAATTTTACGAGTTTTGAAGCTAACAAACATGTAAATTTTCAGTGAATTTAAGAGAATTCAAACTTATAATCATTAAAAAACAAACTTAAAAATTGATCACTTTTCTCCTTATTGCTTGCCTTATTGCTTGCCTTTTTGTGATGCTTAACCCAAAATATGAATGCGACTGAAGTTGGTGGTGCCGTACACCCATTTAAGGGTCCAAACGATAGTCAAACAGAGTCAATTTGTCCAGTTGGATCACCATGAAAGTTTTAAATAGACTTTTCAGAGAATTCTTTAATGCTTCAAACTTGTTTAAGATTTTAGAATATGAAATGTGTTGTTAGTGGAAAGGACAATGGCCCTTCGTGGAGAAAACCGATTGCTCCGCCATGCTGGATGTCTCCATGTGCTAAATATCCCTTATTTAACCCTCATTGGTGACAAAATCTGCATCGTCTTTGGCTATCATGCTTCATTGGCCGAGGAGGGTTTCTCTCATGAGGTCTGGCCAGTAAAAAGGGTCTGCAACAGTTACCAATTGTACTTGTAAATCTTCTTAAAATTAGATGGCTCTTGACGGCAGGTGATTGGCTACTCTTCCAAGTGAATGCCCATTTTGTTATATATTTTTTTCAAAAAATCTCAATTTATTCTAAGCAGCACTAAAGCTTTCAATACCCATGGGGATCTTGATCTCCTCCTCCTCCTCCTAGTGATTGCAGATGTCACTGAGAATGTTTGCATGAGGATGTTTTCTTCAGCCAAGGCTTTTAAAAAGTTAATTTTTTCTTGGTTTTTTTTAGTTATTTTTTAATATTAAAAATAAATTTTAAAAAATAAATTTTCAAGTATTTTCAAAAGAAATAATCTCTATCATATATATAAAACAAAATAATAGACCATTCGAATGGGGATCGTGAAATGCTGTCCAAAATTTGAACAAGATGATTGATGAGATAGAGAAAAAAACAAAAACAATGCCCGGAAATCACATGCCATGACGGGAAAAAAAAGGACATGAAAAGAAATCCGAGTGGTCGTACACTACGCGCTCAGCTCAGGCTCCTGACAAAAACCTTATTGAAATAGAAAATAAAATTAGCGAGGAATCCAATAATACACAAACCCATGTACACAGTACTTAATGTACTATAGAACATCATCATCTCTGCCACAAACATAAACATCAAAGGCAGACAGACACGCAAATCAATCTCACACAGTAAAAACGTGAAATTGCTCACACGCTTACCCAAAATATTCCCTCATTGTCTGTCCAATCTTAATTAATCTCATACAGGATTAACCTAATCTACTATTAATCTAAACATAAAAACGAGAGCCGTTGATTATAAAACAAACCACCCGAAAACCAGAAAACAGGGACGAGGTGCCCAGAAACAAAAACCCGGCGAAACCCAAAACAATCGCTATATCTGATTGCACACAGAACGCTTTATTATCCGTACACGTGTCCTTCAGTGTCCTCGCCAGCTCCGTACCCGCGGTGTTCGCTGACAATAGCAGGTACGCAAACACCTGCACCACACACACACACCATCAAAACTCTCTCGCTAACTTCAATACGCACGCGAATACGTACGGACGGGCGGGCAGAGGGATACGAAAACGTGTACGTATGTATACCTGGTCGTGGCCGAAATCGAACCAGACTTGGCAGATTTCAGGGAAGAGCGTGGCATTTCTTGAGATTTCCCAGACGGAAGCAGCCATCTCGAATAGAGAGTATATGGCGACGATCGCATTCGCAGCGACTACGTATCTGTCAACATGTTTTAAATAATTTCAGGAAAGATTTTTTTTTTTTTAAAATCAACACTGTTCTTTTCAATACATGTAAAAATTGTCGGGGAAGTACTTGGGTCAAATGATAACAAATAAAAATCTCGAACAATTTTAAACTTTATCAATAAATTTCTGAAAAAGGCATAAAGCGGGAAGATATAATTTGAAAAATATAAAAAAAATTGAATTAAAAGCATAATTTTCAAACTTGAAGAAACACCCTTTTGATTCCTTGCATTTTCTTTCTGACGAACCAAACAGTAATTTACAGTAAATAATTGGACTTGGGAGGAAAAAAAAGAGTGAATTTTGTGATGTGTGTGTGTGTGTGTGTTTATATAGGTAGATACCTGAATGCGTCAAAATTGTACCAATGAAGGGAATCAGATCCTCTAGAGTTTGTGAGCATGAAAACAGCAGAGGCAAGCGAGAAGCAAAAGGCAGCGAATCGAAAAACAAGAATGAGTGAGTTGAATCGTTTCAGCTTCTGCACTGACACGGTGGATTGGAAGTGTTGCTGGGTGTCACCGCCGCTACGGTGGGGCTGTGGAGACCGCATGACTGCTGGTGGCACTGCTGGTAATTATTTCGCGGTTAAAGAAATAGGGAGGAAGGGGGGGAGAAGTCATGAGAGAGGAAAGGGGAGAAGAAGGTTGTTGTTAGGGATTGATTGCAAGGGAGGCACGGAGAAATTGAGGTGGGGATTGAGAGGAGGAGAGTTGTTGAAGTCACGAGACATGACATGGGGCTTCAATGTTTCATGGAGAGAAAGGATTGAGAGCAAGCTAACGTGAAAAGGGAAAAAATCCGAGCAATGTTTGGGGTTCTTTATGGATGAAGGGGCGATTAGAAGTTAGAAGAACAGTAGAGAGGGCGCCGATCGGGCTTTGAGGAGAGATTATTGATAGAGTTTTTGTTTGTTGATTTGGTTCGGACAAGGGAGAAAAAGACAGAGTGAGAATAGAATAATTTATTTATTTATTTAAAAAAGAAGAAGCACAGCAGCCAGACAGGAAGCAGGGAGTCAGAGTCTGCTTTAACTTTCTTTTTTCTTCTTTCCTGCGCAACAACATCTTTTCGTTTCAAAATCCTCGTTGCTTTTTTATCCTGCGCCCCTTGATCTACACCACGGCTAATTGCACTGTGAGTATACCAATTCTTAGTATTTCTTGTTCGAGTCTTCTGATCAAGTTTAGTTTTTTTTTTTTTTTTTTTGTCGAAATTCTTTGCCTCTGAGTACTAAATTATGATCTTGCCCTTTTATTTCTGGGAAGGAACCTTTCTTTCCTTTCGAATGAGTAAATATCTGAATTATCTTTGTATCGATCTAAGAGATAGGAAGAAGAGGGGAGCAATGTAATATGGGAGGGAAAGCTCATTCGAATAAAAGGACGAAATCATAATCTAATAATCCAGAGCAAAAGGCACATCATCAGATAACGGAGCAATATATATAGTAATTGGATAGAGAATACTTGTTCGAAAAATTGTTATGCTTTAAAAAATAAAATCATATGGTAGATTGAGAAAATGGAAAGAG
Organism: Populus alba; assembly: GCF_005239225.2. Taxonomy (NCBI): domain Eukaryota; kingdom Viridiplantae; phylum Streptophyta; class Magnoliopsida; order Malpighiales; family Salicaceae; genus Populus; species Populus alba. The sequence continues at coordinate 19,079,296 of NC_133293.1, read as the reverse complement.
TTGTTGTGCTTATAATGTAATTATCCCATTTACATTATAATGATTCATGCTCTTTGATGAAGGGTGTTTTGCTACGCATCTCGACTGGGTTAGAGTTTTGTATATTTTTTAATTTTTTAAAAAATTATTTTTTATATATTTTATATTGTTTTAATGTGTTAATATCAAAAATAAATTTTAAAAATAAAAAATTATTATTTTTATACATTTAAAAACAAAAACACTTTGAGAAACAATATCCATCATTATCTCAAATACTTTCAAAACATGATAATAAAGTGCTTCCTCGTTTTACCTTCTAAAACTATTTGGAAACACGGTACAAACTACACTACTAAGCAAGTGCATATTTGAACATTTTGGTTCTACAAATTCAGGTAAGTAACCATTGAGATTAGCTTCTTCTTCCTTTTCTTCTTATATATGTTTTTGGATGAATTGAGATTGGTATTTAGACAAGTGAGTTAGATATTTGTGGATCGGCTTATTATTGCTCGTGTATATTTAATTATCTTGTGTTATTTTCTCACTTGACAATGGAAACTCACCCATAAATTATATTTTCTTTTCGAGTGGTAATAAGTGATGGATATGTGAACTCGTAAATTGAATCATTTCAATGCTGCGTTGTTTCTTTCTCTTTTTTTCTAGCCGTTTGGGGTAGATTCGGCTTGCCAAGACTCTCTTTCCTCCCCTCATATGTTTTTTTTTTCTCTTTTACTCGCCGCAGGGCCTATACAAACCAAGCTCGAGTCACACATCTTGATATGTTTTCGAGTTCCAAGAAGTTTGAACATGTAACTGCACCTCTTTTACGCACGTTAATTTTCTTAAGTTTTGTTAATGAATTCTCTACAAATATATTGAGCTGACACCACATTTTTAGTCAATGGTTATAGTGCAAATAACACCATATTTTTCTATTTGTCTCATGTCTTTTCTGTGTTTATATTTTGTTTAGATAACTGACGATCACCGAATTATCTACCAATAACAACAAAGTAGATGCTGTAATAAAAGTGAACACTTATCTTTTTATCAATTATTTTTTATGCAACTTTTTATATTATGAGATGAGCTGCAAATACTACCAAATTATTTTTTGACCATCACCGAATTATCTATCAATAACAGAGTAGGTATTGCAATAAACGTGAACACTTATCTTTTTATCAGTTAATTTTTATACAACTTTTTATATTCCTAGATGAGCTGCAAATACCACCGAATTATTTTTTGTTAGCATAACACTGACAATCACCGAATTATCTACCAATAACAAAGCAGATGTTGCAGTAAACGTGAACACTTACCTTTCTACCAATTAATTTTTGTACAACTTTTTATATTCTTCGATGAGCTGCAAATACCACCAAATTATTTTTTGTTGGTATAACACTGACAATCACCGAATTATCTACCATTAACAGAGCATGCGTTGCAATCAACATAAATACTTAACTTTTCATCAATTAATTTTTGTATAATTTTTTATATTTTGGATTAGCTGATGTGATTAAGGTTTATAAATACTTAAGTCACAAGATAAACATGACAACTTTTAACATTTAACACTATTCTCTTACAGATATTTCTTTTCTCATATATTTAAATTATATCAAAAGTCTCTCTTCAACAAGAGAATTGTTTTTTCAGGTGAACTTTTAGCCACCAATCAGGTCCAACAATCAAGCTCATGTGCACAGCCTACATTCCAGGTCTAAAACCACAACCGATAAAAAGCTAAATTTTAGTGTGAAGTCTTTTTATAACTTCATCAATAACAAACTCAAAAACTTTCGTGGTCATTTGTGTGATGAATTTTGAAAACAAAAGCAATTCTGGTAACTATGAATTTATTTGCAATTATGCATGATTATGTTTTGAGACTCGCTGGCCTTGATCATCACGGGGCATTGTGCTTCGCTTATGGAAGTTTGACAAAGATGATAGCTGACTAATTGATTTAGTTTTGGCAGGTTATAGATTGAGTTAATAATTATTGATAAAAGTTAATCTAAATTAGTGTTTTTTAATATTTAATATTTTTTTCAATTATTTTGTTATTCTTTTAAAAGAAATAAAACTAGATTTCCGTTAGATTTTAACCAGGTTAATAATATCACAAGTTGAGTAATATAGATCGACTAGGTTTGACCATATCAACTTCTAATTCGATATGAAATTTTGCTAGATCGGCTAGAATCACCGGGTCGAATATTACAATGAAGTTTAACTTTGAAAAATTGCATGGTAAATGATTTGTTATATCTTGATTGGTTTTGGAGACATTTTAGCTGTGCTCTGCATGTGTGGAATGATTTTTCGATGCGCTGGTGTTAGTAAAAAGAAGAAGTTAATCTGCTTTCTTTCTAGTTATTTTTAGAGATTAGTAAAACATACAAGTGATAAGTGAATTTATTTACAAGTAATGCACGCTGAAAATGTCTAGGAGCGGCAGCTCCCATGAAGTTTTACGTTTTATGAGGATTTAGTTTTTGTGTTGGGATCGGGACAGCTAGGAAGCATCTTCGAGGGACTAAAACTCATGTACTATTGTGGAATCTACAGCTGAGGACGAAACACAGCATAATATATATTTGGATAAAGTGTCACGACTCACGAGAGATTAATCAAGGCAGAGTAATTTAATATTAACAAGTCTATCAAATTAATTAAAAAAAAAAAAGGGAACAGCTACCCGCCTTCCCTCTTTCTTCTACCTCTCTACCAAAAACCCTAACCATATACTATGACTTATTCAGTACTTTGCTTCAATACCTAGTAATTATTTTCTCACTTTTCAATCCATTTTTCTTTTGCTTTTTGGTCTATAATCATTCAAAGATTAAGGAGGAAAGGAAACTAATGGCGAACAAGACCAATCAATGACATTAGCATGGGTGGGTTAAGGATAAAAAAGCACTATCTTGTGCGTATCTCCATTAAATAAATATATTTCTAAACAAAACAAAACCAAATCTATTTTTCGGGGGCGGACACATGGCAATGTCAAGCAACAGAAATTAAAATTTCGACTATAATTTGCCAAGAACATTTTTGCCAACAACAACTCCGATAATAATGGACGCAAGGGCCGAGAAGGCTCCCTGTCTTGAAAGCCAGAATTCAGTCCACGTCAAAGGCTTTGTAACCTGGACTAATACCTTCTGAAACTGTTCCTCCAGGTCTTCTATGGTGCCAGAGTTATCAATGACAATGTCAGCCTTGGACCTTTTCAAATCCAGGGCCATCTGAGCGTTTGTTCTGTTTCTGGCAGCTTCCTCATCGATTCTATCTCTTGCCATGAGTCGCTGAAGCTGTGTTTCAGTGTCAACCCAAACAACAATAATGGGTTTTGTCCACTTATCCATCTTGGCTTCAAACAACAAAGGAATGTCTAGGACAATTACCTTACAACCCTTCAGCCACAACTTTAAAATTTCCCGAAAGATGCCAGAGGATATAAAAGGGGCCAAAAGCCTGAAAGTACTCAATAGACAAAGCATTAGAAGGAGCGTAACATGCAATTATGTGACATTGTTCCATAGAACACCATCACAATCTAGAATACACTAGCAAATTTAGGCATGGCCACTAATGCTTCTTTTTTTTTTGGCATAATACCCCAGATATAGAGAGATAACGAGATGAAATGCTGGATACAAGCAGGACAAATCAAGTCACAGGTACTATAACTTCAGCGGTATGACTTCACAATTCAAAGGAAATTTCTTTAAGACATATAAAATCTGCTTGATGAGCGTGAACTGAGTTTACTTTGGCAGGAAAAAATGACATGTTAACCTCATGCTTCTTCATAAAAAAAAATCAGCTCATATTTATTTATCTTCTAATGATTATTTTCTGTCAACAAGCAACCAATTAAACAGTACCAATAAGACTAAACAAAGAATTTGGTTCCTATCTCACTTGATAGACCGGGAAAACCGATGCAAACTATGCTTTGCATGCTTCCTCAATCTATACATTGCAACTCAAGCCAAAAGAACGTGCATTTCCACAGAGAAATTTAATATATTCTTTCATGTACAAGTTGAGCCGATCTAAATTAGAGCATATAGACATGAAAATATAAAAAACTTGAGATGATGTCATTTAATTAAACATTCAGTAAATTCAATTTTGCAAGCTACGACTTAAAAATTAAAACACAGCCATTCTTTTCAATAATTTGTTTCATACATATATTATATTCTATTCCATATAGTCCGAATGCTATAAGTATAACATATTTGTTATTCATCAAACACACATATGCCACTAACTAAACTGTACCTATTGAGAAGCTGGCGCTTCCCAGAGTCAGAGAACACAATCTGGCCCAGTTTTGGCCTATCAACTTCCCCGTTAGCTTGCAATATGTCCTCTCCAAACGCTGCAACTACCCTCTTATATCCACCAGTGCCTTTCTTCAGTACATCCTGCAATCCATTTAATTCATAACACCAATTGAATCCGCTTTGAATAATTCTTTTAAGTAGCCATGAACAATTATAAAATTCGACAGTTTTGCCCATGAAACTGATGCAAGAATCAGATTATGCCATCCAAAAAAAGGAATCATTTGTCAAAATTACCAAATGATGAGATATATATGTAATAAAACCAAAGGTAAAGATAAGAAAGAAAGAAAGAAAAAAAAAGGAATACTCACCCTAGCAACTATATCAGCGTCAACGACAGGAATGTCATGGGACTTGAAAAGATTAGAGACAGTACTCTTTCCCGATGAGATTCCACCTGTCAATCCCACTATCCTCATTTTCACTCACTCTATTTTCGTATTGTCACTGATCTTCCTGTCCTTGTGCCTGCATAGATAGGTAGATATATGTAATTAATTAAGTGGTGTCATTTGGGTCGCGCAAGAATGCGGTTCCACTTCTGCAATCACATAAACATATAGGATTATTTTCAAAACATGCTATCATTACTTGAAAATCAACTCTAACTTTAAGAAATTCATTTCAATACATACTCAAAATAACATGATATGATGTTTATTAGTTTCAATCTATAGGCCTTTAATAAATATAACCATGAAGAAAAATCTTGGATGCCTCCAATTTTATCTCTAACTTTTTTATTCCAGCCTCGTCACTTGCCCAGCTAAAATGGACGATAAGGAAATGACAGCACCATGTACCTAATAGTCAAGGTTACAGGCTAATGGTTCAAATTAATTGCAAAAAAACAACAAATGTCCAGCGCTGGGAGTTCAAAGTTCAACCAAAGAGACTGCATGGGTAAGAAGCACATCATGTAGTATAACACTAAGATGCAACAATCAATTTTACATTTCTATATGAATGTGAGAGAACAAGCTCAAGTATGCTGGAGTTCCAACAATGTGTTTCATTGCAGTGTGGCAATGAAGGCATTCAGTATAGGTAAACAGTAAATAATGTTGCACATACTCCAGGTCACTGGTTCAACATGTAGGATCTTTAGTTATCAACTATATTGACATAGAAATGCAACTTGCAGGTTGGAACATGTTGGAGGCCAACATGATCCCAGCTTTTTAAGTTGAGTTTTTGTGAAGCCAAACGAACCATAAACTAAGGTTGGTCAACATAGTGTCTATAGTGCATATGCAGTACAACAAATGTGCGGACAAAATGAGTCGGATATGGATTTTTGATCCCAATTCTGGCTCCATGCCTAAAATGTTCTGATGTGTGTCCAATGGCTTGTTTGGTGAAAGGTCCATAGCATCTAAATTCAAGATTGGAGAAAAACAAATATGGACACAAAGCAGCACCCAGTTCCCCAATACCAAATATAAGAATCCTAACCCAACCATACTCCTAATTTCTTTCAGGATTCAGTAAATAAATTCAAAGCAGAAGGCTTGGGAGCAAGTTTTCAACTTCTGTATTCAGTTTATGCTTACTAATGTCATACTCTCTCTCATGTCACTCAACAAAAACCAACTCGGCACCTTCAATTAGTGAACAATTTGCACAAAAATGACAAAGCACACCCAAGAAGCTCAAAATCTCAAACCCAGATTTCATAAAACAAACCCCACATGAGCACAAACACTTAATACAATACAAGATGCAGTCTCACTGAGTATAATAGTAGAACCGTGCATTGGCGAAAGTAAAGAATGACACCCATTTAACTTGCCCGATTTTGAATAACTACAAGCCATAGCGTTTCACGAAACAACTGTTCGTGCTGGCATTTTATCGAACAGGTAGAGAGAAATATCCAGTAGTCCAATTTTCGCATATGGAGTTATTGCAATGTTAGCAGGAACTATGTGAAGGTTATGGGTTTTGGTGTTTGGTAACGGGTCGTTGGTTTCTCTAAGAGCATATTCAGTTTATTCAACATCAAAAGCAAAAATCTCCTAACAAAAAAAAAATATCTACCAACCATTAAAATAGGAGTGGGTATTTAACCACAGAACATGAAGTAGAGAAGCTTACTGGAGTGGAAGAGGATGAGGGAGAGGAGTGGGATGCTTGGAGGGTTTAGCCGATATATTTTTGAGGAACACAGTAGTGAGATCAGACACAAAGCCCGAGTTACAGTCGCCGGAACTTGAGAGAGTCAGAGAGGGCTTTTTCGTGATTCGCTTTTAATAGAAAGGTGGGTAAACATCATTTTCGTCCTTATAAATTTACCAAAGTTCAACTCCCATCTCTGTTTTCTTTAAATTTCCTAATGGCAACCTTTTAATATCCAAAAGTTTCGATGTTATCCGACCTAATTTCCTCCCACGAAATTTCTTTGAAGACATTTTAAAAACCAAGAGTTTTTATACCAGGCCTGATTTCTCTAATTCTGCCGGTGCAAGAATCTGGCATCGGACCATATTTATGATAAAAACGTTTCACTCTTATTTATTACTCCCTCCTTCCTATTGTCCATAATTGGATATTGCACTATTAATCAAAATATCATTTATTATTATTTTGTCTGATGTAAGTTTTCAATACTATTCATGGTTGAAGATAATGTTGGAAAATTAAAGAAATTGTTAATAAACATTGTAATACTTATTTAAGAAAAAATAGAGTTAGAAAAAAGAAAAAACCAGTACATCGAATTCAAATCCTATATTTCTACGTCTAGAAAACTAGTTTTTTTAATTTATATTTTTATAATTTCTTTTTACAAGTTTTTCATTGTTTCTGAATAAAAAAAAATGAATAATATATTTTTTTTTCTTTTATATACAATAACTTTCGTGTAATGTAAAAGTTTAGTTTTTTCTTCATCTTAATATCATAAATTTTATTTTTATTATAAATATAATATAATTTTTTTAATCAACAGTATAATTTTTTCTTGATAATTTTTAATTTGAATGAAATAAAATTAGTATTCTATAATTAGATTATCACAAATATAAAATATTAAAATAATTATTATAAATTATAATTTTATTTTTATAAAAAAAAAATTCCAATCTTGATACATTTAGTTTTTTTGAAAAAGAATTATCTTTATTTCCAACAAATAAACAAGTTTTTTCAAATTTTTATTGGAAGACAAAAACTGAATAAACAAAAAAATATAGTTTTTTATTACCAAACACAACCATAATTTTTTCATGTGTTTCATTTTAAAAAAAAAAAGACGTTTAAAGACATTCCGAAATAAAAACGTAGACAAACAACAATATATATATATATATATATATATATATATATATATATATATATATATATATATTTATTTATTTTTTTTTTTTTTTTTTGGTGTAAGCACTCTCGCCGAAGGCAACTGTCAAAATCAAGGCGTACACAACTTAACATCCGGTGGTTGAAGAAAGGAGAGGGAATGCATGACGTTGATCGATTTAAACATAACGAAATTCAAACCAAAAGATATAAAGAAACAGAACGGGTTCATGCAAGTTCCAGAACAGCCAAGTTTAAACCAAAATATGAATATCTAAGACTGATGATTGTCACTCAAAACATGTGCACAAAGAGTTTGGTTATAATGGATCGAGAACAAAAGGTGAATGGAACTCTACAAGGTAAATTGATGCCTCTCTTGAATACAGACACCAGAAGCACTGCAGCATCACATCATTTCTTGCGACTTCCTCACGCATCGGCTTACTTTCTTCTTGAACTCGTCCCTGTTCTCTCTCCATTGTTTCTGAAGTTGTTCGATTACAAAAATTTTTAAAATGTAAGCGTTGAATTTATGTGCGTCACTAGCAAAATATAAAATGCGGCCCACATTCATCACTACACCTGAAATATTTAATGGTGGCGCTATACACAATGCAATAAGATGTAGTTGCCTGTACTGCTAATTTTGAAACTTCTTGTGAAAACATATATTTTTGCCACTTCAATCTCAAAAATTTCTCAAGAAAAAGAGACGGTGAAAATAAATGGTACATGTTCAAGGAAAAATAAATAATTGTATACACCTACCGCAGCATCGACATTTGCAGGAGACTCGTCATTAGGACTAGAAAGCATTGATATGATGCTCAAAACAATGCTTTCAACCTGCAAAAAACAGGAAACTAAATAAGAAAGGTTTATAAAAGAGATAAAATCAACCAAAATAAGGCACAACACCAAGTAAAATGTTTAGAGCCTAATTGGCCTCTACCACACTGTGTTGTGCAGTCCTGAGTTGTGAGGTGAAACATACAGAGCTATTTGGTGATCAGCACAATACAATTACAAGCTGTGCTTCTTGTTCTTTGCAATCGGGATACATCAACTGATATTTTCCTTTGGCGAGTGAAACATGTTGAGCTTTCCAACAAGTGTTGTCCGAATTTTAATAGTCATATTGTCTATTTATAAAGCCAAAATGATCCCTCACTCAATGCACTCGAGTTTAAATCCTTCATCATGTTATTTACTGACACTACCACCTTTGCTGGCTTCTCTCTACAGTGAAGAATGGAGAAATAGGCTAAACGATATTAATCAACCCAGCCTAAGTGATCTATTGTAACCTGAAGCTGTCCCAGAACAAAAAAAAAAAAAAAAAACACATGATCTGGGCTAGAATTGAGCCCCTCATAGCTGAGTTGCTTTAAGTCTTGCAGTCACCTCAAGTTTCAGTTATAAAAGATGCTGATCACTGAGATGCATTGCCAATCCAAACCACCATCACATGGTCATACCACAAAGTAAATTAGAATTATGCATAAATGCAAAGAGCTACCATTTCTATATCTCTCTCTCAAATATTCATCTTTATCCAAGACAAACCTGTAATTCAGAACAGCAAGTTACAAATTGCTTGCCCAGACAATTGCAGCCTTCTTAGGGAGTCGAAAAAAGCATATCTCAAAAAAAAACACGAGTATAGAAAGCGTATATCCTCTTTGCAACTCTTAGTGTTTGCATCAATATGAACAGAGGAAAAAAAACAATTCTGAACCGAACTTCCACTCTGTGGGTAATAGGATAAAGAAAAGGCAGGAAAAACACAAGCACCATATTTATAAAAACTGCAAGCAATTTAATAGATGCAGTAATATAAAACAACAAAGAATCACATACTGTATGAACTGGACTCCAGCGCTCAGTTGCAAGCTCATAGCCATTTGGGTCGTCACCAGGTGGATGAAGAATTGATATGCAAACTTTTCCATCAGGGTAAACTATAGTTCAAAGACAGCAACATTTTAGTAGTTTTCCATTTCAACGGCACGGACACAGAATAGCGGATGCACACACAAATATAATAAAGAAAGAAAAAGCACCCACCATTTGGATGCCACACCTCTGAGGTAAACCTGACAGTTGGAGGACTGACTGGATAATTCTGTGGAAAGCTCATGATTGCATTGAAGAAACCCCCTTCACTGTGAAATGAAAATAAGTTGTTAATAAACAACACAATGTCACCTTTAATTGTCAGCATATTATACAACAAATTTGAATGCTACTAAAAGCTCTGGATATAATTCTCAAAAACAAAATACATCCAGGATTTGGTTCCAAACTAGTCGGCATATAAGTAATTGGACCAGCCTATCAAGTTACCAGAAAGCACTGGAATGAAACAAAGCAGAAGACTCAAAATCAATTAAAAACTGAATGCATTCATAGCTTGATTATGTTCAGTTGATAATCCAATTGATTAAAGAAAATCTAACAGGCTCAAGAACAACATATTACCAGGCAGCCATTACCAAAACCTTTAAGTAAACTTCATAAAAAGAAATCCAGAAATAATTACTGAAAATCAGATAACAAGAAAAGTCCAGACATGAAAAGGAGCCTTTCATAGCATCGTCGCGATTAATAAAAACCCTTAAAACCAAATTCAAAACCGAAAAGCAACACAAGATTTTAAAACCAAATACTGAAAGAAAAAGAAAAAGGTGTAGCCCTAGAATCTGTTAAAAAAAAAAACCTTAAAGAATGGATGAAACTCACTATAAGGTATCGGGGGGGCCTATAATTGTAACGCTCCATTCAAACACGTTGGTTTCATCAATCAAACCAGCAGAGAATCCATCAACTGGGTTCTTGCATAGATCTACAAAATCAATGAACAAGAAAATAAATAAACCATCAAAGATTAAAACTTTCTACGAAAAACAAACAAAACCCAAACAAAAAAAGGATTGATGTGGGGTTATTAACCTCTCAGCTGCTTTTGCAGGAGAAGACTAGCTTGAGAAGCGGCCATTGATTCTTTATTTGATTTGAGCTACGGATAGAGAGAGGCCGTAATAGAAGGGAGGGCGAAAAAAAGAAAAATTAGGGGAGTAAAGTGTAAATCTGGTTTAGGAATTTGGGTTTGGGGTTTTATTTAATTAATTATTTATTTATGTAGAGGAGAGGAGGAGATGAGCAAGGAGATTTTGTCTTCTATGATGGAGGCCAAGTTGGATACTTTTCCTGTTTCAAAATTGAAACTTATGATGTGACCCGGAACATTCTAGGCTATTTGCTTGGTGTTTCCAATGCACTTTTCCGGGTGTATTAGTTAATATTTGATATTGTCTGTGTTTCTGATAATTTTTTTTTAGTTTTAAATTAATTTGTTTTGTTTTTTAATTATATTTATATGCTGATAAAATAAACTTTAAAGATTTTAAAAATATGTTATTTTCATATATTTTAGTAAGAAATATTTTGAAAAATAACATATAGATCTTTAGGCAACATTTATATGAGGTTCACCACTCTCAAATAGATTTTTACGTGGTGTTTATTTGAGGGATTGTACCTTGTTTTTTAGATTTTTTAAATTTTTTTAGTTTCAAATTGTTTTTTTAGTGTTTTTAAATAATTTTAATGTATTGATGTCAAAAAAAAAAAAAATATATATATATATATATATATTATTTTAATATATTTTAAAGCGAAAAACACTTTAAAAAAATAATATTTACCATAATTTCATACACATTCTTAGGGGGTATTTGAAAGGATAGTAGCGATTGCTTTTCAAAGTATTTTTCATTATAGAATCTATTAAAATAATATTTTTTTTATTTTTTAAAAATTATTTTAAATATCAAAACAATAAAAAATATATAAATAATTAATTTTAAATAAAAAAAATTTAAATTTTGTCAAACCCTGTTTGAAATTCAATATCAAACGGGATTTAATCAAAGAGAATTATAATATATTTAATAATTTAAATTAACTTGAGCACTGCATAGCAATGAATTGTCATCATCTATTCGTGTAAATTGAGGTGATTATTTTGAGCTTTGATTATCCAATTATTTACTATAGTAGGTTATCTTTTAATAATCATGTTTTTTTTCTTAATTAGTTTCCGGTTGGATTTATTTTCACATGGATTTAAAATAATCCGTCTGTTTAAATTGATACGCTTCTTTAAAAAAATCCATGACATTTTTTTTAAATTTAAAGTTGAGATGATAACTTGGAAAATCAATTTACATACCTTATTAACTGTATGGTTTAAAGATATTCCAAGCTAACGACCGCTTTACAGTCAAAACCCAACTAATTGGTTACGAAGAAAAATAAGGAAACGAAAGCTATCCTTATCCTTTGGAGATTCAATGCTTCCCCTGCATAGGTTGAATTATATACATATCATGATATCATTCCCTTCATTGACTTATAGTTGCAAGACAGGCAGTCATTGCTATGTTTACAATGCTGTGTAGAGTTGCTATGTTTACAATGCTGTGTAGAGTGTACACATGACTAGTGTTTTTTTTTGTAGATTTTATTTAAAAAGATATTAAAATAATATTTTATTTTATTTTTTAAAAACTTACTTTAACAATCTAAAATCACCCAAAAATTAATTTAAAACAGAAAAAAAATCATTTTTTAAAACACATAAACAAATTATGCTATAAAAACTCGTTCAAGAACCAACTTTCCAACCCAGTTGAAGAACGAGTCATGCATGAACTTTCCAGTCCAGTTGAACAACGTTCAACATTTTTCCTTACCTTAACGCCGAGTAAAATCATCAGAGCCACGTTTCTAACAAAAGTTTCTAATAAATTGTGTTTCCAGAGCTGTCTGGAGGGGGGGAATTGCTGGTTGTCTCAACAAGGTAATTGTCACATGGATCCTAACTTTGTGGTAGAGAGAATCAAGGTAGAATTAACAAGTAAACTACTATTGAACTCGTTTCGAGATTAAGAAAACAAAACCATTACGATACAAGATATCAATAAAGTTCATACAAGTTCAGGAAACGCCAATTTCAAGCCCTTGTATAGATATCTAATACTAATGATTGTCACCCAAAGATATGCGCACAGAAAGTGCAGGTTACAATGGAAGGAAAACAAGAACTTGATGAAATTTTACATGGTTCACAGAAGGGTCCATTGGCCACCAGTTCCTCCCTTGACTGGGGATATGCAAAAGCTATGCAGCAATATACACTGTCACAACATTTCTTGTGATTTTCTAACACATCGACTTACTTTCTTCCTGAACTCCTCCCTACTCTCTCTCCATTGTTTCTGAAGTTATACAGTCCAGCAATTGTTAGAATAGAAAAGGCGCATCAGCCAGATTAGTAGAAAGCAAAAAAAAAAAAAAGAAGCATGACCCTCGTGATCCAGTCATGACTAGACTCATGCAAAACACAGAAGCATCTCATGTGAGAGCTTGAATGGTGGCAATAAGATGCATACAACTCGATGTTATGAGATATGTAATAACACAGTTAAACATATTCCAATCACTGCAAAGGTCAGGCCAAATGTGACAGGTATATATTGATTGCAGTATGAGACTGGAAATTCTTCGAACGCGATTGTGAAATTTCTCAAATGCTTAAAATATTTATTTTAACCACCTGTTACTCAATACACTCATTCAAGAAACTAATGAAGTGAGAGTAAAGATTACATATTTATGGAAAAATAAACAGAACTACACCTACCGCAGCATCAACATTAGCAGGAGACTCGTCATTAGGACTGGAAAGCATCGATATGATACTCAAAACAATGCTTTCAACCTGTCTCAACATAAAAAGGCACAAAAAAGCATCAGGTACAAGTTTTTGAGAAGAACATGTCTGGTGATGCAAAGGACCAAAATCTTGGTTATCAAAGGAACAAGAAACATGTGAAATTATCATTAGGAATAAGATTAGAGTCATGCATATAACAAGAGAGAACAAGTATACTATGTACTCCTGATGTTAGCTATCAACAATTCCAATCCTTCTGCCTCTAATATTCCTTCACATGCAAACTCAATGAATGTTGTCTCACCTCTGCTGGTAATCCTTCTGGTTAATTTTTTCTCACTGTTTACACTGTAACCTTCTTTTCTCTAGCCTTCCTTCTCTTATAAGGTCATATGCGATTGAAGATTGATTGAAGATTGAAGTATGACGGTTCATATTTTACTTGTGCACTCAAAATATGTTAGTTGTTTCAACAACATTTCAAAAATAACAGGTTGCATGGATAAAACCAATATGAATTCCACTCCATGCTGCTCTGGTTTTACTCTTTATTCACCACATAAACCTCCCTACTTCTGATTTTTCATTATTTCTCAAATTGATTGGTTTACTTTTTTCACGTGTCCAATGAGCCATGCAATGCTAACCAACCCCGACACAAGCGACCTCTTCTAAACTAAAGTTGTGCCAGGGCTCAGGAAAAAGCACCTCAATCTGGGCTAGAAATAAGCCCCTCAGAGCTGAAATGAAATTCAGCTTGCAGTCATCTCAAGTTTCTGTCCTTATAGTTGCCCATCACCAATATGCACTGCCAATCAGAACCACCATCACATGATCATGCCACAAAGTGGATTAAAATCATCATGCATGAAAGCAAAGAGTTACCATATACATATCTCTTCTGACATTCATCCTTAACCACGAACCAGACAGTAACTCAGAACTGCAAGTGACAAATTGTTATCCAAACACTTGCAGCCTTCCATTGGTAGATGTTAGATAGGAATAGAAAGCAGCATGTCATACATGTCACTATATATATATAAACATATGGTTGATAGAATTTCACAGTGCAGCTTCTTAATGTTCGCAACAAATGCAAACAAAGAGAAAAAACAGTTACCAAGCCAAAATCCCACCCATGTTTGTAGGATAAACCAAAAGGAGAGAGAAAGCAAGCAATGTACTTAGCAACAGCCAGAAATTTACACACACACATATATACTGCAACCAAAAAAAATAAAATGCATAAAAGCATCACATACAGTATGGACTGGACTCCAGCGCTCAGTTGCAAGCTCATAACCATTTGGGTCATCACCGGGTGGATGAAGAATTGATATACAAACCTTTCCGTCTGGGTAAACTGCAGTTCAGGGATAGCCAACTACATTATAGAACTTTGCTCGTTTGAAATATACAATGCAAACATGTAGAGACATGTGCCCAGGCACGAATACTCAGATAAAAATGTAGCTAGACTATGAATATAGATATTGGATTGAAAACAGCAGAAGAAGGCTCACCATTCGGATGCCACATCTCTGAGGTGAACCTGACAGTTGGAGGACTGTTTGGATAATTCTTTGGAAAGCTCATGATGGCATTGAAGAAACCCCCATCACTGCAACAGGAGAATTGCTTGTTAACAAACAACACAGCACCAGCTTTCATATCCCATGAATAATGGAATAACTTGCATGCTAAAAAACTCCTATATAATTCTCTAGAAACAAAATACCACAATTTAACCAAGCCCTGGTTTCAACCATGTAGCAGTAGGCCAAAACTATCTTTCTCCTCGTCAGGATCATGACATGTAAGATTCGACTACATCGATGCAGGCCATTAATCTATCCTAAGCCTATATCTGACGAAAGATCAGCTACATGGGATCAGGCACATGGTAAAACCAACATAGCCACAGCTCCCATTAACAAATTTTGATTGTTTTTTTTTTTCTCCAGAAAACACACCATAGAGAAGGAAACACCCAGCTCAGTGATGTATAATGTATAAAAGCAAATTAAGTTCAGTTAAACATCCAAATGAACCATTAACCAGCTAATCGTACGCCTTTAGGTAAGCTTCTCAAACAGAAATTCAATCATCACTCAAATCAATTAACCATTATTCAACTGAAACAAGACATGGAACCATCATCAACATCAGACAATCAAAACCCGTAAAGTAAACTCGGACAAAAAAGAAACAAAATCCTTAACCCCCCAAAACATGAACAATTATCAGTCTTGAAACATCTAAAGATCAAAACTTCGAACTCGTAAATTACTCACTATAAGGTATCAGGGGGTCCAATTATTGAAACGCTCCATTCAAACATGTCGGTTTCATCAACCAAGCCAGCAGAGAATCCATCAACTGGGTTCTTGCAGAGATCTGGAAAATCAATCAAGAAATGATCAAAGATTAAGACTTTGACACGAAAAACAGAAACCCAATTAAATAATTGTTTTTTTGGCTGACCTCTCAATTGCTTTTGCAAGAGGAGAATTGCTTGAGATGCGGCCATAGATTAGAGCGGGAGATAAAGGGCCGCAGTAGAGGCGAGCGTGGATGGGAAAGATTTATCAGCAATCAAGAGAGAGGGTTTTTTATATATATATATTCTTGGTTTAGCAAATTGCCTTAAGATATTTATAGAAGAAGGAAAGATCAAAGGCTGGGAAAAGGGAATTTGTCTTTAGCTCGGCCACCATACTAAAGGAAATCGAATCTATATGCGCATGCCACGTAGGAAAATTTCTCTTTTTTTGTTTTTTATTTTTTCTTTCCGCAAACTATATTTTTATCCTTGCAAGTTCGTCAATGATTCATTTCTGCCTTCATAGTATCCAGTTTCCCGATGTGACCTCCATAGTTCTTAAGAAGTTTTAATTTTACCTTTTGCTACTAATTAATTAACAAAATGCTTACCTTTTCATAGTTTTATTCTTTTTTATTATTATTTTTTCCTCCGAAATCCCCATGTAAATTACGATATCTCAAATAACTCTTAAAAGTTAAAACATTAAAAAAATAAAAAAACAAGTCTCGAAAGCTTGACTGTGGGTAGAAGTGCAAGATGGATCAATATACAGGGACAGAAATAAAGTTTATTTCTTTATTTTTTGCTTTTCACGAAAAAGAAAAAAGAAATTGGAAGGGGAATCTAATTACCGAAGTGACCTATGGCACAAAAGACTTACCAGTTTAGCGCACGGTAATGGAGATCCGCATTTACTTGATGGGGATGGTCCGGATGGATGCAGATACAGATTTTGATGCGTCATTCATGTTAAAGTGTTTTTATTTAAAAATATATAAAAATAATCTCTCTTTTTTATATTAATATATCAAAATTATTATAACATATTTATTTAATATTTTTTAAAGTCAAACATTATATTTAAAACTCACTCAAATGTAATTTCAAATATAAAAATAAACTGTGTGAAAGTAAATACAAAATACCAATACAGAGATAAAAAGATAAATAATAAACAATAAATTGAGTCGATTGGTTTCCATGAAATAGTCTTTTGTGGGCATAAAATGGAGGGCGGTATGTTATCCTTTCATAATTTTTTATTAGTGTGGTATTAATTGTTTTTTAAAATATATTTTATTTAAAAAATATATATTAAAAAATCAACAACTTGTTTTTATGAAAATAGTAAAAAAAAAAAAAAAAAGACGCATAGGACTCCTAGGTTCAGCCTAGGCTGGTTGCGTCTAGTTCTAAAGCACCAAGCCCAGTTTCTTTCTCTGTTTTTTTCCAAATGTTTTTAGTTTTTTTCATTATTTATTTCTTTATGATTTTAAATTTGTTAGATTCTACAATTTATTCCTGTCTTTTTTTTTTGTGTGTTTCCAACTATGCTATTGTTTTTACATAAGTCCATATATATTATTCAATGTACATTTAATACAACGATTAAAAAAAAAAATTGAGACCTCGTGATAAAAATATTTTTATTCAAACTTGTTAATCTATCGTGCATGGTTTTATCTATATTTTTTTTTAAAATATTAAATATACATCGAAATGTATTTATTAGTGATAACAATTTCTTTGCCACGGATTACCTAAATTTACTATATTTGATTTTTTGTTTTTTCTCGTCTCAACTATAAAAGAAAGAAGAGACCTTTCAAGAACAGACAAATGATCAAAATGATTTGTTTTTAATTAAAGGGGTTGGGAATGTATTAAATAAATCAGAATATAAAAAATAACAGACAGGCTAGGCCAGGCATGTGTCCCCACACGTGTGGCCTGTAAAAAAAATATAGCTTGCATACAAGGCTCATTAAAAAAGTTATTAGCCCCCCATGTCAGAGAGCGGGTTGTTTTTTTTTTATAAATAAAACGTTGAAAGGTCTATCATTTTAATTTATTTTTTTTAGAAAAATACATATGTGACGCATTGTCTACTGATCTAGTTTTCGGCACAACAAAGTTGCTAGAAAAAACAGGCCTTTGATATTTTTTTTTGCCTATATATTGGATTCTTAATTTATTTTTATCCAAACATGTAGCAAACACTTTATAATCCGGACATTTTCATAGACTCGTCAATGAACTTGAACAATCCAATCATTCACCCCTAAAAAAAAAAAAACAAAATTGAAAAGCTTTCCAAGTTAATACATACCATTTTAGGCATAGGACGGCGAAGAGCACTCGGCGGAAAACTTTTTTTTATTGATTGAAATTTTATTAATATTAAAAAATGATTTTTTTTATAATTAAAATTGATATCAACTGAACTTTTTTTATTTTTTATGGGATTTTTTTTCCCACTAGAACTAGATATTGAAAAATAAAGAAATAAAGTTCCAAATCAACATTAAATTTTTAAAAATTGTGAGAGACCAAAATTGTTTCACTTGAAAAGCTTAAGACCAAGGTAAATCTCTTTATCAAATTTGGAATTTGCCATTTATTTCTTCTATCCTTTTTACTTTGATTATTTTCTATTCAATCTTGCCCCTCCTCGATGTATTTGAAGCAATTTATCTTTAATTTGGCCACAAGATGATTAAATCATAAAAAAATAAAAGCCTGATGAAAAAAATAAAATAAAAGTAGAAGTAAAAATAAATAAATCAAGCAATGAGTCCACGGTTAAATTAAAAGTGAAAGGAAATATAGCACCTGAGTCCAAAATACCCCTCTCCCACATGTTTCAGTTTTTTCCTATAATATAATAATTTTTTATTTCATGCCATGTAATCAACAAAAAAATCCGCTGTCCTCTGATTTTTTAATTTAACCCAGCCAATACGCGTGATTTATTATCTACAACGTAATCAATATTTTTAAATTTGATTTTAATTCGTTTAAATATCAACTAAAATTAATAAAATATAAAAACATGATTCGTTAGTGGACCTAAGGCGGCAAGCGGGCCCATTTGCTAGTGCTGAATTGTAAATACCACAGAAATCATGTAAATCAGCATTTTCGCTCCCCAGCTACTTAACTTTGAAATATGTGGTCACTCTCCTCGTGTTTATGAATCGGCGAGGGCATTAAATGGTCATTTTAACATTGTCCATCCCTGTTATTTGCTCGCCGAGGATAGATGACGATCAAGAGAGATTGGTGGTGTGGTGTGCAACATTTGTCGAGAGAAGAAAACAACGTTGTTGATTTCTTAGCTAAGCTAGGAATGGCCAGGGATGCTGCCGGGCCGGGTCTTTATGGGCTGATCACCTGCTTGGGTTATTTTTTACTAAGATATTTAAAATTATAGTATTAGTTATTTTTTTAAAATATTTATATATATATCACTTTTAACACTAGCATATTGAAAACAATAAAAAAATTAAATTAATTAATTTTTTTAAAAACATTATTTAAAACATAAAATAAGTATTCATACTTTGCTCAGGTTATTTATGTTAAGGTGTTTAAAAGCTCAGGTTATTTATGTTAAGGTGTTTAAAAGCGTAGCAGTGATTGTTTTTTAAAGTATTTTTTGGTTAAAAATATAAAAAAAATAATATTTTATATTTTTTAAAAATCATTTTTAAGACAAACAAATCAAAAAACATAAAATTTTTTTTTTTTAAAAAAAAACACCATTTAAAACAGATAAAATAAAAGTGGGGGCTGCTGGAGCTGTGTTTTTTTTTTACTCCTATATTTTTTCCTACGCCCCCCCCCAAAAAAAAAAAAAAAAAGGATCCCTTGTGACGTTTGTAAATGCAGTTTAAGGTGATTATTCAAGTGCTCTCTATGCTCTCTCAGTGGGTGCAGGGAAATTAAAAAAAAAAAAGGGAGAAAATAAAATCAGTCCAATTAGTAATCAATTCTAGGAAATCTTAAATTCAAATTCCCCACTCGCCAAACTATTAATCCCTAGCATGATAAAATAAGTATAACTTTATATTCGATAATCTCTCACCGAGTAAATTCCAGAGCTTTGGTTTTACAGAATTAATTATTTGCCCCAGTAGAACGTTGAAAGTTTTTTTATTCCTCGATTATCTATGAATTTATATATTTTATTTGATTGGTGTTTTTTGGGTATCATCTCTGAAAGTGTTTTTTTTTAATTATTATTTTTTATATTAATATGATTGTCCGAATCACTTGGCAATTATATAATTGTTTATAACTAGTTAATGAGATTTAAAATGATGTTTTTTAAAAAGTAAATTTAAAATTAATTAAAAAAGTTAAATTTTTTTAAATAAAAAATTATTAACTTCTTAAAAATGTATCAAATTAAAGAGTAAACTTTAATTTCTGGTAATTAAAGAATCGGCAATCCCTGAATGGTAATTAAAGCACATCACTTTTCTCTTGTTGACGGCCCTTGAAGGGGATAAGAAACGAATGTCTTTTCAGCTGGAATTTGGATATCTACCGGCCAATGTGCAGAGTTATGCCCGTGTTACTTTCGGTACCGGAAACTCTCTTTTTTTGGGGAGGAAAAAAGATTTGGCACGGTTGTTATCATCACTTTTTGCGGGGCCTCGATTCCCCTACTTGTCTTGAAGTTGATATGGTTGTTGTTTGTTTCACATTGGAGGAATGGCAAGGCATATACGAAAATATCATGACGTGGAGGCCCCGGCAGGGAAAACAGCCCACCACGTCTTCTTTAACGCCTCCCCTTGACGTGATATATGAATTATGGCCCGCCACCTCAAAGTGAAAAGATTTCCTCTTTTTTTCTCATAAAAGTATCAATTAATAGACGGTACTACCCTACCAGGGATCTTTGAGTGCAAACTTGACACGCAGCATTTGGGATTTTACCTGTGGATTTCAGCTCGGTCTGGACTGTAACTTTGAACGATGGCATTCATCTGCTTGAAAATGTAAATTATAGTTATTTTTTAAAAAATTATTTTTAATATTAATATATTAAAATAAATTGAAAATATAAAAAAATATTAATTTAAATAAAAATATAAAATTTTATTTTATTTTTAAAACTCTAAAACAACAATTAAGGTGTTGTTTATAATTATATTTTAAATAATGTTTTTTTTTAAAAAATATTTTTTTATTATTTTGATGTGTTAATAACAAAAATAATTTTTTTAAAATAAAAAAATATTATTTTAATTTATTTTCAAATAAAAACAAATTGAAAAATAACTGTTAACAAGCTTTTAAATACCCTCTATTATCATGGAGGCAAGCTAGAACACAGGGAATAACTAATACAGGTATAAAGTGAAATCATGAATTAATATGGTGAAATTGTTTGGCATAAATCATAAAAGCAAAATTCATCAGACAACAAAATCGGACTGGTTGAAAGCTTGTGACTCGGGAGACAACACAGGCTTGGAAGGCCCATGAATACAAAATAAAAAAACCCTCAAGATTTGGGGCATTCCGAGAACCGAACTCGAGACCTCAAGCACCAAACGATGGGACTTTACATAGTTTGACTTGGCATTTTGGCAGCTGGGCTGGCAAAATTCTGCCGAACTTTCGACACCAGTTGCAGCCACCTTTAGAAGCTGAAGATAGATGCATTGCGATATCAGTTCAAAACATTAAATTTTTTAAATTTTAAATATATATTTTTAAATTTTAAACAAATAATGTTAACTATTTGTTATAATCATGAGGCAGTGAGGTGTTTTTTCATGGCGCATTCATGAACGAGGAGGTGTCGAAAAGTTGGAGCGAGGTCAACCACAAGCACAACAGGAATCCAAAGCAGCCAAACAACTTTTGATCGACAAGCCTAAATGAGAATGTAATCAATGACCTAATAAGACTAAAAAAATGCAGACAAAAAATCTTTATTAATAGTGATTACTACATGATTATAACTCGTCTCATTAGCAAGTCAAGCAGGCATGCAGCATCATTATCTTGGATAAGCTCTCCTCTCTTACATGTGGTGTCCCACTCTACGCATCTAAACAATACACCGAATTTTTTCTGTAGAGTGCCGTGGATCTTGAAAGCGCTGCCCAGGCCTTTTGACATTTAGAAAATCACTGCCAATAGAGAGAACAAAGCCCTCTGAAAGAGAGTATCTTCATGCAGCTGCACAGTTAAAAGGGCTCGTTTCCTACGAAACTGTATTCGCTCTTCTGATCACCATGAGCAGGATAGCTTGATCTAGTTAAAAAAAAATAAAAATAGATGACAATAATTAGCTCCCAATCCCAACATTTCATACTAGCAGTGCTCTAGCGCAGCTGCTGTGACAAGCTTTTGGCTTGGCTCTAGGAGGGCAGCAGAATTGATGGCTTTCTTATATGATTAGCGCAATATTAACCATGCAAAAGTCAACGCACAATGACAAGAATCAACATTTCTAGCTTCATTAGCTTGAATCTGTATGGACAATGGCATAGGATTCCCAGACAACTTTAAATGAACTTCCATAGATTCAAACTGAGCAATGATTAATTATGAAGTGAATCAGTATATAATGTTCTTCATGCTCATTAAGCCCCCACATCCTATCTTCCCTGTTCAGTGTTAACTCAAACCCTGCGTGTTCTTGTGCCCAAAATGAAGAGAAAGCAGATTCTAGCATATGCTCTCCTCGCATTCCTCGTAGCTTCTGATCAGTGTCATTGCTCTGCAGGAATCGTGGTTCAAGCTGCAAAATCAGGCAAGAAACTATACTTCTAAGCTTGATGACACATGAGGTGAAGTAAACTGGATTTTCTTTTTAGAATGGAGTGAGAAAAAATGAACTCATCATTCTTCTTTATTCTCCATGTAGTTGATTCCAGGCTAAACAATGCACAGCCAGAATTGAGGTCCACCAGATATAAACTAGCTTCTTGGGTGAGTATGGTGCTTGCCTCTACATATATTTATGGCATCCTCGTACAATCTTCTTTATTACACTTTTAATTTCTATGGTAGAAACTGATCACCCCCCCCCCCCTTCCATTTATTGCAGAAATCCGGAACCAAGTTCAAAGACACTATTCACAAGGCTCCATCGGGCCCCAGCCCCATCGGAAATCGGCACAGATCTTCTATCCATGTCTGAGATTGGAGGGAGAGCCTTTTCCTGCTCAATCAATAAAAGAGATGCTGCCATTTGTAGGTCAAATGTTTTAGACATCAAACATCTCCATTGCAAACTTGCAGAAGAATGTATTTTCTTCCAGAAATTGATAATGATATTGTTAGGTTTTGAGATATATATGAATAGTTTTCACAACTTAAGCACCTCGATCTCTATTTCATTACTGGAAGTCCTGCTGCTCCAGCATCTTGCATATGACGTGCGTTTTTCTTATACCTTGGTAGTTTCATTAACTATCAAGATCGACAGCGAAGATACAAAACCTCATCACCAGGCCAGGAGATCATAGAGAATAGCCTGAAAACCTTAACAAGGATTACGCAGGAAACTAACAGGCTGTTCCACCTCCCGGAAAAGTAAATCATTAAAATGAACATCAAAGGTAAACGGTCAACCTCTTGTGCATGAGAATGCTGCCAGTGTAAGAGTGCGGCCAGTTTTCATCTCGTAATTGATCGGAATCTTATATTATTTTGAAGGGCGTGTTTACATAAATTTGCTGTGAATTACTTTTAATCGATTATAGTGATAAAAAGAATTGCTTGATGTCTGCAACCACAAAAAATTTAAAAACTGTGCCTCTCTCCTAAGAAGAATGTTCTTAAAATAAACGTACATTAGTTTTATTTTAAAAATAATAATTTTTTATATAAAAAAATATTTTTACTCCTAAAAAATGCTATCAACTTTTGAATATTCTCGGAAAGAAGGCTCAGAAATTTCATATTTATGAACTAAAATTTACATAGTGATCGTATATTCTATAAATTCTTTTAATAAAGCAGATTTGGGTTCAAATAACTTTAACTTATTTATTAAATAACAAAGATGTCGGCAGCCCAAGAAGCGTTTCACAGAAACTTATTTTTTTAATTTTTAATTAAAATTAATTTTTTAATGTTTTTGAATAATTGTGATATAAAAAATAAAAAGTAAATTATTTTAATATATTTTTCAGTAATAATTACTTGAAAAGCAATAGGAGATACTTTGTTGGATAGCCTTAAAGCCTACGAGACTATAAATAAAAGAAAAATAAAACTTAGTAATTAAGACGAAAAATAAATCTTAGAGATAGATGTTTTATGTTTTTAATATTTTGATGTTGCTGTCATTTAAGAGATATTGTCCATGAGCTTTGGGTTTCCTTTTTTAGGTTTGCTGAAAAATAAACATGAATGGGAGATTCAAGGGGAGCCGGGCCCATCTCAAAATAAAGGAGTGTTGGGCTGCCTCGTTATGAGCCCAATATCGATCGGGCTTTCAAATTAAAAATGAATACAGAATCACGCGGGAAGAAGCTAGATTTGGTTCCCGTGTCTTTGACGCAAGGAAGATAAATAAAATATAAAAAAAGAAACTTCACGAAGCAACGAGAAACTTACCGGCCATTAATATCTTAAATCCATCCACTCATATTTCACTTATCGATTCTTCTCGAAACCCAAAAAAACATCCATAAAAACGGCTCTTTCCACTTCAAATTTCAGCGTCTTTCAGAAATCATCAAGCTTTTTAATAATTCTCTGCTCTCGATCTTAGTCTTAGTCTTAGCTTTGTAGTTTATTTTGTTAAATCAACAATGGCAGGAAAAGGAGAAGGGCCAGCGATCGGTATCGATCTAGGCACAACATACTCATGCGTCGGCGTATGGCAACATGACAGAGTTGAAATAATAGCTAATGATCAAGGCAACAGAACGACACCGTCTTATGTTGCTTTCACTGATACAGAGCGTTTGATTGGCGATGCTGCTAAAAACCAGGTCGCCATGAACCCCGTCAACACCGTCTTTGGTGAGTACATTAATTCAAAACTTCATTTCTTTTCCTTTTTACTCTTGCAGGATCATATATTTGTTTGTTTTTTTAGAATGTTTGAAATATTGGAATTTGCTTTGAATTTAATTTTTTATTTACATAGCACGTATGAAGCAGTTGCGACAACAGTGTCAGAATTAAAGGCAGAGCTTAATGTGAAATTACTGATTATCTTGGAGTTAAGGTGTAGATTTACAGGTTCTTAGTATCAATCGCTTGATTTGGCGAAGGATTAGGATAGATCACATATGTCCTGTCTTAATTATGTGTGATTAATTACTTTAATATATAGAGAAACACGGTCTTTGGTCAAGCACAAAATTAAATGAAATCTTGTTTGGAAAATTGATATTTGATTAGGATTTATCGAAGGTTTATTGGCTGGGAGAATAAAAACGAAGTGTATTTGATTAGTGTGAACCAGACAGTCAGCGGATTGATAATTTTATGGGGATCAGAATAATAGTGAAGCTAAAACAATTAACAACGCTTTTTGTCAATTCTTATTGTGGTTGTGCACTAATTCTGCAAGTATGCTGGTCACTGATGGCGTATTTTTTACGTGAATCGCAGATGCAAAGCGTTTGATTGGTAGGAGATTCAGCGATCCTTCAGTTCAGAGTGATATCAAGCTCTGGCCATTCAAGGTCGTTGCTGGTCCTGGTGACAAGCCTATGATTGTGGTTACCTACAAGGGCGAGGAGAAACAATTTGCTGCTGAGGAGATTTCTTCAATGGTTCTCATTAAAATGCGTGAGATTGCTGAAGCTTTCCTTGGCACCGCTGTCAATAATGCGGTGGTTACTGTCCCTGCTTACTTCAATGACTCTCAAAGGCAGGCCACGAAGGATGCTGGTGTCATTGCCGGTCTAAATGTCTTGCGTATTATCAACGAACCCACTGCCGCTGCTATCGCTTATGGTCTTGACAAGAAGGCAACGAGTGTTGGCGAGAAGAATGTGCTCATCTTTGATTTGGGTGGTGGTACTTTTGATGTCTCTCTTCTTACCATTGAAGAGGGTATCTTTGAGGTGAAGGCCACTGCTGGAGATACCCACCTTGGAGGCGAGGACTTCGACAACAGAATGGTGAATCACTTTGTTCAGGAGTTTAAGAGGAAACATAAGAAGGATATTAGTGGAAATCCTAGAGCTCTAAGGAGGTTGAGGACTGCTTGTGAGAGGGCTAAGAGAACTCTCTCATCCACTGCTCAGACAACCATCGAAATTGATTCCCTGTTTGAGGGGGTTGATTTCTACTCGACCATTACACGTGCTAGATTCGAGGAGCTTAACATGGATCTTTTCAGGAAGTGTATGGAGCCTGTAGAGAAGTGTTTGAGGGATGCTAAGATGGACAAGAGCACTGTCCATGACGTTGTCCTTGTTGGTGGTTCTACTAGAATCCCCAAGGTGCAGCAGCTGTTGCAGGACTTTTTCAATGGGAAGGAGCTTTGCAAGAGCATTAACCCTGATGAGGCTGTTGCATATGGTGCTGCTGTCCAGGCTGCAATCTTGAGTGGTGAGGGCAATGAGAGGGTACAAGATTTGCTACTTTTGGATGTCACTCCTCTTTCTCTGGGATTGGAAACAGCTGGAGGTGTCATGACTGTTTTAATTCCAAGAAACACCACCATTCCCACAAAGAAGGAGCAGGTGTTCTCCACCTATTCAGACAACCAACCTGGTGTCTTGATCCAAGTTTTTGAGGGTGAGAGGGCAAGAACAAAGGACAATAATTTACTGGGCAAATTTGAGCTATCTGGCATTCCTCCAGCACCAAGGGGTGTTCCTCAAATCACCGTGTGCTTTGATATTGATGCCAATGGTATCTTGAACGTCTCTGCTGAGGACAAGACTACTGGCCAGAAGAACAAGATTACAATCACTAATGATAAGGGAAGGCTGTCAAAGGAGGAGATTGAGAAAATGGTACATGAAGCTGAGAAGTACAAGTCTGAGGACGAGGAACACAAGAAGAAGGTTGAAGCCAAAAATGCCTTGGAAAATTATGCCTATAACATGAGAAACACCGTGAAGGATGAGAAGATTGGATCCCAACTTAACCCGGCTGACAAGAAGAAAATCGAGGATGCAATTGATCAGGCCATTCAGTGGTTGGACAGCAACCAGCTTGCGGAGGTTGATGAATTCGAGGACAAGATGAAAGAGCTGGAGAGCATTTGCAATCCTATAATTGCCAAGATGTATCAAGGCGCCGGTCCTGACATGGGTGGCAGCATGGATGAAGATATTCCATCGACTGGTGGCAGTGGTGCTGGCCCTAAGATTGAAGAAGTCGATTGATTTAAATTCTCCTCCAACATTTTCTACCAGGGTTTCATGTTAGTTGCCTTTACTGGCTTTTGTTATGGTTAATTTGGGCATGATGTTGTTTTCTACCCCTGTTTGTCCACTTGCCGAGTGGTAGTGGCTCTCTTGTGAAGAACCCAGCTTATTTTCCCGTTTTAATTTAAATGTATTTTCTTTCCTCTTTTTTTTTTTTTCTCAACCTTCATCTAATATTGAGTTGATAGTATTGTGAATCCACTTGGAATTATTTCTGTGTTTTCTCTATTCATTTGTTTTACATGACGAGGTAGCAGAAGCTTATAGCCTAAAATTGAGATATTAAGCTGTTTTGATAAAGAAGGACATGTCAATCTTGTTCAATTCTATACAAAAGATAAAATTTAAAGAAAAATTAACGGGTTTTATCCATTTTTTATATTTTTTTATATCTGATTGAGAAGTGGTGATTGAATTAGAAATTGAATAGTAAAGAGTGCCTCTGCTCAAGAGAATCAACACAAGTTTTTAAAGGTTAGATTAGAGTCACGTGTTGGGTATGTTGGGTTGATTATTAATTTGGATTAATATAAAAATAAAAATAATTAAATTATAATTTTAAAATTTCAGTTTGAAAATCAATCCAAGACAAAAATTAAAATTCAGTGGTAAGAAGGATTAACTCGGGTAGAGTCGGGTTAACACAAGAATAAAAATGATTATTATTATTTTTATAGTTTTAAAAAACATGATTTAAGGGTCCACCTGAGGCAATGTTTCAAGTTACAGGCCGAGAGGGTTAACCCGAGTTAATCCGAGTCAAAATAAAAATAAAAATAAAAATAATTATTATCATAGTTTTAAAACCTGGTTAGATGATCGACCCAAGACAAGGGTAGATCAACTTTTTTTAAAAAAAACCAAAACAAACTTGTTTTAACCAAAAAATATCAATATATTTTTTATGTGTTTTGTCGTGGGTTTTCAAATGGGTCAGGTTTGGTTAATCTTTTCTCTATTTTTTTCTTAAACCTAGACCGATCCAGGTCCTAGGTCTATCGGATCTCGGGTTGATCCGATAGGCCAATATATATTTTATATCTAGAGTTATTATAATATTTATAATTTCATCACTAAATACAAAACAAAACAAATTATTATTGAGTCCAATACAAAGGCACATCAAACACAAAACATGCAAAATTCAGTCTACCAAACACTCCCTAATACAACGAGGATCGTCTCCTCTCTTAAAAGTTGGAAACAATTCTGTTTTAGATTCATTATTTACTCTTTTCTTGAGCCCTATAATTCCATTTGGGCAAGCATCTAATCACGAGCCCTAAAAAGTTGAAGCCACCAGCAATGCCACCCTCCAATTCAACCTCATAAGCTATCCATGGTTTAGTGGTTCTGCCTCCTTCGACAATTTCAACCTTCATATAGGCTATAATTAGTTAGTGGTCAACGTATCAAATCTAACTTCCATCCGGCAAGTGCTTCTTCTTGTTATGATCACTGGCAATTGCCTCCACGTGTTACCCCTTCTTGGAGTTTGGCAAGTCATAGTTATACACGTGGAGATTGTCGGCAAGAATAATTGACTTGGGCTGTTAATTGAGTTTATTAATATCCAAGATCGATGCACCCATGATCTTTAGCAGAGTTCAACGTACACAAACCTGATGAATCAGATATCATGGTGATGGCCACCGATAATATTGGGACATTCTCCCAGGAAATGAACACGTGAACAGGTCGGTGACAAGGAAAATCTGAAAACAAAGGAACAGCGACCAGTGAACAAGAAATTCGAGACCAGCAGTCATCAACGAGAGTTGAATCGATACATGACCTGCACATAGCCAGCATAACACACGAGCTCCCACTGTCCTAGTGGCAAAGAAATGGAGCACTTTCCGACATGAAAACTGCTACTAACCAGAATAACCAGGCTGTATAATCTGAGTACGCCTCGTCTTAAGAACAAGCTACGACTAACCATCACTTCATGCAGCCCGTGAAAAGAAAATGATAACCGCACCCATTCGCCTTTATTATGACCGGGAGCCGCTAGGGACCCTTTTGCAGTAAGTTGAGAGTTCCGGTTACCCGGGGATTCAACTTGCCTATCACCCCCAGATCAAAAGGAAGAAGGAAACCTAGGCCATACAACCTTACTAGTCGCAATAAAAAAATACATACTCTGCAGACCATCATTGCAGCCGGGCTCTAACATGAATAAAAATTTAATCCAGCTTTGAACAGAAAACAGATAGTAAATGCCTTCATTATTCTCATTGTCTAAAACAAATATTCAAACAGCTATACAATCAGTAGAAGATAGCACTGACAGGAGTATTCTCGCTACCTAACAGCCTCTATTTAATCCATACTACATTTGCAAGCAGCAGCAAGCAGACTCCACAAACAATTTATAAGGTCACACAAGTAGCACAACACAGAAATGGATGCAAACATGAGGTTACAAGTCCATGCTCATCACTTGAAACACGTCCAAGGAGCTGAAAGTTTAAAAAAAGCAAAGCGGTCATTAGTGCATTCCGAAGTCAAATGAGCAACTAGAGTTGTTCCCTTGGGGAATAAGAATAATTTACTTGGTAAAGCCACCCAGTTTAAACATGAATCGCAAATATAAACCTATAAAAGAAAAGACATGAAGTTTCATCTAGCAAAAGGGAAAATATCATTTCATAGATTGCTTCATGGAATGAGGTTAGTAAACAATGAAGCACCAAACACTCTAGCCATCCTTACATCTTCAAACCAATGCCTGTTTCAGGTTGACAAATGCTCATTCACTCCAAGGAGGGGGCCGGAGGCATACACGAACTTCATGTTCTTCTGGTCCTACACGATGCTTGGGCACAATAATTTCAAGCACTGTTCCTGTCTCATCGCGGTATGCTTCCAGCTTTGCATCTTCAGGAATCAGGTTTGGGAGGGGAATTTCCCTAATGAATTCCCCAGGAGGGCAGTGCTCTGGTGTTGGATCTGTTAGCTTAAATGTCCTATCATGCCGCTTAATAAATGGCATGCAAGCTGTACTTGTACAAGATATCTTAACAATACCGTGCAATTTAGTATTCCTCCAAGTAACTTTGACCCTTTGAAGATCTGCAAAGGGCAAGCTGACAATGACTAAAAAGGCTTTATCATCCTCATATATTGTTTTCGCTGCTGTAACAGGCCCATTTACATTCTTCATTACCCCACTGAACTCGTTTAACCATGTTGGCTCAACCGGATGGGTATTCATATCAACCGAATGCAAAAATTCATCATCATTGCAATGCTTCCGCTTGTTGCTAATAGGAGATAAGTCAAGGCCTTCACCATTGCTGTGGTCTGAGGACTGGGTAGACAGATTCAGACCCGTACCATTAAGCAACTTTCTTGGGTGGGCATTTCCATTACTCTTTAGTGCAGCAGGGGTGCGCTCAAGCTCAAATTCTGTGCTTGGAAGGTTCCTCCATGAACCAAAATCACTGGCCTCAGAAGGAATGGAGAAATTGATGTCTCGGCCTGTGAGCTCCACCCACCTCTTCCGCTCTTCATCATCAAGATTAACGAGATTAGGTGATCGAACAACTTCAATACCATGAACACACTGAGGATTGGAGAGACCCCTGTAATGCTTCCTCTGCATCCTATGAGACCGGACAAAGCCCCTGTCAACACTGAATGGAAATGGGGGCTCCCCTTGGCGAGAATGCCCATTCATGTAGCTCCTCAGTTGCATTTTACCCAGGGCATTTTCAGGCCTTTCCTTGAACACCCACATGTACATGTTCTCCATGTCATGCTGAACCAAAAAAGCATCAAGCTGCAAATCAGATTTCTCAAACCCAGAAACACCCTTACTATCCCTATTTATTTTGGATTTTGACTTCTCATTCAAAACAGGCTTGAAATAGAAGCTAAAGAAGAACCAGGCACCCCAAATGCTATCCAGTCGTTTTGCACATTTCTTCGCAACTTTTGGAATAGTGACAATTGTCTCAGTCTCATAGATCTGAGGCCCAAGACCTACATCCAGGATGTCACACGGATCGTTCCAAGTAAGGGGAGGAGGTGGACTAGGCTCAGATGACAATGGGAGATTGATATCAGGAGGCCGTGAAAGAATGATTGACCGGTTCATCTCCCTCTCCAACTCATCATGTGCAAGAGAACCTGAATCCATCGAAAGAAGTGTAGATGGGTGATAATTTTCCATCGATAAAGTCGTTAGAAGAGCTTCCCCCATCACTGTTTATCTTGCTTCTGGGCTTGTGATTTGCAATCCCGGCACCACAACTACTAAAGGCTGATGACTAACATCTTTATTGGACAAGCAAATAAAAACCAAAAACAAAAAAATATAGATATATAAATATATATATCTATATATTTACAGACCTTCGCACCCTCAATCAACAAAACCAAACAAGCAGCTCATAAACATCTTCATGATTTCAAATCCCCACCAATTCCCCCAACAACAATTCACAGAGTTTCATCAAAGAATCAGCAAAACAGCAAATTTTAATATCGGTGTCATTAGCTCATCAGCAACCTGGAAAAATCAAAACAAAAAAAATTAACCCCAAAAAAAAACTCAAAACCCTTTTCCACTTCTAACTACTAATAGTCTAATACACTCTTTACACTTGGAAAAAAAAAAAAAAAAAAAAAACCCACTGCCTGGATGCCTAGAAAACAAAGAAAATAATAGCTTCTACGAGAAATCTCTTATTTTCAAACAAGAAATGAAGAAACACAAAGTGAAAACTTCAGATTTAAAAGAAAACCCAGATGAAAAAAAGGCTGTAAAATCGATACTCTAAATTCTATTCAAACTTATTAAGAACCAAAAAGTGAAAAACAATCCAAAACGAGCAACGACTCGTTAAGCCCTAGAATCAAATACAAATTCTCTGATAATAGTAAGAAAATAAAGTTACAGATTGAAAGCAATCAAATTCCCCAAAAATAGAACCCCATAATCCCAAAAAGAAGAAAAAAAATATTTAGAATTAAAAAGACGAAATCAAGGAGATTCGAAAATTACCTAAAAAGAGAGGCTTCAAAATCCACCCGAAACGGAGACTTTCGCACTCGATCCCTATTCTTAGAGAGAGGTGGGAGAGAGAGAGAAGGAGAGTGTGCAGATAGTAACGGAGTGTGTTTTAAAGAGACGGAGTGAGTTAGGAAAGACCTGCACCAGTTAACCCTACCGTTTGGATAATGGTTGACGTTAAGTAACGGTGATAAGAGCAATTGGAGGGGTCAAAATTGGCGTCTTGTGTGTTAAAAGTGTTTTTGTTAGTAAAAAAAGGGCAAAAAGATAAAAACGGAGAGACAACATGGGGTGATAGTACATTTTTTGTATTGCTTCTGTATTTACTACAACTTTAGATTACCTTTATTATTGTGATAAAAAAAATTAATTATAGGAAAAAATCATTTCATTAGTTAATTTTTTCATACTAAATTCCATACATAATTATATTTTAATTTTTATTTTATATAAACTAAAATAATCTATTTTTTTATTTCACATATAAAAATTTATTTCATGACAATTTTAACTAAAAATATATTTTTATAAAAACTGTAAATATAAAAATAATCATATGCCGAACACACGCCCCGCACATGCTAAGTATGCTACCTCCCATTAAAGCGCAAAAAGAACTCCCCCTCGATACAATCTCCCATTCCTAAGCCCAACTATTACGATAGGATAAGAGCGCAATTCCCATTTTCTTTTCTTTTCTTTTTTAATTAAGTTTTTCAAGTTGAGCGCTGCCCTTTTTCTTTTCCTTGCATGTGCGTTCCTGGAAGTTACGACTTTTTTCTAAGCTAGACATGGAGCTGCTTTTGACTTATAATTACAGCTGGCATTAGGATTTTTTTTTATCTTGATACGGTCCGTTATTTAACTTGAAAAAAAGTTCAGATTATCATGATTTATAATTTTTATTCAAAAAAGATATTATTTTAAATTTAAAAAAAAAAACCCAAGGTTTTTGATCATGGTCAACCTATCTAGCTTAATTTAATTTAATTTATTCAAGCTAATATTAAAATCAATTTACTCAATTCATGGATCAAATTTAAAAACTATGAAATTTAAAAGCTAATTTTAAAGAGTATAGCTCGACTGAATAGATTTTAGTTTGCTCTATGGAGGTCAGTATTGGTTTGAGTTTCACGAGCATCAAGATTGTTGAAGGTTTACATAGTTGTTAATTTTAGGATCTGTAGAATTAATCGAAGTACATATAAACTGGTCTGAATATCTATAAAAGTTATGAAAAAATTTGTATGAAAGAATAATGTATTTATATTTAAGTTTTAAATTTTATTGATGGATATTTTAGTTTTGGGATCTAGCTATTGTTTTATTTGGGTTTATTTTTATTTTTCAAAACATGGGAGAAAAAACACGCTAGTTGTCACGACGTGAAATGTTTCGAGTGGATGCAAATGAAGATCATTCTACGACTATAAGTGCTTCTTTTTATTATTTCGATATTGCAACATCGCTCTCCTTTTCATGACTTATGCTTGATTTTGTCAAAGCTCTAATGAATCTCATGTGAATCTAATCATGGTCTAATTTGGTTAATCATCTGGTCAGTAGAAAAAATAAAATTGAGATCAATATATCAATATTTGAAATGCAATTTTATATGTATATTTTAAAAATATTCCAAAAACTAATTTGGCAATACGTGTATTTATTCATTAATAAAACAAAATAAAATCCTTGATTATAAAAAATATATCGGGTAGCTTATATATGACATTCCATTATAGTAGTCTGTGTTTTTTAAAATATTTTTTTTATTTAAAAAATATTAAATTAATAATTTTTAAATATTATTATTTAAAACCCATTTTTATAAAACAACAATTTAACAAAAACAAACTAAGAACGCATGTCACACTCCTCGAAATAACTTATTTTCATTTTCATCCGTGTTGTAGCTGGGCCCTTGCAGTTTTTAAAATAGAAGTTCAAACCTGTTAAATAACCTGATATGACATTTACTAACGAATCATTGATTGATTTCACTGTTCTTTTTTAAATGTATGAGAATATTCATTTGGATTTGATTTATCAAATAATTGGGGTGCTTGAAAATGTAATTAAAATACTATTTATTAAAATTTAATTTTTTTTTACTATAAATTATTTATTTATATATTTTTTATCATTTTAATTTACTAATATCAAAAATAAATTTAAAAATAATAATATTATTATTATTTAATATATTAAAATAAAACACTTTAAAACACAACTTTTAACACCCCTACAAACAATTCCTTGGTACCGAAACAAGCACATACTCAATCTATCATACATAAGCGGAAAAGTTTTATCGATAAATAATTAATTTACAACAATTTTAATCTTTTAAAACCTCTTCTTTAACTAAACTATCCGATCGTTCTGAAAGATTGTCTTGTAAGTTAAGAGAATAGATGTCACCTTGATAACACCAAATACCTGCAAGGCATGGGTCTCTTCATAATTTTCGTTCCCTCAATTTCTAATGGGACCTCATTTGTATGGATATCCGATAATTTATTTACTTCCCCGGTCCTTGCTCATTTTATTGCCGAGTACTGTGGTTATCACAACATAGTTTGAGGTTTAAACCGGCTAAAGTTTGGGTTATGGATTTGTTAAATCTATCTTTAAACCCATTTAAAAAATTGAATGGATTGAGGTAATTCGATGGATCAACCTGTAACTTGATTAATCCTATTAAATCCAGGTGAGATCTGATAAAATCAGCTCTGGTATTTTTTTTTCAAGTTAAAATGATATTATTTTAATTTTTTAAAATAAAAAATGATTGGGTCAACTTTTTAAATGGGTGAAAAACATATCTAGATTAAGTTAAATTTTATATTGGTAAGTCACAAGATCAACTCACTGAACCATATCATATTTGATAATTATAACATTTATATTTTATATCCACGATGATAAAAATAAACATCGGTTTTGATGTCCTAAAAAATTCAAGTAGTACATGAGTAAGGCATATATCTTGGATAATTGGTTAATCTTCTAGCAATATGTTTCACTCTCCCTTTTAAATGGTTGATGGCCCAATGTCTAATACTCATAAAAAGTCTTATTTGATGAATTTGAAGACTCTACGATGATTAAGTCAATGATTTTTTTAGAGAAAATATAATAATATTATTGAGAGATACTCTAAAAATAAATATACAATACATAATGAAGATTTTAAACCTTTTATTTAGAGAATTCACGATCTATTTATAGCTCATGAGTCTTTTCATTAAGATGAATGACTAAAGTGTAATATTGCCCTTATAGTATTACAGAGATAAAATATCTCATACACATGTATTAATGTAGATGAAAATATATTTTTATTAAAGTTGATGAAAATATGGTAGGTTCTTTAAGGACTTTTATACATTCAATAGGTGTAAGGAGAGTAAAATCTAAAATGCAGCTCTATCCAAGGGAGGATGAGTACTTCCCTTGATTAAGCCCAAAGAAGACAGGCTCGTCTTTTGGCCTACTCCAGTAAAGGAGGGGGCCTTTCCTTTGACTGATCCCGAGAGAGGTTTGTTGAAGGGTTCTTTAAGCCCTTATATTTGGGTTCATCGATAACCCCACAAGTCTTTATGATATTTATATGCAAAGATTTGTAAAAGTACTTGGTATAAAGAGTTTTTTTTATACATATGAGTAGGGTGAAAACCCCAGGTAAAATACCAGAAAGCTCGTATGGTGAGGTGTGCACCATTTTTTAAAAGGAAAACTTTAAATACGTAGAGGTAAACCATAAAGAAATCTATATTTAGAGATTTTTCCCAATAGGTTAAGAAAACCATGGAGGATGAGCCTGTATTTAGATAATTTCTAAGTGCATATAGGAACCATTAAGACAGGTCTATACCCAAGAAGGGGTCTGGTCACACCAGACCATAAAACAACAAAAAGAGTTATATTTTTTTATCTCATCGTTGGATCATGCTCAAATTTTTACAGGAGATTCAGAGGTTATTTTCCTTATAGCAGCCACTGCAATGCTATGCAAACCATAATATCTTTAGATATAAAGCTCTGGTTTTGTTAATTTTTTATTTTTTCTCATTATTTTTTTATTTCATGCTATTTTCAAAAAACAAACTTGTGAATTTAGGGCTCACACTTACGACCCCTTTCGCCTGTAAAATAATTTAGTGTTATTTGTTGAATCGTTATCTTTAGCTTTCGCATGCATTGGAGATTTAATAAGAATAATGTTGTT
This sequence comes from Populus alba, assembly GCF_005239225.2. NCBI lineage: Eukaryota > Viridiplantae > Streptophyta > Magnoliopsida > Malpighiales > Salicaceae > Populus > Populus alba. The sequence goes on along the minus strand of NC_133293.1, from coordinate 19,042,928 downwards.
GTACCAGGAATACCAAGTAAATTCCTTCCCTTTATAGTTATTATAATTTTCTAAAGTTTGAGGTCCATCGCCTCTCTAACAATGACATAGGGAGTGAGAGCCACCCACCAAGGAGAAATCAAACCTGAGAGTGAGAGATTTGATATCATTCTTGAAGATAGCATAAGGTCTGGGAGCCAGTACGAAGAGTTATCTTAGTCTTGTTATTTTGTTAAGGTTGGTCATCTCAAGTTGTCACAAGGAGTGGATCCAACGCATTATAAAGAACCCTTTTCAAGGAGATTGTGCAATCACGCTAGAAAGAACCCCTTCCAAAGAGGTTGTGCAATCACCCTCGAAAAAACCCCTTACAGGAGACTATGCAATCACACTAAAGAGAATCTCTTCTAGTAAGATTATGTAATCACGCCAGGGGGGAACCCTTCCAATAACGTTGTGCAAGAGTCTAGAAACTCCCATTGAAGATCCGTAAATAAAAAATGCATGTCAGAAAAAAAAAATTATTTTAAAAATACACTTCATATCAACGATGATATATCCCGTGATGATTTTTTGGTTTATAGTGAGCCCTTTGATCCATCCATTGTAAAGTGGTGTTATTGCACGCGGGAGATCCCTAGTCAGTCTCTTCAAAGAATAGGGATGCCACAGGTGCCAACCAATAAGTTGCACTTGGTTGATGAGTTGTTGGAAGTTCAAATAGGCAACAATGCTCATGGTTGTGTTTTATAGAATGACTTGGAAATGTAACTAGAAAGAAATTAATGATTTTTTACCAGTTTTCCACAAACAAAGCCAGTTGATGATGTCCTAAAAAATCCAAGTAGTTTGGGGGCAATTCTTATGTGTTGGATATTTGGTTAATGTAATGATTTTGACAATATGTTTCATTCTCCCTTTGAGGTGGCTAGTGGCTCGGTGCATGATACTCATAAAAGATTCTCTTTGATGAATTTGAAAACTCTCCGATAATTCAGATTGTGACTTTTTAAGAGAACATGTAATGATATCATAGAGAGATACTTTGAAAATAAATATATAGTACATAATGAAGATTTCAAACCTTTTATTTAAATAATTAATGGTATATGTATAACTTATAGGTCTTTTATGGAGAAGAATGATAAAAGTATAATATTGCCTTAATAATATTAGAAAAATAAAATATTATATATATATTTTTTGATGTTGATGAAAATGTAATAAATTATTAAATGACTTTTATATAGCTAATAGGCACAAGAAAGCATAATCTAAAATGTAGATGTAAAAAAAAAAAAACGAATTATTTCCCTGGCTTAGCCTAATAAAATTCTTTTGAGGGGTTATTTGAGCCCTTAAATACAAGATAATCACTTGGACAGTACTGTTTTCTTCAATACTTTTTGTCCGAGCATACGGTGACATGGATGACAGATATTTAAGGAATCACAAGTTAAGATATTCTTATGTTTGTTTCGAGAGCAGATAAAACTACTGTTGTGGAAAAGAAGAGGAAGGAGGCGGGAAGCTTCAAGGACGCGGAGATATTACGTCATTGACTATCTCAGAGACGTTGTCGTGTCCTGAAAATAAACGACTATAAGCCTACCACTTGTAGAAAAAACCGCCACATTTCCCAGCTTCGTGAACCAAGGCTAATTTCGTCAACAGTTCACACGCTTTTGTGCTCCAATATTCAAAAACAAAAGTCAAGGTCTGTCATGCTGGATAAGTCATCCAAACCATGATTGATTAAATGTTTGATCTAATTACAAATATATTTAAAGAACAAACTAATCCACAAAACAAAACACTACAGCATATGCAAGGTGAAAGCAAGAAATACGCTACAAATATGACTTTTTTAAATTTAAACTTTAAGATCATTATTATTTTAATAAATACTTTAAAAAGTAGATTTGATTGATAGATAAATTAGATTGTTAATATTTTTTATAGCCGGAAATAAAACAAAGTGAATAAAAAGTATATAGTTTCTTCTTCTATTTTCAGAACAATTATTGCATGGGATCATCATCATATCACAACACGACCACATTCTCGATAATGTCACAAAGTCAGCTTATAAAAATGAAAAATTCCCGATGCATGAACCAAGGCACCGCCTCCCCAGTACAGCACTTGCTACCGCTTCAAATTATAGCTGTACGTGATTGGCTAGGCCCAGGTCTTTTCTGCGGGCGGTCGTCCAATCAGCTGAAGTGATAAGCTATTGGCCATCACATTTTCATTAAAACACTAATGCAAGGGAAAAAAAAGAAGAAAAAGAAGTTAGCTGCATTATTAAAGATTCCTTCTCTCGCTTTATAATAGTGGGCAAGTTTGAAAAGCAACAGCGAAAGGCCTCCTCCCTTTAATTTCCACGCGCGTACGAGTTGGAACAACCAGCTAAATCGCGTCCTTCTTCTTCTTTTTTTTATTATTTATTTTTTATGTGAGTATTCTAGCTAATTAGTTCATGTATATCTTAATTAATTTTATGAGTTTTAAAATTAATAATTATATAAATTTTTAATAAATTTAAAATTTATAAAATTTAAACTAATTATCTCTAAAACATAAATTTAAAAACATGAATAATTAAACTACACCAATAAAATTCGTTATACTCCTATCTTGCCGGGCCCAGCCAGAGTACGCGGAGCTTTGACCAGACAAGAGCATGGAACTCTGTCTCGTTTTTTTGGGTGAAACATAACTGGTAATATCAGTTAAGTATAGCTCGTTGGATTTGTTTAAATGAATGGCTGAGATTTTATTCGTACAAATACTCGGTACATAGGAACGAATCTTTCATGTGTGTATAGAATTATAGATAGAAGTGAGTGGATGGCTAATGGCTATCCAATAACCAGATAATATTCGGACCGAGATTCCCTTGTATTTTGTGAAATGCTATTAAGATCTTAAATTAAATTATCATAATTTAACAAAGAATAAAATGATAAAATATTTACCTCTTTATTGTTTTATTCATCTTGTTTGATTAAAATCAATGAATTAAAAAATAATAGTAAAATTTAAAACATGGCCAGTCATTTAAAAAAAAAAAAACGTTTTCCAGTAAAATCATATTTTGCTGTTTATGTGAATTTAATGATTTTAATTTAATAGGCATGGATTCAGTACAATAGCCTATTTTAGAGGATAAGATTATTTGACATTATCCAGACCTTGTTGCTTATATCATATAGTACTGCAAAATCAAGGGGCAGAAGACAGTGGTTATTCGAACCCGTTTATTAATTATTGTGACTTTTAGAGGCCTGTTAGGTATACTGAAACGATGTCTTGTCACCATTTTTAAATTCTGAAAAATACCAGGAATTTTAGACAACTTCAAGGCATGATTTTCTAAATTACCATTCTCTGCATATCCGTTGACCAGGTTAAGAACTCGCGAAGGTAATCGGGTAGAGTTGCTCCAAGCAGTGGCGAATTTTTTCCATATCAAAATGTTGAAGAGCCACTACGTAAAAGCAGCTAATGGGGGTGTTTAAAGGACAAGTTGATTAGAAATCTGGATTCATTAATGTTTTGCCACGTACAAACAAGCCAAGCTTCATACCAGAAGAAAACGTAACAATGAAAAATGCTGGATGTAAATGTTTTTCATAAAATATTTTTTAATTATGATGATAAAAAAGTAGTTATGAGATAATAATAATAATGATAATGATAAAAAATATATATATATATATAACAATGATGAAGAAAATAGTAGTGGAGGTGAAAAGAAAAGTGTTGATGGTGAGATGACAATAATATTGTCAGAGATAGTGGTGATGTTGTTATAATAGTAATAAAATAAAAGATAATGATAAGGTGACGATGAAATAAAAGATGAAAATAATGAATTGATCATGTTTATAATAAAAAAAAATAATAACAGTGACAGTGATTGTGAAATGAAGAAAGTAATAAAATTAGTTACATGATATTATGATATTGTAAGTTGAGTGTTTTTTATAAATATTTTATAAAATTTTATGAATTAAAAATATTGTTTTAGAAAATGAACTAAACTTGAAAGTTTACTATATTTTGTTTTTGTTGACCAATGTTTTTATAGAATATTTTACAAAAAAAAAATAAAAAAATTACCTTTTTGAAAATATTTTTTTAAAATAAATACAAAATATTCTTATTACGCAGAAAAAACCGTACCTTACAAGCCAAATATTGTATAACTTCATAATCGGCAATGACTGGATAGCACCTGGACTCTTAGATTTTCGAGGTCATATATTGGCCTATCGTCATAATGAGTTTTTGTTTCTCATTCGATGCATGTTCAATTAATATAGCCACTCTTAGCTATCAAACTATCTTCGTAATCCTCGCACCATCATTGTCAATTCTCGGTAGAGTAAAAAAACCATAAAGTGTGGTTGGTAGGTGGTTCTTGTGGTTTTGATTTAAAAAAAATATTTTTAATTATAGTTATTTGAAAAAATATATATTTGATTAAAAATATAGTTGAAAGTTAAAAAAAAAATAATTTAATATGTTTGGTTAAAAATTATGATTTAATCTGATGTTATGATATAATTACTTAAAATAATTTTCATTTCATAACAATTACATAAAAAGTGTAATCCTATAACTAATAAAATGCTATGGGATACATGTTCAAACCCGAGTTCCACTACAAATATTGACCAAACTTGAGTCCTTATGCAGACAATTAATGGCTTTACAACAACAATGCCCTGCATTTCTAACTCTTTCATGCCCCCTACCCTTGCCCCTCAATTTTTCCCTATAATTCAATGGTTTTGTGTAAAAAGAGACGCATTCCATCACTTTAATTGTTGTTAGTAGTAATGGTTTTCTATAGGGTTGCTGGGCACAATAAAGAAAAATGAATGCGAAGAATGGATGAGAAAAGCAAGAGAAGAGAAGAGGATAAGCTAGTAAATTTCCCATCTCTGTTATCCCTACAAAGTTCAACTTGTGGTTGAACTTGCAAGAAGCAGTATTTTACTATTTTTTCAAAATCACGGTCTTGTCTCAACAAAATGGTGGGACTCGCATTTTAGATTTTTTTTAGCATGCAGTAACCAAAAACATATATCAATGCGTTTTTAATAAACGCAAACGCTATCGCTTAGACAAACAGATTCTAAAAATTGATGAAAGTTAATACATGAGGAATATAGTTCAACTGATCAATTTTTTAGTAGGGTTGTTCATGGTTCAATTTGGTTCAGTTTGAACCACAAAAACCAACCAGACCAATCAATTTAAAATTTTGAAAATTCAAACCGAACCAGTTTCGGTTCGGTTAAATTCGGTTTTACAGCAAAAAAACTAGAAAAATATAATCATTCCATCAATGAAGGAGACCTCTCCTGAATAAGCTTGTAAATTAACAAATTGTAGAGAGAAAAAAAAGAAGAGAAAAGCAAACCCCTAAATCTTGTCGTTGATTGATTTCAAAAGTAGGTAAAGAACTTCAACATGGTAAAACCAAAAACCCATTCAAATCCTTCGCACTTAAACCCTTATAAGACTATAACTAACACCACTGAGTACTGATTTTTGATTTCTACCCCTAGGCCTTTTTTATATAAAAATTTAACCAAACAACTAGTATTCAAAAATCATAGTCATCATCATCAAGTAACTATTGGGTTCTCATTAGAGAAAGAAGCATCAGATTCAAAAAGGGAGCCCTTCTCCTTACGATCAACAAAATCACCATCACCATTGGGATCTTGAGCAGGATCAGACTTGTTCCATGGTAGAAAGAGCCTTGTCAAGAGGAAGGGTTTACAAGCCATATTAAAAGCTTGCCACCCTAAATGCAAAAGCCCTGAATACAATTAATGCTTGTAGTTGAAAACTTGAGAGGGAAAAGAAGAATGATTTTTGAGGTGGAGAGTTGGTTTGCACTTTGCACTACAGTCTTTGCCATAAACGACGGCTTTTTGTGAGGGAAGGGGAGTTTGTGAAGGCAAGAGAGAGGGGGTTATGTTAGGTAGGGTTAGGTTAATAAACTATTTATACTCCTTGGCTACCAGTAAGTTTTTTACAATATTTTGGTTGGTCCGGTTCAGTTTATCAGTTTTATAACTAAAATCAAAACTGATTTAGACCTGTTAAAATTCATTATTTTAAAAATCAGTTTAATTGGTTTTTCATCTCGGTTCGGTTTTTTTGGTTAATTTTTTTTCGGTTTTTTTTAGTTAATCGGTTTTTTTGAACACCTCTAGTTTTTAGTATTGTAATTTAGAGGTCAGTAATTCGAGATTTCATAAATCTTAGGGACTACTGGAAGCTTATATAATTGTTAATTTCAAGACTTGAAGAATTAATCGAAATTCATTTAAACTAGTCTAAATATTTATGTTAATAAAAAAAAAATCAGTAGATAAAATACGGTATACAGAATTGAGTTCTCATAGGAACTCACCAACCCGTAGAAGAAGAAGAACATCACCTAGGAATATGCTAAATCCAGTGACACAATAAACATGATTTACTTGTGGTTTTTAGTACATGATTAATCAAGCATTTAAATACTGGATTGTCCTAGACTAACGTGGCCACGCCTATATTGCCCGATCTGATTAGTGGGTGGGTACGAAAAAAAAAAAAAAAAAGAAGAAGAGAGAAGACAACCAGACATATTATTGGAAGATAGGCAGGGTTTAGTACTGCAATGGGTGTTATTTTTACAGTGTTTTTTATAAATATAAAAATATATTTAAATAATATTTTTTATTTTTAAAATTTTATTTTTTATATCACCATATTACAATAATTTATATATATATAAAAAAATTAATTTTTTTTTTCTTTTAGAAAAAACACATTGAACTCCGAGGAGAAACACCATCGCAGGTAAGAATTGTCATGATATCCATAGACCTGAAGATATTAAAGATGCAATCATGCTTTCGGCAATAGCAAGAAAGATGTAATTAGGCGTTCCTACTAGTATTTTACACGCATCATCAGTACTTTAAGGGGCAGTGTAGAATCAGTATCATTGATTTTTTTTTTTAAATCGAAAGGCGTCGAACCAGAGGTATGTGCATTTTATTTTAATTTTAAATTTTCCAACTTGGCATCGAATTTCGATGACGAATTCAAGTCACCAGAACCCCAGTGGCTCAAAGCCTTGGAAGTATTCCTCAGCCACTAGTGCACAAATGAGCAAATGAAAGCCTGAGATAAAATAATTACGCATTAAGCAGCTAAAAATAGTATAAAGTACGGTTTCCTTATCAGAGGACTGTCCTGGATAACGCCTCGTCGCTATTGGTCTCAGGTGCCGTTCTATTTGAAGCCTTATCACAACCAATGGCAGCCCGTCAAAGTGATAAGCCATTGGAGAGTGGAAACTGATTAGCAATAATGTAAAGCAGCATTATTGAAGATTCCATCTTTCACTTCGAGACTCGACGTGTAGCTTCGGAAAGCAACAGCATGAAGATTTCAGTCCCCTCGAAACCCACCAACATATCGAACAAAATGATATATATATATTAGCAGCCAATGAATCGTAAAATGATTCTTTCCGGGTATGAACTGGCACAGTTAGTATCTGCTGTGGGTTCCTGTGCCCTATTTAAAACTATTTATTTTTTTATTTTTTAATGTTCGGAAAGCTGATCCACCGAACCTTATTGTAAAAGAAATATAAAAATAAAAACTTCCTAGCCTTGCATATAATCGCCTTCCTTTACATGTGTACATGGCCTGCCCTTAAAAATCTAAGGGCGGTGTATTAGTGAAATTGGTGATTGAAATAAGAATTTTTCAGAGTGTGGACACTCGAATAAAAAGAGATTTACGAATAATGTTCGTTTTTTTATTGATGTCAATAAAAGACGAATCATGCAATACTTTAATTTTTTTAAGAAAATAATAGTCGGGAAAAAAAAAAACTAAAACTTTTTATTCAAATACAACATAACTCCATAAAAAAAAAATTAAAAACCAGTTTTTCAAATTTATAATGAATCAAAACTCATTTAAAAGATTCTCTTTAGTTTTTCAATACAATCTTTTTTTTTCTTTTAATGAAAAAAAAAATTAACAATATAATTTTTTTTTATACATGAATTTTTAGCAATATAAGAGATTAATTTTTTTTATATATATACATATTTAGTTAGTGTCATAAATCTAATTTTTTTTTATAAATCTCATATGATTTGTTTTTGAGTTACAATATAACTTTGTCTCCATAGTTTTTAATTTGAATGAAATAAAACTAACATTCTTTGATTATATTTCACAGATATAAAATATTAAGATGAATATTATAAATTTTGATTTTGATTTTTCATGAAAGTTAGTTGTATTTTTTAAATGTATTTCCTTTTTTTCAGTGGAAAAAATCATTTTTATTTTCAACAAAAGAACACACTTTCTAATTTGTCATTGAAAAAAAAAAAACTAGAAATTATTAAGGTACCCCAAGTGTTGTTTTCAGAGGGTAGTAACTATGGGTGTAACCATTAATCTCAAAGGAACATACATACATACATACATAGCCTCTCTCCCCTTTTTATTCAAAATATACACAAAATTAAATTTTAACTGTCTCTCACCAATTACTATAAATAATTTAATTATTTTCTCTCTTCTTTACTAATACCCAGCCCTTTATTTTTTTTTTAAAAATAACTTTTATATCCTTAAAAATTATTTTTCTAATATTTAATTTTGTAACAATTCACCTCCATCTTCTTGATTATGTACAAAACGTCATCTTAGGAGCTGGAATTGCATTTATGATTTCATCAAAATCTGCAATTGCTAGACTCGATCAAATAACTGCAAGCGGGACAAAATGATTATCTTGTATTCATGGCATAATTTTCCTAGAAATATTACAACTAGCTGTGAATAGACAAAGTGTTATCTGAATTCATCGCCTCTCTTTAACTTGCTTCTTCTGAACAGAGGCACTTAGCTTGCCATTAGCTACAATGTCAGAAAACAATAACGATGGCCTTAACTCCAACGTCGTAGCTCTTCTCATCGGGGCTGGGTCAGCAGCTATTTGGATTTTGGTTTTGGTCACAATCTACCATTTCCTTGCCGTGGCTTGGCGCTGCCCCCGCCATAGAGCTGGACATAACCGACCTGAGCCACAACCACACGTTAATGAACCAACAAGATAAGGCCCAACTCATACCAGCCTATAATACCCAAAGAGTATGGGCTTTATAGGTGATGATGGAATGGGTGCGATTTGCTTGAGTGGATTAAAGAAGTTCTGGATTAGAATTGTGATAATAACTGTGGTTTGAAGAATTATTTATTTAAAAATATATTAAAATAATATATTTTTTATCTTTTAAAAATTATTTTTAAGATCAATACATTAAAAAAATCTGAAAAGATATAAAAAATAATTTTTAATAAAATTTAAAATTTTATGAAATAAGATTTCCATCACGTTTACAAAAAAGCTCGAAAACGAGGAAATAACTACGTTGCCGGAGTGCTTGCACTCTTACCATGTGGCATGCATCGATATGTGGTTCTACTCACACTCCAACTGTCCCATGTGTCGCACCGATGCCACGCCCTCACAAGTTTTTCTGAACGCAAGCGTTTTAGATTCCGAGGGACCACCGCGGGCATACCGAAAGGGAGGTGTGCTACAAGGCGTTGTTGTGCATTCACGGGCTATATAATTGTGTAACTATGCAAGGTTGTCTTATTTTCTCTGGGAATTTTAGCCTTGAGAGTTTCGAAAAGTGCCCTGTGAATGTTCTTCCACATTAATGCTACTCCACGTTATTGTACATTTCATGTATAATTAATTGTGCAAAGTTACCTTATAGTCTTTTTTTTTAACAGTTGTCCTGTCCTCTACCCTTCTATGGTTTTTAGCCTGAAGAATGGAGTTACAAGTAAATGAAAGTGTTACGGCAAACTGAGAAAATCTGACTTCAATTAGGCCCATTTAATGTCAATACCATCCAGAAACGTCATGGGCCCATATTCCCATAACCCAAACCTCAGGTGGGAACCCACGGTTTTAATAACGGGAAAGATCTTGGCTTCTGGATGAACTTGATTGATGAAGCTTCCGTCTAATGCTTTCTCTGCTGGCTGATGCGTTTTTATTTTATTCCTACTGATGATATTTCACAAGACAGAGCCATCTCCTTGTTAACTCTGTTTCCGTTTTATATAATTGTGGTTTGCTCAACCCTTGAAAACTCACCGAATAAAACAGAGGACAAGAACTCACCACTCGAATAATATCATTAATAAATTATATGTACTTACGTGTGGGTAATGTATACTTTGCATTAAAAATTCCAGGCCTAAAGATGCCTGGAAGCTAAAAAGTATTAAATAACAATTTTCTACGGAAAGATAAAATTATCCTTGAATTGGAATTTTAGTTATGATTAAATTAAGTCATTCTAATGAATATAACCGGCTGATTAGAGATTTTGGTGTGCAAAGTAGCAACACCTCCATTTTGATGTAATCGTTAGTCTCGGGAAGGTCATCCTGCAATCAAGTTGCCTGGTGACCGACTTGTCTCACACAGGACAAAATGGTGTTTCTTGTGTTTATCCCGTGTTTTTCTTACAACACTTCATGCCGCGTAGACAAAGTGTATGTCTTGGACACACCGTCACTGTCTTTACTTAACTTGCCTCCTCCAGGCACAGGCCAGCTTAGTTATTGCCAGCATCCATCATGTCAAAAGAAGGTGATGATATTAACTCTAAAATTGCCGTTCTTCTGATTGGCGTTGGGTCTGCAGCTCTTGTTATCACACTCTACCATTGTGTTTCCATTCGCCGATTCAGGGCTCCGACTACTCAGCAACGGCCACGACAATATGGGATAGAAACCATGGCAACGCAAAGCAGTATTGAGAATTCCACGGCCCAACTCATCCCAGCCTACAAGTTCCAAAAGGGTATGGGCTTGGTGGGTGATGATGGAACTTGTGCAATTTGCTTGAGTGAATTCGAAGAAGGTGAGGAACTGCGAACTTTGCCAGAGTGTTTGCACTCTTACCATGTCGAATGCATTGATATGTGGCTCCATTCGCATACCAATTGTCCCATGTGTCGCACCGATACCACACCTTCTCCAGGGGTCTATTTGAGTGCAAGAGATTTGGATTCTGAGAGGCCATCAGTGGTGTATCAAAATATAGATAGGCTACAAGATATTATTGTACATTCACGGGCACTCTAATAGCGTATCATGTCGTTATTGTCTCTGTCCAGGAATTTTAGCCTTGAGAGTGCAGTATAGTAGTGCTCTAAGCACGTTGTTTGAAGGAATGTTGACCATTCGTGGGCGTGAGCAAATGTGACTCTCCAGTCTCCAAGATTTTCTTAAGGTGCAATCTGTTGTCTTTATCCTTGAAGACCAGCAGAGTGTATAATTATAATTTACATGGCAGGATTCGTGAGGTCGTAAATCCCATAACACGAGCCCGATATCGCTGTGTTGAACCTTCGACGTTGTGGTCAACAGCCGAACGCTCTAGCCTACCGAGCTACTCCAGCTGTTGGAGCGAGCTATTCGAGGTACTTTAGATCTATATTTGTTTTGTGGGAGAGCTATTCAAAGATTTTCTTGACATAAATGCGATCTATTAATAAACAATATCTAGCAGTCCCCCCTAATTCCTTTTGTTCTGAGCAAAAGATAGCTGGGCTAGCGAGTAGCGAATGGCAGGCAAACATAGAAAAGGATGGTTAATAGCTTGATTGGTTTAATTTCTAGGTGCATCCCAGATAACATTGTGAGTTTGACTCATGAAAGTTGCTAAATCAGATGAATAAATTCTACCAATAATCAACATTTAATTATCTGTTTCTTTCTTTCTACCTGGGGTGGTACTATAAAGAAAATCGCTCTTGAAAAACTCAAGAGGATCTCTTAATTACAGGAAGCTAGCATCAAGTAGAGGTGGTTTGCACGATATTGCAACAAATTATAAAGATGATCAGTGTATCAGAGAGAACATCGGCCAATCTCATCTGCACTCTATGGTTAATAGTCGAGGGTGAATGTATGCAATTAACTGTTCATGTTTCATTAGATTAAATATAACAAGAGGATTGACAATAACTTTGTCTAATCTTATTATCCAAAAAAAAGAGAGTATATACATAGAGAGAGAACTACTTTCAATAGTTTTTCTCAATATTCTCTGTTTATTTTCACCTTCTACGTTGAATTTATTGTTTCGATTGCATCGCTTATCCTTGCGAGTAAATACATCGATGACACTGGTTTGGTGTCAAAATCTGAAGATGTAGCATGTGCAGTGTGTTTAAATGAGTTCAACGATGGTGAAGAAGTTAAGGTTTTGCCTGAATGTGCATGCATTTCATGTTTCTTGTATCGATATGTAGCTATTCTCTCACTCGAATCGGGCCCTCAACACCAGCCCACCATCAGTCAGAATCCCACACCTTTCGGCTGCCGGATTCTGGTGAATCACAGCGAGCAACTTGACTTAGTAAGCAAGCTACCAGCGAGCATATCATAATTGTTTTGGGGGGAAATTGTTTTTTTCCGTTCTATGGCACGTCGTTTCCAACTCTGGATTAGCTATACCGCCGTTTGTTTTGCACTGCTATTTTTTTTAAAGAGTCGTGTACGGCTACTCATTTGTTAATTTGAGTAGCATATATGCTGTGCTTGTCAAAGCAAAATGCTTCCAATAGATGAATTGGAATTTAGAGATATCAAACCGAGTCATTTGCGACCCGGACATAGGCACACAGATTTTTGAGCTTCCAGACCCACAAATCCTTTGCTTGAAGCAATGCAGAGGCTGAGGCAGGGAAGCCCGTTATCAAGAGATAAAAAATAATGAAAGTCATTTGACAATAAATTAATTCTTGTTAATCCATCCATTATCCATGCCATGTATGTCCAAAAAAAAATATGATTAAGGACTTGAAATACTTCTCAAGCAATCTGGGCTTTACTTATGATAGGTCCATTAGGTATCCCACCCTTTCCCAGATAGATTTCACAGATCGCATGTGGTTAACACCTTCAAGAAAGTAAAATAGTCCAGCTGGATACCCCGATTCTATAACATAATGATGGTGATCACAGCTTCAACAGTAATCCGAACCGTCAATCAAGCTCCATGCGAGAGAGGAAGTCTTTTTATGAGTTGCTGGGCCAATATAAACAGAGGACCTCTTTATCGAAAAGCTCACATCTTGAAGCAACTCATGTGTCACTGACACTTCCAAACCATAGATCAATGCCTCAAAGCAATGTTATGCCTGTGAAAGCTCCTATTATGAGTTTCATGTGTTGTTTGCTATTCTAATACTGGAAATTAAGAAAAAAAATCACAGAAGAAACAAAGCTGCCAGAATTTCGTTAAAGTTTCGACACAAGATTTTGTCCTAATTGCCACGAATAGTTGTTTATTCAACAAGGGTAGTTCTGTAAATAAGAGAACAAGATGAAATGCCCATCAATGACACATCACTTTCCTTTTATTTGTGATCCCATGTGAGCATCCCTCGAAGAATGTGACCTGTCAAGCCATAAACTAGTGAGTAATATTGCCGACTACTTTTGTGCCTCGTCCATTGATGTGTTTTTATTAGCTAGATTCTGTAGTTTCTGTGTGGATTTTGACAACTAAATGTGGTATGTTATGGTCTTGATTAATGCTGTTTGCTAATGTACAACTGTTCCAGTGACCTTGTGGGCTTTGTTAAATATGTAATTATCCGCAAATATGTGGTTGGGTTCATTGGTTTGTCGTAAAAAAGTGTTTTATAATCATGCTTCATGATTTGTGGATGTGATTTTCAGAGTAGAGCTTTTTGGTTTGGTTTTAGCAGGTGGGGTGTTTTTTTTTTTTTTTTTTTGTGGTTTTGACAGATAAAGTTGGTATACTTATTAAAGCATTTGCTAAAGAGAAGCAGTGAGTTTGATGTGCTGTTGGCCTTGGCTTGTGTTCAGTGCAGATTGGGACTGCTCATTGTCTCTCTGTAAGCCTTTGCTTATCTTGGTCTCCCTCCTTCCACTAGTACTACAAGTGATTCTCAAGTTATTTATGGTAACGTCTGTTGGTTCTTAGCTCTTTAATATATATTAATTGGATGTTTTAAGCAGTTTTCATGTGATTTGGAGACAAGATGAAATCTTTGAGTAGTGTAGGGCTTGGTTTGAGTATAGTTTTTGGTTGCCTTTTGTTGGCTCTTGTTGCTGAGCTCTACTATTTGTTATGGTGGAAGAGAAGGTTTGCTAACAAAGAGATAGGAGATGATTACAGCAGCCCGGCAAGAGAGCTTTTTTTTATGTTCTGTTTAAGAAAGCCGTCTTCTTTAAGGAACAATCAAGAACTATGTTCTTCAGTGAGAATCACAGATACACTTGTGCATCATGATCAAGAATCTCAGCTCAATATTAATACAAGCAAAGATTTGTTGCTCAGGCCCTTCAGTGATGATAATATGGACACAGAGCTCATGAGGCTGCATAGTCTCTCAGGTCCACCAAGATTTCTTTTCACAATTGTTGAAGAAACAAAGGAGGATTTAGAGTCTGAAGATGGCAGGTCTAGAGCTGATAACAAGAGTGCAAAAGGATCAAGAAGTAGAAGCTTGAGTGATTTGCTTCTTACTGTGGAGACTCCATATCTAACCCCTCTTGCTTCTCCACCATTTTTCACGCCTCCTCTTACTCCTAGCTATAACCAGATTGGATTCAACCATCTCTTTGAATCATCAAAAGATGCAGAGTTCAACAAGATAAGGTCATCACCTCCTCCAAAATTCAAGTTCTTACAGGATGCGGAGGAGAAACTATATGCAAGGAGATTGATGCAAGAAGCTGAGGAGATGGTCCCAAGGAAAGATTGTTTTGCTCGAGATTACACCAAAAGACCTACTAGTTCAAATTTTCTAAAAGACGAGGATGATGGGCCTTTTATCACCATCATTGTTGACAGGAACAAAGAAAGAGAGTTTAATGAGCAAAATCACCAGCTAGCACACCACCCTTCAAGCAGTTCACAGGTACTTCCTCTTGTTGCTTCGCCTTCAACATCAAAACCAGCAGCAAAGAAAAGTTCCTTCTTTCATTAGAGCTCCGTGATCAAGTTAAATGAGATAGTTTTTGTTTTTTTTTCCCCGAGTATTTCTATTAATCAACATTAGTCTTCTTTTTAGGGCTTTTTTATCTTCATTTTCCATCTTGTTTGGGGATGGTGTTAAAAGTTTAATCTTGCTAAATCCCTTTGCAATGCATGCCAAGAATTTTCAAGGAGAGGGAGACAACATTCTCTGCAGTATAATGTTGAAAGTTGGGAGAGTGCCAGTGGGGGTCTTGTGGGGTAATTTGTTGCATTCACTCTTCATGTCTCCCTGAGCTGTCTGATACAAGTAATCATTCTGGTGAGTAATGGTACCACTGATGTTTTTGTCCAAAAGGCACTGTGAAAAAGAATTCTTTCAAGACCAAAGTGCTTTTCCAGCCCCATGCTCTGTTTCCCTTCTCTCCGTGCTCGCTGCAAATACATAAACTAACATTATTGCCACGTCCTAATCTTGTATTCTTTTGTTGAATGGTAATTGTGTGTACCCCACCAACCTCAGGATAATTTAGACCGCAGAATAACATCCGACAATCAAAACAAATGGGAGTTTTGATTGGTCAGGGAGTCTAAGATAGATGTCTAGATAGGGAAGACGGTGACCTTTCCACAAGGTGACAAAATTGGAAAAAAAAAAAAAAAAAAAACTTGTGATTGTGAGATGCTTCCTGGGCTTTTTCGTAAACTGCGAATAGGTAAATAGCCCGTGAAAACGTCTCGTGGGGTGAGGCCGAAAGGTGGCCATCTAGGCTTGGAGAATCATTATAGGCTTTGCCTTTATCTATTAAATGCCACTATAAGAGATATGTGGCAGAATCATATGAGGTTTCAGGTACGATTTCGTCACTTACATACAAACTAGATCATTCGCTTTTGCTTTGATGAAGGGAGGATCGAATTTTTTTTTAATATAAAAATTATCCTGACATGCTTTTTTAATTTAAAAATTAATTTACAGATTTTAAAATATGATGTATATTAAATGATATTTTTTAAATATTGATATGAGAATATACTGAATTATAATTTTTTAAAATATTAAAATTATAATATATTAAATTAACTAAGATTAATCTATTAAATTTACAATACATGTTACCAGACATTGATGGTTATATGAAAAAAATTAAAAACCAGTTAAGCTGCATCAATGGCTAAAATGTCTCACCAGACAGCATGTTGTCAGCTGTATTCCCTAATTCTATAGTCTTCTTGGTGGATTAACTTTTCACGTATGGTGAAATCTCAGAAACTGAGATACAATCCTTCAATGAAGCAATCCCGGGAGAAACCAGCATCACCTAAGCTTTCAGTAAGATAGCATTTTGCAGAACAATGTGCACTCGGAAAGCTAACCATCCAACACAGTTCACCTGTACATGTAATTCGACTTAACAAGCATCTGTTTTGCACCTCGACCAACCACAGGAAAGTGGTAACAAAAAACTATCATTACCGATTAAAAGTTCCGAGCAGTTTCACATGCAACCGGCCTTAACGAAAGACAACCATGTTGTGGGCCAATCTCTGACATGGCAAGAAACTGCCCTTATTATAGAAAAGTTCCAGCAATTATAGTCTATGCTTAAGCTTACACACCTGAGAAAAAAATTGTTATAAAAACATGATAAACGGACGATCAGATGCCTCCAATCTATAGACAAATGGCAATACACACTTAACGAAGAAAAAACACCTCATTTTACTTGAAATAAATAACTATTTATTGCCACCTATCTCCTGTCTGATATGGGCGAACAAATTCAGATGACGTTGCAAACACATGAGAAAAAGACGGTGTCAAATTCCTAAGGCAGCAAAACCTGCAATTCCCAGCTCAACGGACAGTGCATTTTGCCCGGGTTCTTCCAAAAAGGCTGAATGCAGTGTATCATGATATAGATCCGGTAGCTCATCAGGGAATTTACTGAAATCACCATAATTTTCCAGGAATAATATAAGCCAGAGAACATTAGAAACCAAAAATAATACATCGCCTGAAGGAAAATATACAATATCTATCAAGGAAGCACTGGGATGTCATTCACATGGCACCTGACAATTCACATATATGAACACGAGTGATAGCTACTGTTGACATCCTATGGGTGGCACCATACTTTTTACCTCTATTTTGTCTTTGATTTTTTTTGTCAGAAATACATTCGTTTCCCCTGGGAGTTTTCAGGGATTAACAGATATATTCTCCATTCTGTTTCAACACCAGTCATGCAGTTTCCATTTTTTGGTGTATTAGGGGAAGATCCACAATCAAACATCTGCGGAGGACATGTTAATAACAGCTCCTGGGAGGGAACTTTATATCGACTGCATCATATATCGAGCACAGGCAAGTTGACAAAGTGGAAGAACAAGCATCAGTACGTCAGATTGACAGGTGAGCAAAAATCTGCACAAAGCTTTCGCAACAAACAATCAACTTGGATCCTCCTGAGAACCTCAAAACTGCCCCAACCCTGTACAAGCATGCTGCCCTTGTCAAAGCACAGATAAAAAGCCTCTTGCGACGCGATCTTCTGGGAGGTGTTCTTACACATACCAAAATGTATAGCGTCACTAGGCTTGTTAGCTCTCCCTTGGAATCCACCCTCAGCTGCTTGCCTCTGAAGCAGAGGAAAGGGTGTCAGAAATTACAACTGCAGGAGCTGGAAGACCTTAAAGTAACAAAGTTAGATTGAAAATTGAAATATCAGAGGGAGCAAATGGAAGTTATGATTTCACATGCATTTGGTCATTTGCAAGTTTCTCTAGTCCTTAATAACAATCGTGTCTGTCCACTGTTCACTTGTTTAAATTCTACAAGTCTGTTAATGCTTTTAAATGATTCCAGAGATCAGATGAAGAAAGTAAACCTGTAAGCACCATACAAAGGAATGCCACTGATAGACGATGCTGCACTTTTTGACTGGACATCATGTTCAATAAATCCCATCAGATGAAGAGAAGCAACTGCGCAGTAAGTTCCACCACCTGTCCACTAAGACAAATATCATTGGTAAATAGCATTGAAAGAAGTAAGCTAACAAGATCATATAAAATGAAGCTCGTTTATAAATATTTTTCAGTAACATTGTACAGAAAAATTTGACAATAATGCCAAATGGCACTGGAAAGTTGAAAATGACAAAAAATTAGATAAGAAAAAATCGGTTAATACATGGTTTTGCGTATACAGATGAAACTAACAGTATTGGTAATGTGCAAAACAACATTAATCCCTTTAGATTTAAAAATTTTGAGGGAATCTACGAACTATATACAGAATGTTCTGCAACTCACCATGAGATTCTGAACCAGGAATCATCCCAAAGCCACCATCATATGACTGATTGCAATATATCATAGGAATTATCAACTGATTGCAAAATGCATTGCAGAAAGATGGATAACAGGAGAAGTTCACTAGGAACAAATATACCTGCCATTTTAAGATGTACTCCTTGGTTTTCTCCCCATCCATGCCACACTCCAGTCCTCCAACATATAACAGATGGCCGGATATAACGAAGTAGGCAAGAGAGATATGGTTGGAGTCCTCTGTTTTGGTAAGATAGCATGTGGAAAATCATCTCTAAGAAGGCCACGTGGCGGTCCCTGTCGAATGTTCGCGAGGAATATGACGTTGATTGACGTTGCTGGTGCTGCTGCTGCTGCTGCTGTGGACGTAGTCAAGGTGGAGGTGATCGACCAGCACGGAGAACTTGGATTGGTACCAACTACCGAGTACCAGCACCTTTTGAGTTTATGAAGTTCTGCTGCCTCGATTTTTTCTTAAAACGTTTTCAACGATTTGTGCGGGCTAATATGGGCTTCATCTCATCGCAGCCCAAACTGTGATAAGAGACCTCGTTAGCAATTGTTTTTTAAAGTTGTGCTGTCTCGATTTTTATTTAAAACATTTACAACGGTTTGTGCGGGCTAGTAAGGGCTTTATCTCAACGCAGCCCATACTGTGATATCAGACTTCGTTTGCGTAATTATTGTTTTTAAAAGTTCTACTGTCTCAATTTTTTCTTAAAACATTTTCAACCATTTGTGCGGGCTAATATTGGTTTTATCTCAACGCAGCCTAAAAGTTGATTTAAAAAAAAAAAAAAAAATTATTTAAAATAATATTTTTAATATTAGCATATAAAATTGATTTAAAAACATAAAAAATTATTTTTTTACAAAAATGTTTTCCAATCACAAGCAAAAAAAAATAAAATTAACTACAAAACCATGAAATTTGAAAATATCAACAACATGTACCATCAAATGCCTATCAAATATATATATATATATATATATATATATATATATATATATATATATATATATATATATATATATATATCATGTTAATTTTAGCTTTTATCTGGAATACTCATCCTCTCTGTAACTGCATGATATCGAGTTATTATTTTTGTAAGTACATGTGATGTATTTGATTACATATTTTCCATTAACTACATTTGAGGTGGGAGAAAAAAATACCAGGTAAAGTTTGGTTGTTGTTTGAAAAAAAGAAGCGAAGATAATGATTGTTTTTTTCATTAAAAAACAATCAAAAGCAGGAAATGTTTATGTAACGAATTTCTCATTTTTCACAGCATACTATAACAACAATTAAAAAATTTGAGTCTATTACTGTTTATATATAACAGTGAGAAAAAAAAATTATTATAACTATTTAACTTTGTTTACAATAAAACCCTACTAAAACATAATTAAAAGAAATCAGGCTTCAAATTATTGTAAAAATGTAAAATTTAAAGATAAGGGACTGCAATGTAAATCACGTATAAAATAAATGGATACCCTGTAACAACAATAATTTTTATTCTGGTTTAATTTTATTTTTTTTCTAGTTTCTAAATTGAAGAGGAGAAACAAACTCATGAAATGACAAGAGCTGAAAAATGGTTGATTAGCATTGATTCCACCTACAAAAAATATTTATCTCGTTATTAAAGGTTTCATTTAATGAACTGAGTTCTTTGTGATGTTCTTTGGCCTTCATTTTATTTGAAATGTAAGATATAGGCTAAAGAGGTTTTATTAATTCAGATTGTTTATATATATATATATAACCTATTTATGGGTTATTTGATGCTTCAAACGAGTTTATTTGGTTCTATAGGTTTTTTTTTTGTGTTTTAGTAAATAAATGGTTGGAATTTAATTTTTGAATCCAAGAATTATCTCCCTCGATTTTTCGCCTACCACGTGCAAACAATCGTGACCTTGTTTAAATATATTTATTTAAAACCTGCTTTTAAGGCCATAATAGATTTTTCTTTTTGAAATTTACAGGTGATATTAGATTGATAATTTCATTTTACAATTACCTTTTTTTTCTGCATTATAAATAAAAAATTATTTTTTAAAAATAAAAATTTAGGTCATGAGTTTTCAAGTTTAACTTTTTTAGCTGGTTTGAAGTCTATTTAGCATTGTAATAGCGATTTTTTTTTAAAGTATTTTTTATTTTAAATGTATTAAGATAATATTTTTTTTATTTTTTAAATTTATTTTTTATATCAACATGTCAAACTAAAAAAAACACTAAAAAAACCAATTTTAAGCTACAATAAAAAAAATCAAATTTTGAGTAAACAATGTGTTTGACTACAATATTAGACACACTTTTAATATTTCATATTGAACTTTTAGTTACTTTTTTTTTCTATCTGACGCTGTAACCACAATGCAATGCGGTAACTATGTTGGTAACTTCTATTATATTGACCAAAACTAAAACATGTAGAGAAAATACTGTATCATTTTATTGATCACTTTCTCATAATTCACTGTGGATTGTGATAATGTAATTTTTTAAAATTTTCATTTTGATCATCAAACTTCCTCTTTTTTTTTTTTGCATGATTTAGGTCATTTTGAGCCTATATTTGAACCCATATGCATGTTTTTTATGGCAAGGAATGGTTGAATTGAAATAAAGAGGAGCGAAGTAAAAAACACGAGCAATACGGGTTATAACTTTAACATTTATTTTAAAAGTCTTCTTGTCCTTATTATTTTAGTTATTAGACGACATGTCCCTATAATTTTTTTTTAAAAGAATTTTGTACCAAACTTCATTCTCTTCATTCCTAGTTTTTTTCATTGGTGAATGAGAGAGAGAGGGTTACCGTATTTCAGTTCAAAATGAAAAAGTTATTGTTGATAATGATTTTAGCTATCAAAACTGTCTTTTTTATGTCGAATGGTTCTATATGATGAGTGAGGTTGAGATTATATATATTTTTTTACCTTAAAAACAAATAGAAAAATATATCTGGGTCTGAGAAGATTTTTTGTTTTGAATTGATTTTAAATTTTATAGTGGTTTTCATATTTTTTTTAAGGTTATAAATTGGTTTGAAAAGGCTTTTGGGGTGTTTTATAGTTTTTTGGGGTAAAGAATGAGTTCAAAATAGGTTTATAGGTTAAAAAAAACCACGAACCTTGTTTTTCTAGCCTCTCCAATGGCTAGATTCTGAGGGTTCCAGAGGAAACATTGTCTATTTTTTTTTACAATTGAGTTGGATGACATGTTATATTTCTCATTGAATCAAGGGGTAAAAAAGGTTTGTGCGCGAGCCTCTTCTTGATGGGCCAAGCACTTGGTGTGGCTTACTATGCCTAGCAATGCATGACTTTATTTATTTTTATTTTTTTTAGTATTTTCAATCAATACATTTTTTTATATATTTTTAAAAATTATTTATGTTTTAGTTAACACCCATTCTCTATGACTTGTTTTGGTTTTTAAATAGCAATTGTTTTTTAATTATATTTAGCGTGTTTAAATTTTTAGAAGGCTAGTATGATTCATTTATATTTTCTTGTATTTTATATATACTAAATATTTATTTTTTTCAATATCTTTAATATGTATAACCTTGCTTAGTAGTTTTTATTTTATTTTATTAAATAAGCTTTATATGGGTGTCAATTTCTATTACAAATCGATTTTAATAAATAAATTCACCGAACACAACCGAGCAAATAAGCTATGCCGCGATATCAATATCATGATCTATATTTATCTCTAAATATTTCCAATTATTTTTTTATTTATTATTAATGAATTTTTTTTAATTATCACACAATGGTCTGTAATTTATTTATGATTTTTTAATGTGAAGAAAACATGTTGAAAAAATCTACATGTTTAATTTTTTGTTATCACATATTGATGCTTTTAATTTAATTCTTATTATTATTATGATTTAATATTTTTAATTTCACCATTAAATTCAAGTTAATGATGTATTTTTTTTTGGTTCTTTCCGTTTTCCTTTCTAATTTTCATTTCTTATCAATGCCTTTTTTATGTATTTTTTTTAAATATTTTTAAAATTAATGCTTTAATTAATACCTTTTCTTTGTTATTTGCTTTTGTTTTTCTTAACCTTTTTAAATAGCAATTATTTTTTATATTTTACATAGATTATAGCATAAGTTATTAGTTTTCTTTAAAAAAAAAAAAAACATGCTTGCGGTGCTAAATATCTTACTAAATATATAATATGAACCGACAATATAACACAAACACATGATTAGTTAAAACTCCACCCAAGCTTTCTATTATCCAGAGCCTGTTTGGTGTTGCAGTATAAATTGATTTTTAAAATATTTTAATTGATTTTTAAAATATTTGTATTTAAAAATACATCAAAATAATATATTTTTAAATTTTTTAATATTTATTTTTAACATCAATATATCAAAATAATTTAATTACATAAAAAATATTAATTTTAAAAAATCATTTTTACATGACAAAAACAAACCCTCGTTTTTGTAAACCCCCCCCCCCCCGGTCTCTCTCTCTATCTCTCTTCACCGCCACGCCTAGAAGGTGTAATTTCGTCGATCAATTGGCGTACAAGAAGTGAAGAAGCTTAGGTATCATGAAAGGCAGCAAAACTACTATCTTGACACTTGCTGAGAAATGCAAGGTTTCTCTCCCTCCTCCCTTTCTCTGTAATTCCAGAGTTTGTCTCTGATTATTGTTATAGTAAAAACCTATTTACTCTATCGCAGAATATACTTGCATCCAATTGGCAAGCTCAACTTAATACCATCAAAGCTGATGCCAAAGGAAGGTGCCCATTTCTGTTCTAACTATCGGGTTCTCATTTTCTTTGCCCTTTATAGATTAAAAATCCAATCTTTTGCTGGTTCTTTACAAAAGTTTTAAAAAATAAGAAAATTCTCAAATTGATTAATGGGTTTCCTTCTTTTATTTATTTGGTGTGTTCATGTTAGTAAGGGGGGCATATACAGTTCAAAAGTCAAGTACATACTCAAGAAGGGGAAGCCATATCTCTGGGTTAATGAAAAAGACATGCATAATGTGGTAATGTTTTCACTACGGCTGTGGGTTTGCTATGTTATGTTCATTTAGTGACAATTTTTCTGTCTGTTCGTGTTTTAATGCCTATAAGCTGAACTAACAAAGCATGAAATCCTATTGCTTTGTTATATAAAGAACTAAAATTATTTCAGAGTACCCATAAATTACATGATCTTTGATTTTCATTTGCGATGAAATTTATCTGCTAAAGTTGTCCAATTATCATTTCTGATGCTGTTTGATTCATTCCCTTTCTTGACATAGAACACAATCATTGATGACCGTGCTTCATTGGCTGTTGCTAGTCCCTTTCCAGGACCCCTGGCAAATTTATTCAAATCGATGCAGAAGGTTAGTTCTTAATTTGGCTTGTACTTTTTTTGCTGATCAGTTGCTTCAGAGATATCTCCCCCTCCCTTCATCATTTCAACTATACCCTAGATATGCTGCCAGTGCTTAACATGCTGATTTGTGCTCATGCTGCAGTTACCAGCTAGGATTGCGATAACTGGGAATGTTGCGCCTCTCAAGGAGGAAAAGGTTTGGCAATTTATAACATAACTTCGAATGACTATCCTTTTTTGGGTATGATAGGCGCGCGCGCGCGCGCACACACACATATACATACACACACGCAGAAATATATATGTATATACATATATACATATGTATGTATGCATATATGGATACATACATGTATGTATGTATGTATTGCATAGAGACTAGTCTCTGTTAATTTTCTGTGAATTTTCAGTTGTGCAGTGAAGAATTTGTTTGATAGAAAATGGAGACTTTTTTATAGCTGATGCTGCAGAACATTATTTCTTTGAAGAAATGGCAATGCAAGTTTAGGAGCGTTCCAAATAAAATAACTTTCAAGAATCTTCAGAATATATGCCTTGCATGCTGTATCTCGATGCCTTTTGATACTTAAGTGATGTAGGAAGAAAAGGAAAAGGATATCTAAAGATAGCTAACATAGCCAAAGGCTGGGTGTTTGGGTAGAAAAAGAGAACAAACTCTTCATAAAATTATCAAAATATCAAAGTCTAGGAAAATGATTCTTAGTCTTAGTCCACAAGTAAAACAACGTAGTCTATAAGGAAATAATTTAAAAAGTTGCATGCTAATCACATGACCCTAGATTAATTAAGTAAACCCTAATATCATAAATATTCTAAAGAAAGCTTCCGTTAACCTCCCTGGACTGGAAGAAACTCATCCTCTAGCTAAAATCATTTTTGCCTCGATCTTGTGCATGTCCAATCAAGACTCTCCAACCCGTTTTTTTTTTTCCGCTTCAGGTGTATAAATACTATAGATATTAGCTTAAGTCCCTGCATGTTAAATTTTGCATAGTAAGAAACGTCAATTGACAACTCATTTCTCTTTCTTTGACTTTTAGAATAATTAATTGCAAACCTCAAACTTGCTTCATTGACATGTATTGTATTTATATAATCCTTGAACAAATCTACTTTTGTGATTTAGCAAACTTGATCAAAACAATCAACATATCATAAATTAACAATTTTCTTTTATTGAGCAACTTTCATGTTCTCTTTGCACCCAACCTTTAGCTTATTAATAAGGACACCATTGATGACATCATCATTGCCATTATTGTCATTGTTCATGCTATGACTAACATCAAGATCATCATCAAAATAAAGATCATAAATTGATGGAGAATCCTAATTCACATCTATCTCATCATAGAATGTTGAAGAACTCCAATCTGTGACTTTTTTCGCAATAGATATTGACTATAATAAAAGGATTCTTCCCGTTTGTTTTTGCGTTTCAAAAGCGTTTTTGAAAAAAAATAATTTTTTTATTTTTTTCTTTGCTTCAAATTAATATTTTTTTGGTGTTTTCAGATTATTTTGACGCACTGATATAAAAAAAAATAAATATATATATATATATATATATATTTTTAAAATATTATTTTGATACATTTATGAATGAAAAACACTTTAAAAATCAATCACAATCACACTCCCAAATACAGTAGTAAAACTACTATAAAGAAATTGCTTTAAAAAGTCATATGCTAATCACATGATCCTAGATTATTTAAGTAACCCTAATATCATAAATATTCTAAGGAAAGCTCTGTGTCATTGAGCAATAAGAGCAAAATATTGTTTCAAAGTTCAAATTCAGTGTCCTTGGAAGTTTGTTATTAATTCATAAAAATACATCTGCAACTAATATTACCATGAGAGAACATCCAAATCTATATTTAAAGTACTCCTGTTACTGAACCTAGCATGCAATAGGAGATATGGCTGGCCTTTTCTGATCTTAGGAAGCTGCAAGATCTTGGTGTTCCAACAACTCGTGAGTTTAGTCTGATTGGTGAGCAGAGCATTGATGCCAAATCAGAATCTATTCTGTGCACTGTTTTGATTTTTTACAATATCATGTTGAGTGTGGAAAAAGAAAAGGGAAAAGGGAAAACTGCCTTGACAATATATTGTTCTCTTGTTATAGGTTCAGCTGGTTGCAGAAAGCCTCAAAGAAGTCATGCTTTCTGAACAGCGGCAGATCAATGAGGCCCCCTATACAGTTTCTGGTGTATTAAGCTCTTCTAATCTTATTACCACATCACGAAGTGAAAACCTTAAGGAGTTATTGGAGGGTGTTGAAGAATACGGTGTTTATAGATTCAATCTAAGGTACAAAACTCTCAGTTACACAGTATCAGTATGTTGTCAGCATCATTGAATATGGATCTAATTTTTCTGAACTGACATTCTGAAGAACAAGGAAATCCTGATCTTGAATTAAGAGAAAGTAAGAAGTGTGCATTTATTCATGCATAATGAAAACTGAACATTTCAAGTGTTTGAATTTATGTAGATGGGCACTAACACATTTTAAGGTTCTGCATCATGCAACTTTGGTAGTTAAGTGGATCAGGTCAGTAGTAGAGCTCAACCTTTTCTGATAGAGAAAAAGTCATCAGAGCAGGAAAGACCATTGCATGATGTTGCAATAGCGAATCTGCTGCCGCCTCTTGTTATAAACCAAAGTATAACCTTTCATCTTTCTGAAAGGAAAAATAATAATAAAAATAATGTATATCATGTCATAGTAGAATCTCATGCAATAACGATTAGGATGAGTGTCTCGTGTATGAAAAAGATATATAAACAAGTAACGAGAATTGTGAACTTTTTGTCAGTTCGTGCATGTTTATTGATGGCCATGGACGCACTCACGAAGTGGATATGGAAGCTATTGAAGCGTCTAAAGTAGATCCATTAGGTAAGACCCTTGTTACAAGAAAAGATGATTGCTTGTTTGAATATAATGTGCTTATATTGTCGCTAAAGAAATATGTCTCTTTAACTGATCAATAACATTTTGAAGTTGTTTCTCTTGCAGCATTTCTTTCCGCAAAGCTGATCGATGGCATCAATCGAAGTGAATCAAGGCGTAGAGCTCTAGTGCTTTTTTGTTTTGTGTACTTGAATGCAGATGCAAGGGTAAGATACATGCGTGCATCATACCTTTTTTTTTTATACATGTACATGATTGCTTTTGACAGTATTAAGTATGCATGAGATAAGTTTAATTCTCGTCATTTAATAGGTTTTGAAAAGACCATTAGTCACGACATAGGACCCAGTCAATCAAATTGGGGGTGTTCAGCAAAAAATTGTACAAGCACACAATGATCTATCTAGTCACCTTACGTGGCACTATACTGAGCAACTCTAGCCATTAACGAGAAGAGAAGATTTAAATTAATTTCATAACCTTGGGTCGAAGAGTCTCATCAATCAAACACTCTCCTTGTCTTGCATTAAATTTTTATTAGCAGCAAAAATAAAGGAAAGCCTTACTGAGCAACTCACTTAAAATGTTCATCCTTACATGTCTGACTACTAGAAAATGCCAGTTTGTTCATAATGACAAATTTGCATTTGGATCTCAGAACCCTCAATGTAAACTATTGTCTATTTGATCAGGATGCATTTATGCTCGCTGTTGACCGCAAGGGATTTGATGTGCTGGCAAAGGTTCCTAGTTCACGATCAAAGGATGGGACCAGTGAATACGTATGGAAACAATTCAGATTCCCTTTCAAAGAAGAGGCACTTGATGTTGAAACCTTTTGCCAACAACTTGTGAAAATGGAGGAGGAGGCTGTCAAGAAGGTTTCAGGCTACAGCGGCTTAACATGAAGGATGATTTTGATGATATTGCAAGTGAAGGAATCATCCAAGAAGCACGTGACAGTGAAAGTTTTGCATCTGCTCGGAAGATGGATGTCTAGAAGGGTTTTGAAGTCAACAGCTTAGAATCCGAACCATAAATATTTGATGGTTTATCTGGTGCATGCGCATGTATTTCATACGTAGGGACAGATAGGCCTGATTTAATTCTTGAGGGGAGAGGTTCTTGTTAAGAACATGGCTCTATCTCGCTTTTCAAAGAAAGCTATGGGTTTCTATTTATCATTTTCCCATGGTTATATTGGTTGAAAATTACTCCTCATTTATTTTCGCAGAGCTAAATTTGCTGAAAGGCCAGTAGAAGTCATCCGCGAGAAAAACATTAATGGTTGCCCGTTCAAGAAGAAGCTTATATTCGAATGCAAACCCTGGGAGAACAGGATGGAACTCGACCTAAACACATCAGTTAAAGACTTGCCAACAGTTTAGGAATATCATGTTCTTCCGTGCATGTATAACACGAACTATAAACTGGTTAATACATGTATATATCAAGCGCGATAATGTATTGGAGAAAAACACTGGAATAAGAAAATCTTCAACACCATGACTAATTGCAGAAAATAGAAATATTATAGTTCTAATATTCACGACGGCGATGAAAACAAACACCGAAAATAGCACCACCGCCTATTCATAATCATTATAACAAAAATATCAAACGGGCACACTTAATCAACCTCTTCGATCTTGGGACCAGCACCACTACCACTAGCTGGGGGAGTATCATCATCCATTGCACCACCCATGTCACCACCGCCAGCACCTTGATACATCTTGGCGATAATGGGATTGCAGATGCTCTCGAGCTCTTTCATCTTGTCCTCAAACTCATCAGCCTCAGCAAGCTGGTTGCTGTCCAACCATTGGATAGCCTGATCAATGGCATCCTCTATCTTCTTCTTGTCATCCGCAGCCAGCTTGGAACTGATCTTGTCATCCTTGACAGTGTTCCTCATGTTGTAAGCATAGTTTTCCAAAGCATTCTTTGCCTCAACCTTTTTCTTGTGCTCCTCATCTTCTGACTTGTATTTCTCGGCCTCCTGGACCATCTTCTCAATCTCTTCCTTGGACAACCTACCCTTGTCATTGGTAATTGTGATCTTGTTCTTTTGACCAGTGGTCTTATCCTCGGCTGAGACATTCAAGATACCATTGGCATCGATATCAAAGCACACAGTAATCTGAGGAACACCCCTGGGAGCTGGAGGAATGCCAGATAGCTCAAATTTGCCCAGTAAGTTATTGTCCTTTGTTCTTGCTCTCTCACCCTCAAAAACTTGGATCAAGACACCAGGTTGGTTGTCAGAGTAGGTCGAGAAAACTTGCTCCTTCTTGGTGGGAATGGTGGTGTTTCTTGGGATCAAAACAGTCATAACTCCACCAGCAGTTTCCAATCCAAGAGAAAGGGGAGTTACATCAAGAAGAAGCAGATCCTGCACCTTCTCATTGCCTTCCCCGGTCAAGATGGCAGCCTGGACTGCAGCTCCATATGCAACAGCCTCATCAGGGTTGATGCTCTTGCAGAGCTCCTTCCCATTAAAGAAGTCTTGCAATAGCTGCTGCACCTTGGGAATCCTGGTGGAACCACCAACAAGGACAACGTCGTGGACAGTGCTCTTGTCCATCTTAGCATCCCTCAAACACTTCTCCACAGGCTCCATACACTTCCTGAAGAGATCCATGTTCATCTCCTCAAATCTTGCACGAGTGATGGTTGAATAAAAGTCAATACCCTCATACAGAGAGTCAATCTCAATGGTGGTCTGAGCAGTGGATGACAGAGTCCTTTTTGCCCTCTCACATGCAGTTCTCAACCTCCTAAGAGCTCTAGGATTTCCACTGATATCCTTCTTATTTTTCCTCTTGAATTCTTGAACAAAGTGGTTCACCATTCTGTTATCAAAATCCTCGCCTCCAAGATGGGTATCTCCAGCAGTGGCTTTCACCTCAAAGATACCCTCCTCGATGGTAAGAAGAGAGACATCAAAAGTACCACCACCCAAATCAAAAATCAACACATTCTTCTCCCCAACACTTGTCGCCTTCTTGTCAAGACCATAAGCAATGGCAGCAGCAGTAGGCTCATTTATAATACGCAGAACATTCAGGCCAGCAATAACTCCAGCGTCCTTTGTGGCCTGTCTTTGAGAATCGTTGAAGTAAGCAGGGACAGTGACCACAGCGTTCTTGATAGCGGTACCAAGGTAAGCTTCGGCAATCTCACGCATCTTAATGAGAACCATTGAAGAAATCTCCTCGGCGGAAAACTGCTTCTGCTCACCCTTGTAGGTAACCTCAATCATAGGCTTGTCACCAGGACCAGAGATGACCTTAAATGGCCAGAGCTTGATATCACTCTGGACTGAAGCATCAGTGAATCTCCTACCAATCAACCTCTTTGCATCTACAGTAACATGACCAAACACCAATTAGCTACAGAGATCACTCAATTAACTCAGTAATGACTAATAATTAAAACTACAGGAAAGAAAAAAAAAAATAACCAAGTTTATGCAGAAACTATAAAATACCAGAAAAACAGCTTATGAAGCTTATGCAGCAACTACAAAATACCAGAGAGCAGCTTATAATAAATAAAACGAAGCTACTGGTTCTGAAAGCAATATCCAAACATCTACCTAAACTAAAAAGTCTAAATAGAAATAACAGATCTAAGATTTCGGTTTAATTTTTACTAATATCTAACAACAGTGTGTGTATACACAAGATCCTTCTTGGATAAGATCAGAGCAGTATATTTATAGGATCATTCTTGGCTAAAATCAGAACAGTATAAAAATATCTTCTGAAAGAACACTAACCAAAGACGGTGTTGATTGGGTTCATGGCGACCTGGTTCTTAGCAGCGTCGCCGATCAAACGCTCAGAGTCAGTGAAGGCAACATAAGACGGTGTAGTTCTGTTGCCTTGATCGTTAGCTATGATTTCCACTCTGTCGTGTTGCCAAACACCAACGCATGAGTATGTGGTGCCTAGATCAATGCCGATTGCCGGTCCTTCTCCTTTTCCGGCCATTATAAAACGATTTTAGAATCACACGGGGGACGATAAAAGAGAAAATTGAGTATTCGGGTTTCGCCTTCTGCGATAGTGTGCGGATTAGAGAGGGGGGTGCGTATATACGTGTTTTTTTTGTAAGTTCTGGAATGTTCTGTAAAGAAAGAATGGATCTGTGCCGTTGATTTTGAGTTTGTTGACGGCTTAGATGGGTTGAAGAAAATTCTGAGGTGGTGGTTTTAACTTATTGGAGACGTTTGTGGTTTCCTTAAAGGGGTGGGTTTTCTGACCCGATCGAGCCGACATGCGAGTTTGTAAATTAGTAATGGTACAACGACATGTCGCAAGGAGCATTGGGTGAATGATTTGTTAGTGCCTGTTTGTGGGTTCCTACAATGCTGGCGTTGGTAAAATACATGCATGGTTTATTTGTTGTCATGTGCTATGATCGCCTCCGATTTGAATTGTGATTTTTTTTCAAAATTTTATCTAACCTTTTCTTCGTACAATTGAACTTTTTAAGTTAAGAGGATGTTTAACGTTGCTGTTGAAAAATATTTTTAAAAAAATTAAATTTTTTTTTTAAGTTAATATATTTTTAATGTTTTTAAATCATTTTGATGTGTTAATCTTAAAAATAATTTTTAAAAAATAAAAAAATATTATTAGCATGCTTTTCTGAGTGAAAAACACTTTAAAAAACAATAGTAACCACACTTCTAAATACGCTCTTAGAGCACATGTAATTTAGCACCTAATAATTACATGTTTTTTTTTTTTAAAAAAAAAGGATTGAATTAAAAGACGTGAGATTAAAGTAAAAAACATAGGTATTAAAGATGACACTTTCAAATTTATTTGTGAAATATATTTTAGTTTCCTAATTTTTTTTGCTGTAAGTTAACCGGTTCCTTTAATTTTTTAAAAATACATTTTGGTATGAACATTTATTTTCATTATTTTTCAGTTTTTTTAATAGAAGGAGAGAGAAGAGTTGCCAAATTCTGGTGAAAAGAAAGAAATTTCTTTGTTGGTGATGATTTGACCACCAAACATGTTAAAATTAGTGTCAACAAATTCTACTAGGTAAATGAAATATTATAGTGGTTGTCTTAAATCTCAATATAGCTTAAAAATTCAAATCTAGGTCAAGGATGAAGTATTTTTTCCAATTTGGTTTAATGGTTTGGGTTGTTTTTTAGACTTGGTGGGTTAATAGGTTGATTTCTTATTGTTTTAATGGTGTTTGTAAGGTGTTTTGTAGTCGAAAAAAAGGTTTTTGAGTAAAAAACATGTAGGCATGATTTTCTAGCCACCACGGTGGTGTCTGAAATATGGACTGGAACATGTCGTTTGCCTTTTTTTTTTAAAAAATAAAAATAGTGGAGGTCAACTTATCTGCCGCAACTTTTAGAAAGAAAAATAAAATAGAAAGCCTAGGTGTGCGAGCCCAGGGACATGAGGTTAAGTTTGTTTAAAAAAATTTAGGTACTTTTTTTTTTCAACTAGTACTCTTTTTATGTCTTTTTTAAAAATAGTTGTTAAGTTTGTTTTTTAATTAATACTCATCCTATATCTTCTTCTTCTTTTTTACTTGTTTAGCTTTTTTTAAAATAGCAATTATTATTTTTAATTATTTTTCATGAGGTTATAATGATTCTTATGTAACTTTATATATATATGAATTAAATTTATTTTTATAAATTAAAAAAATTATAATATTTTTAATACGTGCAACCTTATATATATTTTTTTTTCCTTTTATTTATCCAATAAATTTTGCGTGTCTATTAATTTCTATCACAAATTAATTTTAATAAACAAAATAATTAAATACAACTAGGTAAATGACTCGTGTAGCGATATTAAATATATTGATTTATATTCGTCTCATAATTTTTATTTATCATCAATTTTTTTTTTCTATCAAATTATCTTGACCTCATGATATATGATGCATGATAGACATGTAATTTTGACATATCCTCATGTCTAGGTCATAGAATTCACGTGTTAACCTGATTTTGCTCAGAGCAATATTTTTTTCATTTGTTTTTTATTATTGTTACCTCATGTTTTATCGCATTATCAAATTAATCAAAATTTAACTCAATTATTAAATTTCTTTAACTTTTTTTAAAACATGATCATCACCCTTTTTAAAGTTAAAAAAATTAGTTGGACCGTGGTATGTGGTATTCCATTGATTACCAATTTAGGAGGAGGCTAAACAAAGAGCTAAAAAACATAAAAAGCTGAAAATTGGTTGTCAATTGTTTTCAAAATCATGTATAGTGGTTTTCTAGAATTATGATAGTGATTGTTTTTTTTTTTCAATTAAAAAAAATTCAAAAAAAATCAAGCTTTATGTTTTGATTTAAAAAAAACAAATGAAAATAAAAACCGCAAATGATACCAAATCATCGCTTAGCTTTCACTAGATAAGTGGTTCATTCTCTTCCATGGGCCAGGTCGATATTTTTTTGTAACTTGATAAAATGATATTCAAGCACAACTACTATGTTTTGAAGTATTAAAACAAATTTCACGATCGAGTCATGGATTCTACTGGGTCCAATAAGATGTTTAATTTAATTACATGATAAAAAATAACAAAAATAAATGTATCATGTCAATCCGGGACAACATTTCGTATCATTGACTCGGATCATGAGACAAAAATCATCATGTAGAAAAAAAATAAAGTTCGATTCTTAACAATTTAATATTGAATGTTAAAATAAAAATAAAAAAAAATAAAATAAGGATCAAATTGACATCAAAATAAAATCATGTAACATGATGTAAAAGCCTATAGGCAATCTAAATTAGTATGGTAAACTTACGATATGAGTTATGAGACCGTACTATTCTCATAGAGAGCAAAATAAAAATAAATAAATAAGTTGAATTTTTAATAAATTCAATGTTGAATGATGAGATAAAAAAATTTAGTGTGAAAAAAATAAAATAAAAAAGACAATAAAAATCCGGGTTAACATTTCATATTTATGATCCAAGTTATGAGACTGGAATCACCATATAAAAAAAAATCACAAAGCCTAATTCTCAAATAATCTAATATTTATGGATAAAAGTAATTAATAAATAAATAGAAAATCAATATAAAAAATGGTAGCAAAGAAAAAATAAAGACAATTAAAAAAATGAGAATAAAATCCAACACAAAAAATAAAATGAAATAAAATGATGTAAAAGCTATGGGCCAATTCGAGTTAGTATGATAAATTCTTGACCTAGGTCGTAAGGCCAAGTTATTCTCGTAATAAATAAATAAAAAAAACAAAGACGTTCGACATTCAATAAATTCAATATTAAATGATGAAACTAAAAAAAAAATCGATGTAAAAAAAGAAGGAAAAAACCATATCAATCTAGGTCAACTTTTCATACTCATGACCCAAGTTATGAAACAAAGATCACCATAAAAAAAAAAGCTATAAAACCCAATTCTCAACCAATAAAATGTTTAGGTACGAATTAAAAAAAAACAAAACCACTTTAAAAAAATAATTAAAAAATGAGGATCAAATTTGACATAAAATTAAATAAATTAAAATGATGATGGATGAAATAGAAAAATAAATTTAATTATGAAAATGATAAAAAAAATTAGCAATAAAAAAAAGATCATATTTGTTATAAAAATCAAATAAAACCAGATGGTAAAGGATGAAATAAAAAAAAATTAAAAACAAATAAAAAGAAGGAGTACTACAATTGAAATAAAAATAAACAGGAGGACAACTTTTAATTTTGGTTGGACGAGCACATATCTTGAGCAATTGAGAGACAAAAAAGGGGAGGAGAAAAAAATTTCACCGCTGCCAAATTATCGTTCATAACACCATATACGCTATCCTATTTGATGTGTCGCACTCGACCCTTCATATGACACCGTGGTTGGATGTTTTTGGCCATTAGAGAAGGCCACATGCACCATCATTGGGTGTGGGTGACTCTTACCCAATGGTATGTGTGTTGCAAGTAATCAAAACACTTTTTTAATATAATATTTTATATTTGTGAAAATACAAAGTTATCTCTCAGCCAACATAATTAATAATAATAAAAAAACTTAAGGAAAAGATGTAAAAGCTCCTTAAGGTCATTTTAATAATTTTGTTATTCCAATGGTAATTAAGTAATTTTTTGTGTTTATAATAAAAAAATAGATTAAAAAGCTTTTCAAGGGTAGTTTTGTATTTTTTGCTTTTAAGGGTAAATAATTTTACCATGTAAAAAAAATTATCTCTAATCAATCCCTCCAACTTTATATATAATAAGTTATAGTAGCGAGTTAAAGACTTGTTGAAAATTATAAAGGAAAACCTGAATTATAATTTTTAAATATTTAAATACATATATAATTAAGGGGTCAACATATTTTATACTAAAATCCATTAATTCAAAAAATTCATGAATGGAGAAGCCAAGAGAAAAATAACTCAGTATAAAGGTTCAACAGGGGTCATGACCCATTAAAAAAAGAGTTAATAAAATATCAAATTTAATTTTATTGAACACAAACATTTATATATTTGGTAAGATGTCAAATCTAGATATATTGAACTTACCTATTTATGAGGCCTAATTATTTATGAATCTGGTAACACATAAGACCTAATTTTATTGAACATGATTATAAGTGAGGTTTAAACTTTAATAAAGTTTTTAGTGTGATACCTCTTCAAGAAAACTCAATTATCCAAACCGATTCAAATAAGAATTTTTTAATTTAACTACGGAGAAGGTGGGTTGTTTTGGGTGTGCACTGATCTCTCTTTTAATCAATCTTTTTAGAAATTTTTTCCACCACACGAAATTTGCACTCAGAAACATAGGAGAAACAAACAAGTTACAACGACAGCTTGCAAACGCTCCAACAATTTGTCTTGTCTTGATTAAGAGAAATCACTTAATTTGAATGTAATGTTGTTTATTAGAATGGTTGCTCAAGCTGTTCTCATATGAGAGAGAGACCTGCTTAAGCTGATGGTGATGGACCCTTGAGAATTCATGGTTTTAGAGTTCCTGTTTAAAGCATCTAATGTGTCAAGTGAAAATTCAAATATTAAAAAATATTATTTTAAGTTTTTTATGTTTACTTTACATATTTATAGGAAATACTAAACAAAATACTTATATTTTTTTTTCTCACAAATACTAAAATATTCATGGGGCTTAGTTTGGACTGGAATCCATCAACTATATTATCTCAGCGAGGCTTTCACGTCTTTCTTAGAGACCCAATTTAGACGCACAAATCATGGGATTTGGAGTACACTATCTCTAATTCTGGTGCTCAGCTTTTACGGAATAGCCCTTCCGATTTGTTATTCAAAACCCACAGCTCTATAACATGGTTGCTGCTGTGTGTCTACAGCTTGGTTTTGGTTGTGTTATATAAAGGATTTTTAAAAAATAAAAAAATATTATTTTTATATATTTTTAAAAAAATATTTAGAAAGAAAAAAAAACCTTTAAAAATAAAAACGACCGCTAACTGCGGGGTGAGACCAAGATTAAAACTAGATCCCCGAACAAATTCATCGAAAGAAAAAGCACAGAAAAATAAAAACTCGAGTTCCACCATTTCAGTAGACAATGTAGTTCGGACAGAAAGATGTAAAAACTGATAGACCAGCCCCCTCAAGAGGACCACAAAATCAACAGCCTAAAGAAAATAGGCCACGTAAAAAATAAGAAAATATCCCAGACAACAGGCATGAATCCGCATAAAAATAAAACCAAAATTTTCACCATCGTTGTCATCATCTCACTTAATCAACTTCCTCGATCTTAGGACCTGCACCGCTGCCACCAGCTGGAGGAGCATCATCATCCATGCCTCCACCCATGTCAGGTCCAGCACCTTGATACATCTTGGCAATAATAGGATTGCAGATGCTCTCAAGCTCCTTCATCTTGTCGTCAAACTCGTCTGCTTCCGCGAGCTGGTTGCTGTCTAACCACTGGATAGCCTGGTCAATGGCATCCTCAATCTTCTTCTTGTCATCAGCGGCGAGCTTGGAGCTGATCTTCTCATCCTTTATAGTGTTCCTCATGTTGTAGGCGTAGTTCTCCAAAGAATTCTTTGACTCCACCTTCTTCTTGTGCTCCTCATCCTCTGACTTGTACTTCTCAGCCTCCTGAACCATTTTCTCAATATCTTCCTTTGACAACCTACCCTTGTCATTAGTGATCGTGATCTTATTCTTTTGTCCTGTAGTCTTGTCCTCTGCCGACACATTCAAGATACCATTTGCATCAATATCAAAGCAAACAGTGATCTGAGGAACACCCCTTGGCGCTGGAGGGATGCCAGAGAGCTCAAATTTGCCAAGCAAATTGTTGTCCCTTGTTCGTGTCCTCTCACCCTCATAAACTTGGATGAGCACACCTGGTTGGTTGTCAGAGTAAGTTGAGAAAACTTGTTCCTTCTTGGTGGGAATGGTGGTGTTCCTTGGGATCAAGACAGTCATGACACCACCGGCAGTTTCTAGACCAAGAGATAGAGGAGTAACATCCAAAAGAAGTAGATCCTGCACCTTTTCATTGCCTTCACCACTCAAGATAGCAGCCTGTACTGCAGCACCATATGCAACAGCCTCATCAGGGTTGATGCTCTTGCAAAGCTCCTTTCCATTAAAGAAGTCTTGCAAAAGTTGCTGCACCTTGGGAATTCTAGTAGAACCACCAACTAGAACAACATCATGAACAGTGCTCTTGTCCATCTTAGCATCCCGCAAACACTTCTCCACAGGCTCCATGCACTTCCTGAATAGATCCATGTTCAGCTCCTCAAATCTTGCACGAGTGATGGTTGAATAAAAGTCAATACCCTCATACAGGGAGTCAATCTCAATGGTGGTCTGAGCAGTGGATGACAGAGTTCTTTTTGCCCTCTCACAGGCAGTTCTCAACCTCCTAAGAGCTCTAGGGTTTCCACTGATATCCTTCTTATTTTTCCTCTTGAATTCTTGAACAAAGTGGTTCACCATTCTGTTGTCAAAGTCCTCCCCTCCAAGGTGGGTATCTCCAGCAGTGGATTTCACCTCAAAGATACCCTCCTCGATGGTAAGAAGAGAGACATCAAAAGTACCACCACCCAAATCAAAAATCAACACATTCTTCTCCCCAACACTTGTCGCCTTCTTGTCAAGACCATAAGCAATGGCAGCAGCAGTAGGCTCATTGATAATACGCATAACATTCAGGCCAGCAATAACTCCAGCGTCCTTTGTGGCCTGTCTTTGAGAGTCGTTGAAGTAAGCAGGGACAGTGACCACAGCGTTCTTGATAGTGGTGCCAAGGTAAGCTTCGGCAATCTCACGCATCTTAATGAGAACCATTGAAGAAATTTCTTCAGCAGCAAATTGCTTCTCTTCACCTTTGTAGTTTACTTGAATCATCGGCTTGTCACCAGCTCCAGGGACGACCTTGAAGGACCAATGCTTAATATCACTCTGAACTGCAGCATCACTAAATCTTCTACCAATCAAACGTTTAGCATCTGCAATATATAAATCAACACCAATTAATAATCACACCCACTTGAACAAACCAAAGTACACTTAAACAACTTAATTAACAGACACTCCACAGCTTGTGAATCAACACCAATCAATAATCATCGTATCAACCCCCGTTTAACAAAGGAACATCATAAAAAAATATAGTGACAGATATACAGCAACATATTAAACTCATAGATCCAACAACTGAAGCAGCGATCGGATTATATTATATAATAATATATGGAAATCGTATGAATAAAACATTTTCTACGCAAGAAAGATTGGTTCAGAATTAATCATGCAGAAATCCCCTTCCAATTATTTCTAGTAACGTAGAAATCACTCCTAAATTACACACATAAGTTTAAATTATATTCAGAAATCAAGTAACAATGGCATCGTACATTGCATCGAGATGAAACCTTCCTAAACAGATTTATAAATCTACAACCCTTAACTGCACCCTAAACACATATCATTAATCATAATTCAAATCCACAAACAAAATACAAAAATCGAATCCAGATCTTAAAAAAAGTCAATATCAAGAGAATACTAACCAAAAACGGTGTTTATGGGGTTCATGGCGACCTGATTCTTAGCAGCATCACCAATCAAACGCTCTGAATCGGTGAAGGCAACATAAGACGGTGTCGTTCTGTTGCCTTGGTCATTGGCTATGATTTCCACTCTATCATGTTGCCAAACACCGACGCATGAGTAGGTAGTGCCTAGATCGATACCGATAGCCGGTCCTTCTCCTTTTCCGGCCATTGTTACTAGATCTAAAAATAGCGCGGCTTAGAAATTAAAAGAATAAGAATTAGGGTTTGCGTTACTAGAGAAATAAAGAATGAGAGTTTCTGAGGGTTAGTGGGGTATTTATAGTGAGCTTTCTTTGAATTCCATTCTAGAATGTTCGATGGAAGAAGGGTGTTTATCTGGGCCGTTGGTTCTTGAGTTTACTGACGGTCTGGATCTGTTGATTTTTCTCTGGTTTTCAATTATGGAAGTTTCCGGAACGCGTGTGGTCTTTGTTTGACGAAGTCGGCTATACTGCGTGATACCAAACGGCTTGTCGTGTGAAAAATGGATTCGTTATTGACAACCCGGATTTGATTCACCCTTTAGAGAACACGTCATCCCCGTTTCAATAGCATTAACAAAAAAAAAAAAATTAAATTAAAAGATGTAGGGAAATTATTGTAGCATTTTTTTACCGCTCTCTCATTATTTATTGTGTATTTTAGTACTGTAACTGTTTTCATTATATTCTTTGATTTTTTTATTCGATTGCATTCTGTTATGGTCTAGCTAATTTCTTTAAATTTCTTTTTAAAAAAAAAAAACAATTAGAATACTAGGAGTCAAAGTGTAAAATGAGGAAAACTTGCGTGGCCAATCTAAAATTTGCATGAAAAAGGAATTTTCAGTCCACCTTTTTTTTTCCCCTTCATAGTCCCATTAGTTTTTTGGACTTTCAATTTTAATTCAAAAATTCATTGTCCTCTTATTTTATTCTATAGGTTTGAGAAGGGGAGAAAAGGTATTGATTAGCCATATTTGGCTATGAAAAATATTATTTTTGGTATTAAAGAGTTTTATTTGATAATATAAATTTTATTAATTAGTTTTTCCCCTTTTATTTTGACAGAAAATAAATTAGTTTTGACAGAATATTCGGTGAAAAAAAATTTTCAATAAAAAAAAAATGTCTATTTACTGACCACCTTGCTAGTCAGCAGCCTGTCCAACCTTTCTGCTGATAAAAGAAGAGGAAGAAGAAGCAAATAATTCTTTTTTCTTCAGCGCAAAGGCACTGGGCCGTTTATTTGAATAACTTAAACATACATGAAAAAGAATATCCTTTTATTAAATATTCTTCAATGTATATTTAGTTTCTCATGATTTTATGGTGTTTTTTTTTAAAAAAAATTATCAAGTGCTTTCTTCGTGCATGACTTATTGATTTGAATTTGCTTTTATACAATATGTATATCAATTCACTTTTTACATAATTATTCTTTTCTCACTAATTTTTTTTCAATTTTATTGTATTTGTTGAAAATTAGATTTCATGTATTTTTATTTTTTTTACTACTGGAGTTATTCATGGTCTTTATAATATTAACTCGATTGATTTGGATTGTTTTTTTATATTATTTTTTAATTATTTTTTTCAATTTTATTTTTCAATACTATATCAGTTTTGAATCAAGCTTTATAGTTTTTTTTCCTGTTTTCTATAAAGCTATTATAATCTCATAATTTGGATCACGTATTTGATAAGATAACTCTGATTAACTCAGGTTTTTTTAATTAAATATTTTTTTTAAGCTTTTCCTTTTAATATTTAAATATTTAATTGATTGAGAATTAAGATTTATAATTTGTTCCAACTTATTTTTTATAAGATCATTATGATCTTGATATTTTAAAAATATATTATTTAATATGTCACATCTTGAGTTAAAGGTTTTGTTTTTATGAAGAAAATACATTAGTAATATCTAATTATTTTTTCACATTCTATTTTTTTTTATCCGATCATAATGTGTATAACAAGCTAATGACATAGTTAAGGCTAATTCTCGTAATACACCATGAATTTTAGCCCTAAATCAAATTAATTATCCTCGAGATAAAACTTCTCAAAATTCCACCCTCGAAAACTAAATTTGCTGCGATGTGCTCATCAACCAACTCTAGAATTCTATCAATTTTGACAACGAAACAGTCCTCCAACACATCAAAAAGCTTTTATTTAAAAACAACACTAGACTTGCGAGTACTAGGGGCTTGCTTTGAAATTGCATGGGAGATGGCTTTATGGGGATTTTGGCGCAGTGCTTGTCTGTGAAGACAAATTACGTGGGCTGCTGTTCTGGGTTCGTGAGTTATCTAGCAATAGAGATATAAACAGATAGAGTTCGAGATGATTAAATTTTTAAAGAATTATTGGCTATAAAATTTAATAATTCAAGTGCGAAGCATGTTACAAGACTAGCGGGAAGGACCACATTGCAAAACTAATTTTGTTTAAGGATGGAAGTATGGAATTTTTGAAGTTCAGGATGTAATTTGGTTCAGGGGTTAAGCGTAGGTGAGTATTATTACAATATGGTCGTTTCACTATTAGCTTAGAGCCAGAGAATCCTTAAGAGCTGTCCTAATCCCAGTAAACTAGCAATTATTGAGTTAATTTCTGCATTATTCGAAGTCATGCTACAACAGCATAATGCCATTTTGAAAACTAACCCAGTTTTCGTCAGCAATTATGCCTGATCAAAAGGTAAATAACGCTGTGGCTCTTGTTTGAAGAAGAAAGCTGCCGTAACTGAATCCAAGATAGCATGCTAGGCCATTGATTTTCCATTTCACCAAGGACATGGAGGTTATGTCACGGCCTGGTCATCAAGGTGTTTTAAACACCAGATCAATTATTTCTTCTTTTCCTCCACATCTGTATGCAATCATGTAAAATGTTATGTATATTTGAACTTGAACCAGGTAGGATAGCGTAACTAGTACTATACATGCAACTTTGATTTTTCAAACCGGAGGACTCAAATTACTGTAAAAGATAATTCCCATACTGATGGAGAATTACATGGATAACAGAGTTTGAGAATATAGATTGGTGCGGACCGTGCGGTGCTGAAATACTTCTAGATACCATTATCCTGATTAGTTCTTTGACTTGTACGAGAATGAAATCATAGATTTGCTGCAATTGGCTCCTTGACAATGTGAATTTTTTATCCTGATAACTTCATCTTCCATCAACCTACCCATACCAGCACCATCATCCATGGAAATCTTTATGATGATTGGATTGCAGATGCTCTCAAGCTCCCTTATCTTGTCAGCAAAACCATCTTAATTTCCATGCAAGCTGGTTGCCATCCTGCAACTTCATGGCCTGGTCAATGACACCTTCAATCTTGCTCTTGTCACATGTGGCCAGCTTTGAGCTTCTCTTCTCATCCCTAATAGTTATTCTCATGTTGCAGGCATAATTCTCCAATTCACTCTTTGCCTCCGCCCTCTTCATGGGCTACATTTCGTCCTCTGAGACCATCTTTTTAATTTCTTCTTTGGACCACCTGCCACTGTCATTGGAGATTGTGATAGTCTTCTTCTGACCACCGGTCACATCCTCAGCTGATAAACTCAAGATACCATTTGCATCAGTGTCAAAGGTTATTTCGATCCGAGGAACACTTTAGGGTGTTGGAGAAATACCAGAGAGCTCAAATGTGCCCAGTAAGTTGTCATCTCTAGTTTTTGTTCTCTCCCCCTCACAAATCTTGATCAAGACAGTAGTTTGATTGTCCGAGCAGGTGGAGAATATACCATCCTTTAGTGTGGGAAGCATAGTGTTTATTGCGATGAAAACATCCATAACACCACCAACAATTTCAACCCCAGGGACAGAGGTGAAACATCTAAAAGCAGCATGTCGTCCACCACCTCAATGCTTTTATCACTCGAGATAGTAAGCCTGAACAGCAGCACCATAAGCAAGTAAGCAACTGCTTCGTTAGTATTGATGCTCTTGGCTCTTGCAGAGGTCCTTACCATAGTAAAAGTGTTGCAATGCTGCTGTACCTCGGGAATCCAACTAGAATCACTAACAAGAACAACATCATCGATGCTGTTTTTATTCACTTTACCATCCCTCAAACACTTGTTTACCAGCTGCAAATACTTTCTAAAGAAATCTGTGTTCAGCTCCTCAAATCTTGCACTAGTAATGATGGAATAAAAGTCTATACCTTCATACAACGAATCGATCACAATGTTGTTTGGGCAGAATACGAGAGACTCCTTTTGGCTCTCTCACATACAGTTCTCAACCGCTTAAGAGCTAGAGGATCTCCACTGATGTCCTTCCCCCCCTCCTTTTGAATTATTGAACAGAGAGATTCACCAATCCGTTATCAAAGTCATCATCTCGAAGGTGGGTGTCTCCAGTAGTGCCTCGCACTTCAACTATATGCTCTTCAATGAAAAGTACCGTCACCCAAATCAATGATCAGCACCCTGTTCTCACCAGTATAGTTTGTTTCCATGTCAAACCCATAAGCCATGTCAAACTCATTGATAATACGAATAACATTAAAACCAGCAATCGTGCTAGCATCCTTTGTAGCCTGCCGTTGAGAGTCATTAAATTAGGCAGGAACAGTAACCATTGCATTCTTCACAGTGATGGCAAGGAAGGCTTCAGCAACCTCACGCATCTTTCGGATTACCATTACAGAAATTTCTTCAGCAACAAACCTCTTTCCCCCCTTGTAACTAACCACAATCATGGGCTTGTCAAGCGGACTAGCAACAACCTCGAATGGGTAGTGTTTGGATATCACTCTGAGCAACAACATCACTAAATCGCCTCCCAACTAACCTTCTTGCATATACTAGCTTTAGGTACAAAACTTGTTTTCTTTTAGCATAAAATTTCCCATATAAACTAACATGAAAGAAACAAAACTTTTCACCGAATCCTTGCACAAAACCAGCAAGCAAAAACATAAGCCACACGTGCATAACATGATCTAAAATCTAAAAAGAATGATGT
The DNA here is from genome assembly GCF_005239225.2 of Populus alba. Classification (NCBI taxonomy): domain Eukaryota; kingdom Viridiplantae; phylum Streptophyta; class Magnoliopsida; order Malpighiales; family Salicaceae; genus Populus; species Populus alba. The sequence continues at coordinate 18,999,073 of NC_133293.1, read as the reverse complement.
AAAGTTATTTTTAAGAATACTAACCGAAGATGGTGTTGACAAAGTTGGAAACAACCTGGTTCCTAGCAGCATCACCAATCAAACGCTCTATGTTGTTACCGTGATCATTTAGGATGATCTCAACTCTTCCAAGTTACCAAACACCAATGCAAGAAAACGCTGTTCCCATATCAAAAACCCAATCGTTTTAACATCACATGGGTGCATTTGGTAACTGAACTGGATATGACAGAACAAGTAGAGGTCCCGTCTTTTGCTCTCACAGCCGCCACTGCTATCGCCACCGTCCTACGGTCATTGCAATTGCTGTGCGTCCGTAGACCTCATCATTCTTCCATTTCTGCTTTACTGTTAGGAAAAAGTAAATAAGGAATCAGGAGTGGGTTTTCCGCAACCCTACAAGGGGGATCAAAATCCCCAGAATCTTTTCTCCGCTCGTGGATTTCACGTTGTTACCGTTAGGCATTTCACTTGCTCTATCATTCTCAAGTTGGGTTGGGCCTTGGTAAGCCAGTCTTGCTAATATAGGTTCAAGCCTGTTTATTGTTGATTGAGTTCTTAAGCCCATAAATTCACTCTTGATTTTCATACCACGAACTGGATTTTGTTTTTTCAATGGTTTCTGGGCCAATCAAATCTCCATTTTTTTTTATTTTTAATTGTTTATGCCATTCATTTTATATGATTTGTATCTTTAATATCAAATATCTCTCTACTTTTTGACATAAATGGCTTCTTTACTTCTGTCAAGTCAATTGGTGCATCAGTTCAACTTCGTACGAGAGGGCTCGTTCATGTTCTGCAGTACCCTGTGAATACTCCGCCGGCATGAAAGATTGTCGAGTATCCGGCTTCAGTAATCTCTACCTCAGTAGCCAAACCAACTTGTTGAATTTTTTCATTTAGAGCACAAAGGATGCAGAAAGCCTTGACAAGAAACATACCCTACAAGTTCTATGACAACTTTAGGATAAAATTCACGTCCAACAGATTCAGTCATCAGTTCAGAATGAAATTGCAATTTCATATATACATCCTTGCACATCTGCACCAGTGCATATTTGAATAAAAATACCAGAAATTGCAGCTCATAGAGTGACGTGATTTCAAATCCCATATATTGTAGCAATTCGACTGTTGTGGTGAGATCATACCGATGTTTTAACTTTTCAGTGTTTGCTTCATTCTGGTCTAAACAATCTTTAATCAAATAACAAGCAATGAGCTGATCAGCAAAAGAAAGTCAAGACAACAAGGCAAAAACAAAAAAAACATGCAAGTTGTAGCACAACCATATTGGAATATAAACAGAAAGGGCAGTTAAAAACCACCTGGAAGAAAATAGCATCTGCTCCATAAGCCTTGAGCTTCTCATCAGTCTCCTGGAACATCTTCTACAAGTCTTCTTTGGACAACCCACCTTGTGATTTGTGTTCATGATATTTTGTGCAGCACCACTGGACACATCCTTAGCTACCACCTTCAAGATACCATTTAAATCAAATGTCAATGGGACACTTCAATCTGAGGAACACCTCTTGAACCGGTGGCACATAACATGCCAATTAATAAATAAAATCCCTCAAAAACACCAAATGCTGAAACAATGAAATTTTTTCCAACATAACTCTTTAGCCGGTACTTGGTAAAGGATACGACTTTTAAGCATAAAATTTAGTTTCTTTACGTGAAGTATTTACGTTACAACCTAACAAGCAAGAAAAAACATATGCGTAAGAAGTAAAATATATTTGCGATTCAAAATCTTAAATTCTCTGAACAAAACAGAGTGCTAAGTTTATCCTTCTTTTCCTTGAGTACTCACTAAAGATGGTGTTAATGGGGTTGAAGAGGGACAGGTTCTTGTCAGCATCACCAATTAAGTGGTCCGTGTAGGTGAGGGCATCACAAGATGGTGTCATTCTGTTGCCTTGACCGTTTGGTATTATCTCAGCTCTGCCATGTCCCGAAACTCCAATGGACAAGTACATCGTCCTGGGATTGATTCCAATTTCTGGCCCTCACCTTGTTCCTGCCATTATTGGAAAGAAGTATGTACAAAAAGAATACCAGATAAAAAGGATCAGGACAGTTTCGGGTGAGACTTCAGTTTGAGATCAGGTCACCATTGACTTGAATTTAAGACACACGGAATTCGATAATATAGCACTACATTTTTACCTCTAGCACAAAAACTCATATGGTCAGTTTTGGTGCTTGCACAAGGACTTTGGGAAACTTATGTGATGACTGTTCCTTTATGATGCATATGAATGGAATCATAAGCTTGTTCTGACTAAGCTCTCTGTATATATGGTCAGTTTTGGTGCTTGCACAAGGACTTTGGGAAACTTATGTGATGACTGTTCATTTATGATGCATATGAATGGAATCATAAGCTTGTTCTGACTAAGCTCTCTGTATAAGAATCTGCAACTTGTGGTCTTGACAGTGTTATCAAATAAACAAGCAATGAGCTAATCTTAGAAAAAGCCGAAGACAATGAAGCAAAACCAGAAAATATGCATCCGCGGCACAACCATATTGAAATGTATAATCTGTAAAAGACAGTCAAAAAATCACCTTTGAAGAAAATAGCACCATTTCACCATCAGTGATTGGACGTGTGCCATTGCCATCACCTGCATAAATTAACATCATTGCCCAATGTGCATGTCAGCACAAACTGCCAGATAAACCTCAGCAAGGATGGGAGTGCAGACATGCTCAAGCTTCTTCATCATGCGCTCCAGCTCATCTGCATCTGCAAGCAGCAACACATCACAAGTACCGCCACCCAAATAAAAAATCAACACATGCTTCTCACTAAAATCAATTGTATTCATATCAAAACCGTATGCCATGGCATCGACAATGGGCTCAGTGACGATACGCAAAACATTCAGACCAGCAACTGCACCAGCTTCCTTTGTGGCCTGCCGTTGCTAGTGACTGAAGTAGGCAGGGACTGTGACCACAGCACTCTTCACAGTGGCGCCAAGGTAAGCCTCGGCAATCTCACGCATCTTTACAAGGATCTTTGAAGGGATATTTCTTAGCAGTAAAACGCTTCTCTTCCCCGTTGTAAGTGACCACAATCATGAGCTTGTCATTGGGACCAGAAATGACCTTGAAAGGCCAAAGCCGAATACCACTCTGAACGGAAACATCAATAAACCTCCTACCAATCAACCTTTTCGCATCTGCAACACAAATGCCAATTAATAATTAACTCACCTGAAAGTAAAATTGACTGTGGATAATTCTTAGCTAATATCAAATTGATATGAGCTTTTAGGCACAGAAATTTGTTTTCCAAGCAACTAATAGCATATAATAATTAATAAACAATACGTTGAAAACTAAAGAAAACACACACAAAAACAAGAAGGCTTACCTGAATCTGCTTCTACAGTCACCATCGACGCCTCACCTTCGAGGTGCTTATTAGGTGCCCCCACTCTCGTTAAGCTTTCAGACGAAATCACTAGTTATCAGCATGGTCAGGCTAACTGAGTTCTGGGTCCTGTTTAGCTTTGTCCCAAGCCCATTTTCTCTAAAGTTGTGGTAAAAAGAACCTTCATGCTGTATACATGGGGTTGCTTTAGATCTTGATTGATGTTGTAGATGGGCTGAGTCTCCAGGTCCATTGTCATCCAAGTATAGTAGTTTTTGGACAGCAGGTTTGGGCAGGTTATACACAATCCTCTTACGTTCATTTGAAAATCTTCTTCAATTCAAATCTTTTATAAAAAATAAACAACTACGGGTTCGTTTTGTTACTAGACATGTCGAGTTGTCAACTTTCTAAGCTTTTTTTTTTTTACTGAACCCGTCAACGTATGTAACGGACCAGTTGGTCGGCCTTGTCATGGCCCAGCAGGTTCTTTTGAATAAAATGCAGAGCTGGGTATCATGGACCATTGGTTCTCTTACTGGAAAAAAAAAAAAAGCTGAATTCCTCCATCATCAAGACTTCTCTGGATAAATATTAGATACATCAATATAGTTATTAAGGATTAATTAATGTCCAATTATAACTTAAATTATAGCTGGTCAAATTCTGGTTAAACTAAAAAAAAAATAAATCAATTTTAACTATGAATATCATCCGAATTATGGGTTTCTATTGTCGATATTTAAATATAATTATGTATAGAAAAATAATATAAAGAAGGATCGAAGCAGCCAGCTCTGAGAGGATCTTAATTGAGGTCATGCATGGGTCTCACATTGATCTTGCGTCTTTGCTTTCGTGTGAAAGCACCATGAAATTTTGGCGCAGAAGATTGTTGCTACCCAATTTTTGACCCATGTTTTTTATATATTTTCAAAAAATCCAAAAATAGAGAAAAACAAAGAAAATCCAAAAAATATGTTTTTAATATATTTTCGTCATTTTAGCAGCATTTTCAACGTCGTCTAAAAAGAATTTAATTTTTCAAAGGGATTTTCAAACGCGTTCGACTTTTCACGCGTCGTTTTTAAAATCATTGATTTTCCTCATCGAGTCGACGTTGATATTGCTCGTTTTCAAAAAAATACAAAAAAAAAACAAGAAAATCAAATTTTTACAAAAAAAAAAGAAAAAAAGAAAAATTAAGGGACCAATTTTTGAGGCCGAAACAAATATTTTTGCCTAAGGGAATTTTTGAATTTTGGAAGGAGGGGCAACCTAAGAATTTTTTTTTTCTCTTCACCCGAAATTAGCCGTTGCCCCTGGCCCAATACTATTATTTAATCCCTCTCTTTCGGCTAAAAATTAATTACTTAGCCCCCACCCATGGTCTTCTTTTCCTGGTTTCCCGCCGACAATGGAGGCCCCTCCTCACACTGAAAATTTCTATTTCATCTCATCCCAGCTTTGCAAAAGGAGGGGGATGGGAGCCATTTTAGAGGGTCCCGGCAGTAGTGGGCAGCAGCCACGGTCCCCAATCCCTTTGGGATTTTCTTCTTCTCCCCTGCACCCGAAGGAGAGAGGGGATTTTCCATTTTCTTCTTCTTTCAGCCGGAGACCCATACACTGTCCCCTCTCCTTCATCTGTCGCTCTCCCTCTGAAAACCGAAAGTCTCAGCCACAAATTTTTTTGATCTCCCTCAGACCAGCCACTCTTGAAGGGGGCGACCCCAACCTTTACAAAGGAGGAAAGCCACAGCCTTTTCCCCCATTTTTCCCGTCATCTCCCCTTGGCCATTTTCATTTTCTTTGCAGCCGCCCCCCCCTCTCTGGTTTTAATTTTTTCCAGCCACCGGCCAATATTTTTCTTCCCCATTCTCCCTCAGCTGCACAGCCGAAGCCACCAAACTCCTCCCCCCTGGTTTTTGATTTGCTCTCTCAGCCCCCCAATCAATCTCATTTTCCCCTTACAAATCAACCTCACGGCCTCCTTTCTCCTCCAACAAAAAGGAACCGAACAGCCCCCGCTCACAACCCCCCTCTCTCCCTCTCGGCCATTTTTTCCCTCACCCTCTTTAGCCATAAAAAACCCAAGACAGCCCCTTCGTCTCCATCCCGCCGGACCCATCAGCACTGAAGCACCTCTCTCGGCAGCATCTTCTTCTTTGATCAACTCAGCAGCGACCCACAGCCCCAGCAGCGGCGCCCCCTCCAACACCGAACAGCCACCCAGCAGCGACGCTCCCTTCTCGGTCGTTCCTCTTCACTGCTAGCCACCTGAAACGGAGGAGAAGAAGAAGGTGACCGATCTGCAGCGAAGCAGATCCAAAAGAACCCGAGACCAGATCCGAAAACAAGGAAAAAAAAAAAAACTAAAATCGACTGTGTTGTGCATTTTCTGTTATTGCAGGTCACCGCCGGCGAGAGAAAGGAAGAGGAGAGGTAGCCATTACAGCCCCTCACGCTGCCCAGATTTCATGGCGGCGCGTGAACCCACGCGCCGCCAGTGACTGTGGCGCGTGGGAAGACGCGCCACCAGCGTTCAGTTGCCCTGAAAATGCTCCCAGCACTGTTTCAATGGTGCAAAAGGTGTTCCTGTGAATTCCATATTGTTTTAGGGCTGTTATTGTAATTTTAATGTAATTTTTTGTTTGATGTAATTTCTTATTTAGTTTTGAATTTGTATTTGTATTTGTATTATGGAAAGAAAAGACAAGAAAAGAAAAAGAAAAGAAAAGAAACAAAAAAAAATAAAATAGTGAAATATGAATGTGTGTGGTTGTATTTTTTATATATGTTATTGAATTATAAAAATTAAAAAAAGGACAAAAAGAATTATTTGTTAATTTAAATATGGTTTAAATATCTCAAGGACAAATAAAATCAAGTTGTATTTTCCATGAAAATATGAGGACAAGTTTCTACATATATTCGGGGATTTAATAACTGATTTATTCAAGCCTAAGAATTTAATTAATATTTTAAATTTTCAAATCACATCAGAACACGAAGCAGCTTATCTCAGGTAGGGTGTGTTAGGGGTGCTAATACCTTCCCTAACCACAACCAGTCCCTTACCCATGATCTCTGACAAGACCAGTACATCAGGTTTCCTAGTAGCCCTCAATAAATTACTAGGTGGCGACTCCCACGAACGAATTCAAAGCAAACGCTACAACGAGAAAAATCGCCAGCCGATTGCCGCGCGCTGATTTTTTTTTTGGGGTGCGACAGGATGGCGACTCCACTGGGGAAGGTATTGTTTTCAACTTTATCGGACTAAGCTTTGTGTTTTGATGTGTTCAATTTTATTTTTTTCTTTTGTGCTTTGTTTTATTTATTTGTGTTTTATTCATGCATTGTATATAATTCTCTCATGCATCACAAGTTTTAATTTTTGTTAAGCACACACCTGCTTTAAGTTAGGTGGGGGACTAGCAGCTTACCTTATGACTTGAGTCAAGGTTGAAGTTTGTGTAAACCCCAACTCTTCGTTGAGTGCTTAGACTGGTAATAGTTGGACACGTGCCAACCAATTACCTGCTGGGCCCCTATATTGCCTTTACGAGGGCCAATCACTGGACAACAAGAGACCCCTTTTAGAGACCAAGTAGCAAACCTACCCTGTCTCACGTAAAATGAATAGAACCTGCCTGTAGGATGTATGCTCCGTAAATATTTGTTTTGCATCCGAGCAAACCCTTCTTGAAGCATTGGCCGTCACTCCGAAAATTTTCATTGGAGAGTTTGGGCAAAAATCATGATTCTTGTTCCATCATACAAGAGTTACGATCATATTGTCACCCCTCGAAGGGCAAGTTCATCATATAGATTACATATTCATACATTTATCATGCATGTACCGGGTTGAAGTTAGGTCCCCCCGCACAAGCTGTGCTGCACGTGATTAAAGAAAGATGATGGGAGCAAAGAAGATGTCAGATAGAGGCTCATTACCAGATTGAGGTTGGGAGCATCAAAGATGAAGTAGCTAGACTCAGATTTGCTTGAACAAGTGTTGAGTATTTAAATGGCAAGAGAATGTATGCACAGTCTTCTGTGGGAACACTGCTTGTCCACGTTCAATTGAAGCTGCCTCTCCTTTTCAGTCATGAACAACAGCAACAATGCCTTCAGTCATCAACTAATGACAACTCTGGTTCTTGCTTTGTTGCACTCTTAAGTGTTCATTGCCTCTGTCGCACCCCAAAAAAAAAATCCAAATCTATGCGGGTTCGACTGGCAAAAATTTTTTTTTTGTTCTTTGGAGTCGCCACCTAGTATTTGGTCACTAGGAACCTAACTGGTCTCAGAGATTTGAGTACGGGGGACTGGTTGCGTAAAGGGAAGGTATTAGCACCCCAAATACGCCCTACCTAAGGTAAGCTGCATTGTTTTATTGTCTGATAAAAACTAAGGTGTTATTGTACTTCTAGTCGTGGTCTGTCTATGGTTCAAGAAAAATCCTCCTCGGTAAGGAGGTCTTTTATCTTTATCGGGTAAAATCCTAATCGTTCTAACGTCTATACCAAATTTTATTAATAATATTTAGGAATACGTTTTACGTATAAATTCGTAATCCCAAATACTAAAAGAAAACAGAAAGATTTTTTTAGAATTTTTGAAATATTGGGCCTAGTTCTCATGGCTTAAATAAACTGGTTATTAAAGCCAAAATGCATGCTAATACATATATTGTTTTGAAAATTTCCTTTGTTGTGTGAAAATATGATATTATAATATTTATATATATATATTGGGAGAGACTAGGCCGTATTTTAAAACAAAAAACAATTTTTTTTGGAAAATATTATTTTTTATGCTTTTGACGAAAATCAGATATTTTAATTACCGAGCTTTGTATTCTTTGGGTGACCTGCCCAGGGGGAAGAATGGCCTCATTATTATGGGTGACCTACCCAGGTTAAAAAAAGATGGAGAATGGTCTCATTCTTATGGGTGACCTACCCAGAAAAAAAATGGTCTCATTGTGATGGGTGACCTACCCAGAAAAAGAAAGAGTGGTCTTATTCTTTGGGTGACCTACCCAGGGGAAGGAATGGCCTCATTCTTATAGGTGACCTACCCAGATAAAAAAAATGGAGAAGGGTCTCATTCTTATGGGTTACCTACCCAGAAAAAAATATGTCTCATTGTGATGGGTGACCTACCCAAAAAAAATATGATTCTTAGTATCTTTACAGTATAAAAAATACAAACCACTATTAAACCACTTTGATAAAAATATGCGGAACAATCAATAGATTTTTTTTTGAAATATTTTTTTATATATAAAATATTTTTTATATATATAACATATATACACATATATAATAATAATAATAATAATAATAATAATAATAATAATAATAATAATATAATATAATTATAATATATTTATATATTAAAAGGGGCTGGGCCGGCCCAAACTAAAACTGGGCCGGACCCAGCCCAACAGTCGTTGGGCCGATCTCGGCCCAACGGGTACTGGGCCGATCTCGGCCCAACAAACTAATTAAACTCTATCTGGGCCGGACCACTCTGGCCCGGCCCACATAGTTCTGGGCCAGACACCATCTGGCCCAGAAGAATTAAAAACAACACAGGGGGGGAATTATTTTCCCCCCCGTCCCCTGCATGCAGAACGCCTCTGCATGCAGGGGACGAAATAAAAAGAAAAAAATGTGCAGGGGGGGAAGCTTACCTGGCACGGCGGAGACGACGGCTTGCTGGTGGTGCTGCTGCGGAGGCGGTGGCAGCTTGGCTTACGGACGGCGGGTCAGGCGGTTTTCTCTCTCTCTCCTCCCTTCGGGTCTCTCTCTCTCTATTCCTCTCGGGGTCTCCTCTTTCTTTCTTTTCGGTTTTCTTCCCTATTTATAGGGGCAGAACCGTGGGGGACCATCGTTAGTGCGGTGCAACGGCTGTCGGCCAATGCTAAAGTGGTGGGGCGAGGAGAGAGAGAGGCGCGGGAAGATTTTCGAATTTTTTCGTCTTCTGTTCTGTTAAAACGGGGGGAAGGAGGAAGATGAATAGTGTCTTTCAAAACGGCGTCGTTTTCGATTTTTTTTTTTTTTTTTTTTATGAAACGGCGTCGTTTTGGGTAAAAACGCGCCGTTTCATTTAAATGGCTAAACTTCAAATCAGTCCCCCAAATTCGGTCCCCGCCCCTCTTGTTGGCCGCCTTTTGCACTTTGGTCCTTGGCCTCTGATTTATGCAATTGAGCCCCTAATTGATCAATAAACTTTCAATTTCTTCAATTAAGCCCCTGAACCGAAAAAATTGCCAGCCCCTAATTTACGCGCCTCTTCCAATTTGGTCCCTGGTTTCGGATTTTCTTAATTAAATCCCTAATTGGCCCTTAAACTTCAATATTTATGCAATTGAGCCCCTGATTTGACCCAATAAATTCCTAAAAAATATATTTGGCCCAGAACTTAAATTTCTTCAAATTAAAGCCCAAATTGACTTAAAAATTAATTTTTTCTTGGGAATCAAATCTTCTATAAATTCAAATAAAAATCCAATTAAATCCATAAAAATCCAATTAAGTCCATAAAAATCCAAATTCGGGCTTTTCTCCTCAAAATTCAAATTTTCCTTCTCAATAGGGCTTTCATCCTTCAAGAATATACTGTCAAAAATTTAATCCTTGTATTTTTGAATTCCTTGACCAATTTTCTGACTGTTTCCTGAGCGTTTCTGCCTTTCTGTTATTTTTTCTAAACTCTTTTGGCTATTTATTTTATTTTTCATGGGGACCCAAAAATGGGTTACAACAGATGCCCCCTCTTTATAATACTTACGGAGCATGGATTTTGCGCAGTAAGTGTTATAAAGATAAACCCCGAAACGGAACTCCCGAAACTGATTCCGGTCAAAGCTTGATTGAATCTGAAACTTTGTCCTTTATAACAATCCTCCTTAGCCCCAAAAAACCATGATCGAAACTTAGTCATCTCGAGATCCTTATCCGGCGATCCTCTGAATTCTTATTTTAGTTTGATCAACATGAAAATCCATCCGAGATCCTATCTAGTGATCTTCTTTAACCTGGAATCCCATTTGGCGATTCCTTTACTCATAACCAATACAAAAATGTGTGTGTGGTCTCTTTATGATGGGTGACCTGCCCGAATGGAAAAGGGAAAGAGTGGTCTCATTCTTTAGGTGACCTACCCAGAGGGAAGAATGGCCTCATTATTATGGGTGACCTACCCAGGTAAAAAAAAGATGAAGAATGGTCTCATTGTATGGGTGACCTACCCAGAAAAATAATGGTCTCATTGTATGGGTGACCTACCCAAGAAAAATGATGGTCTTATTGTATGGGTGACGAACCCGAGAAAAATGATGGTCTCATTGTATGGGTGACGAACCCAAGAAAAATGATGGTCATTGTATGGGTGACCTACCCAGGAAAAATGATTGGTCTCATTGTATGGGTGACGAACCCAAGAAAAATGATGGTCTCATTGTATGGTGACCTACCCAGGAAAAAAGATGGTCTCATTGTATGGGTGACGAACCCAAGAAAAATGATGGTCTCATTGTATGGGTGACCTACCCAGGAAAAATGATGGTCTCATTTGTATGGGTGACCTACCCAGGAAAAATGATGGTCTCATTGTATGGGTGACGAACCGAGAAAAAATGATGGTCTCATTGTATGGGTGACGAACCCCCAGAAAAATGATGGTCTCATTGTATGGGTGAACGAACCCAAGAAAAGTGATGGTCTCATTGTATGGGTGACGAACCCGAGAAAAATGATGGTTCTCATTGTATGGGTGACGAACCCAAGGGGAAGAATTCTGTAAACTCCATGCTTTTCTAAGAAATGGTTTCAATATGAGGTCCCTTCTGGTTGACCTTCCTTGATGAATGTCGAAGTATGAGATTCCCTTCTGGCGATCTCAAATAACTTGGAATCCCATCTGGCGATTCCTTTTATTCAAAAGCTGAAAATATTAGGTCTCTTCTGACGAACCTCCATCGAAATATGAGATCCCTTCTGGCGATCTCCTTTAGCCAAACAACTTGGAATCCTATCTAGCGATTCCTTTTATACCAAAGCTGAAATTTGAGGTCCCTTCTGGCGACCTCCATTGATGAATATCGAAAACGAGACCCCTTCTGGCGATCTCAAACAACTTGGAATCCCATCTGACGATTCCTTTTATTCAAAGCTGAAATATGAGGTCCCTTTCTGGCGACCTCCATCGAAATACGAGATCCTTCTGTCGATCTCAACAACTTGGAATCCCATTTTGGTGATTCCTTCTTTACGAATGCTATCGATGTCGTTCTTCCTGCTGGCAGGGTTGAAAAACCATCTATCTTCTCTTCTTGTTGTTCTAGAATCATCTCAATGATTCTTTTCTTCGTCCATAATCTTGTTGGAATGCGCTAAGATCTCCTCCTGTAACGATCCAAAAAATATATATGCAATGATTTATGATTAGATGCAAATGCATGCATTTATACCTGGTTTTGAAACATAGGTCCCAGCCTCTTTCTTCTAGTTCATACTCCCTCTTAACATGAACTTGCTTTTGAAGTCGTATGCTGGATTTATCTCTCGTGTTGCCTTATCATATTCTTGGAGAAGAAGTCTTTGACTTTCTTCAAAGTAGTCCTTTTTCTCAAAAATGTATGACTTGTATTTGCCTCTCTGTCATGCTTTTGTCAAATGCTTTAGCTGTTTTTGTAAAACTTTTCAATAAAACATCTCGTCTTGCCCCCAGTGTAGGGTGCGATCCTAGTCTAGGTTTTTATATAGAGAAGAAATTCATTTCGACTCAAAACAAAACCACCAACAAAAAAACTCATTTAGAGAGTGAAAGGACAATAAATTGTGTTTTTTTCAAAAATGCACATTGTTTAGGATTGATAAACTCTATTTTTATCTGGGAAAGAAAAATTACAGGTGATGTATCAATTCATTATGTTATCCAGAGGTGAGGTTGTATTTCAAGGGTAGCTTTTCTTAAATTTCATATTAAACCATTTTATGATACTTTGTTTGTAACCACTCAACTTGTTCCAAAAGTGCAAAATCTCATCATTTATTTAAAGAAAAGTAGGCTCAAAGAATAAACACAAAAATCTTGGTTGATAAAATGAGCTCTGAATGCTCACTAAAGAAAAATAAAAGCAAAGACAAAAGCATGCTAAGGCAAATAAAGTTGTTTTACATTTTGAAAACTACGAGAAGTTCTTGGGTCAACCCGCTTCTGAAACTTCTTCTGGTGTGTGGAAAGTCAACCGAGATAATGCTTCATCTTCCTTCCCCACTTGCGTTTCCTTGTCTTCTCCTTTGATCTCGCCTTCTTCATTATGACGATTCTTGACCAAGGTTTTCCAACCCTTTATCCCTTATCACTTTTGTCATGTTGGCGATGGATTTGAACTGATATTGGGTGTATCTTCAAATGACACCCATCCTATCTTGATGAGCTTCAACAACTTGTTCTTAAAACCATAGCACGTTTCAAGGCAATGCCCAGGAATACCAGCATGGTACTCGCAAGTCAACTCGGCTTATACCAGATGGAGAATGGTGGCTGTAGTGTAATGTAGATAGGAGCTATTTTGTCCAATGCTCAGTAGTTTGGCATATATGTCCTTTCAGAGGCATGGGTAATGGCGGTAGTTGTTCTGAAACGTATCTTGGGTTTGGTCTTTGGTGGTTGTTTTGGGTGTTTGACTGGCCATTTGCTCGATTAGGGGAAAAAGGTTTGTTAAAGTTTATGTGGGCCACCTGGGAGGTAGGTATTTGTGGGTTATATGAATCCGTTATCTTGTCATGGACCCACCTTCGAAGTTGTTAACGGGACCCTTCAATTTTCTTCCGAAAAAAACCTTTTGTCTCCAATGGCTCAATTATGCGTCCAGCTTTAATCCCTTGCTCTATTCTTTCCATTATGCGTACAACATCATAGAAATGTTGAGAAGAGCTACCCATTAAATGTCATAGTAGGGTGCCTTGAATGTATTGGCGAACAAAGCCACCATCTCCGTTTCTATCAAAGGGGGTTGCACATGCATGGCCTCGTCCCTCCATCTTTGCGCATAAGCCATTACTGATTCTTGGCTTCTCTTTTCCATTGACATAAGGGCTCGTTCGATCTGGAGCAATTTTCAAATTGAACTTGTATTGCTTAAGGAAAGCCTCAACTAAATCCTTCCATTTCTTGATCTTGGCATTATCCAACCTCATGTACCAACTTAGCGCTGACCCCGATAGACTGTCTTGGAAAAAGTATATCAGTAACTTATCGTCATGAATCACCTCAGCCATCTTATTGCAATAAGATCGAAGGTGAGTGTTTGGGCATTCCAACCCAATGTACTTTATAAACTCCGGTATCCTAAATTTTTTTTGGTACCGTGATGTTTGGTACCAAGCATATTTCAGACGCTCGCATGGGGTCAAACCAGTCATTTCCCTCGACTGCTCTTAACATTTCTTCCAAGGCTAATATCTTGTCATCGTTCATAAATCCGGTGGACCTATTATCGGGAGGCCCTTCCACAATGATGTGAGCTTGAGGGGGCTAAATGGGAATGGTAGGCGCAAAGTGCTGCCCCGTCACTGAATCTGCCCCCAAGTTCTGAGATGCCCCCGGAACATGAACTGATGGTGCTCAAGCAGATTGGTCAGTCGAGAAACTTCATTTTTTCACAGATTCCAACTCGGTCTGGTAGTGCGACTCTAATTGAGCTCTTTCTTCGTTTTCCATTCTTGATCTGGACCGGGTTTGGTGGACTCTGGATAGGGGACCTATATTTCACGATCTGGAATGCGTATGATAAAATGCGTGATGAAAATTGATGCATAATGATGCGCGATAGTATAATATTGCAAAATAATACATAACCTGAGGACAAGCTCTATTTATTAAGTTAGAGTGGGTAGTTTTTTCTATCTGGTCTGAAGGTCTCATATTCTGCCCCAGTGACGTTCTTCGTAAAGAAGTATGGGGCGTTGCAAGGAACAGTTAAAGACACGTATGCCCACCATTACCAAGCAGCACTCAGAATATGAGTTGGGTGTTTCACGCATTTAAACCCTGACCAATAGTCTTAGGGTAAATCGCTAATTCCCCACTTAACTTAAGGCTTGTGTGTGCTTCTCAAAATAAAAGCAAGTGATGCATGAGACAATTTTATACAATGCATAAATAATATGCGTAAAATAAAAAAACAAATATGCAAATAAACAGAAAGACATATTAACAATAAACATACAAAAACACAAACATATCAGACAAAAACAAAGCTTAGTCTACAAGGTCCCCAGCGGAGTCGCCATTCTGTCGCACCCCAAAAAAAAAATCCAAATCTATGCGGGTTCGACTGGCAAAAATTTTTTTTTTGTTCTTTGGAGTCGCCACCTAGTATTTTGGTCACTAGGAACCTAACTGGTCTCAGAGATTGAGTACGGGGACTGGTTGCGTAAAGGGAAAGGTATTTAGCACCCCAAATACCGCCCTACCTAAGGTAAGCTGCATTGTTTTATTGTCTGATAAAAACTAAGGTGTTATTGTACTTCTAGTCGTTTGGTCTGTCTATTGGTTCAAAGAAAAATCCTCCTCGGTAAAGGAGGTCTTTTATTCTTTATCGGGTAAAATTCCTAATCGTTCTAACGTCTATACCAAATTTTATTAATAATATTTAGGAATTACTTTTACGTATAAATTCGTAATCCCAAATTTACTAAAAGAAACAGAAAGATTTTTTTAGAATTTTTAAATATTGGCCTAGTTCTCATGGCTTAAATAAAACTGGTTATTTAAAGCCAAAATGCATGCTAATACATATATTGTTTTGAAAATTTCCTTTGTTGTGTGAAAATTATGATATTATAATATTTATATATATATATTGGAGAGACTAGGCCGTATTTTAAAACAAAAACATTTTTTTTGGAAAATATTATTTTTTATGCTTTTTGACGAAAATCAGATATTTTAATACCGAGCTTGTATCTTTACGGTATAAAAATACAAACCAATATTAATCTACTTTTGATAAAAATATGCAGAAAAAATCAACAACATTTTTAGGGACTTTTTAGAATTTTTTTGAAAGCAAAAACATTTTTTATTCTGAAAAATCTTTGATATTTTGACAAAAAACCGGCTATTTTTAACACTGGTTTTGTATCTTTACGGTATAAAAATACAAACCAACATTTAAACCATTTTGACAAAACTATGCAGAAAAATCACAATATTTTAAGATGTTTTCAAAATTGTTTTTTTAATTATTATATTATTTATATATATACATATATTATAACATATCAAATATATAAAATATAATATATAATATATTATATTATGGGGCTGAGCTGACCCAAATAAATGGGCCAGGCTCAGCCCAAAAAAAAAACACACGGGCCGACCTCGGCCCAGAACGCAATTGGGGCCGAATCTCTCGGCCCAAGATCTCTACAGTCTGGGCCCGGACCGGCCCAGACTTGCAAGGTTGGGCCAGCATCGGGCTGGCCCAACACCCTCGGCCCAGCGGGGGGGGAATTAATTTTCTTCCCCCCCGCCTCCTGCATGCAAAACTTTGCATGCAGGAGGCAACGCCTGCTTCGAAAACAAAGGGGGAAGAAGAAAATGTACCTGGCGTGGAGGAGGCGCGTCGTGGTGGTGCTGCGGTGGCGTGGGCTCGTGGGCGGCGGCGCTGCAGCTGTTTCCAAGCGTTCGGTTCGCTCTCTCTCTCTCCTCCTTTCTCCCTGTTTCGGTTCTCTCTTTTTCTTTTATTTTCAGTTTAATTCAGTATTCCCTTCTCTTTCTCTCGTGCCTGCTCTCTCTTCTCCTCCTTCTCGGGTTCTCTTTCTCTCTCTATTCCTCTCGGGGTCCTCTCTCTCTCCTCTCTCTTCCGGTCCTCTCTCGGGTTTTCTTTTTCTTTTTTTTTTCTTCGGTTTTCTTCTATATTTATAGGGGCAGAACGGGTGGGAGACCATGGTTAGTGCGCCTTCAATCACGCAACGGCTGGTCGCTCTTTCGGTGGTGGTCGGGGCGGCAGGAGAGAGACGCGGGAGAATTTTCGAATTTTCATCTCTGTTGCTGCTAAACCGGGGGGAGGAAGATGATGAACAGTGTCGTTCAAAACGACCACCGTTCTGCTTTCCCCCCCCTTTTTTTTTTTTTTTTTTTTTGTGTATGAAACGGCGTCGTTTTGAATAAAACGCGCCGTTTCATTTAAATGGCCAAACTTCAAATCAGTCCTCCAAATTCGCGTCCCCGCCCTTCTTGTTGGCCGCCTTTTTCACTTTGGTCCTTGGACTCTGATTTATGCCAATTGAGCCCCTAATTGATCAATAAACTTCTAATTTCTTTCAATTAAGCCCCTGAAACAATTCCAAACAGCCCCTCTATCTTTGCGCCTTCTCCCAAATTGGTCCCTGGTTTCGGATTTTCACAATTAAAGTCCCTAATTGGCCCTTAAACTTCAATATTTATGCAATTGAGCCCCTGATTTGACCCAATAAATTCCCAAAAAATATATTTTGGCCCCAGAACTTAAATTTCTCCAAATTAAAGCCCCAAATTGACTTAAAAATCAATTTTTCTTGCAATCAAATCTTCTATAAATTCAAATAAAAAAAACCAATTAAGTCCATAAAAATTCAATTAAGTCCATAAAAATCCAAAATTTGGGCTTTTCTCCTCAAAATTCAAATTTTCCTTCTCAATAGGCTTCCATCCTTCAAGAATATACTGTCAAAAATTCAATCCTTGTATTTTTAAATTCCTTGACCAATTTTCTGACTATTTTCCGAGCGTTTCTGCCTCCTATTATTTTTCTAACCTCTTTTGGCTATTTATTTTATTTTTCATTGGGGACCCAAAAAATGGGTTACGACAGCCCTCCACATCATCTAATGGAACCAAATGACTACTAGCCTCTTGTACATGGTGCATTAGTCTTCTTTGAAGCTACCCCAATTATGAGCTCAATTCCATTTCAGCAGCACAAGATGTTGGTCTGAAAAACCATGATTAGACACTGAACTTCTACGTGGCAGAGCTCTCTCTACAAAAATCCATTTATGGCTCTGCAAATTGGAATGCAAGAGGGGATTATAAGTTGCATATGCTTACAAATATTTCTCTCATCAGTTTCAGCACGAAGACATCTTAGTAGGTTGAAGAGCCAGACCTGGTCTGGAAAATATGAGCAGACTTCAAACTTCAACGTAGCAGAGCTCTCTCGGCAGGAATCTGTTTGTGGATCCGCAAGTGGGAAATCCAAGAAGGAATACAGTAGTTTCAGATCATCTATGATTTCTCTCCAACAATGTCAATATTAAAAACAAAAAGTAGAGAGAAGAGACATGCCTAGACTAACAAACATGAAGAATACTGAAACTTCAACAGAGCAGGACTTCCTCTATTGGTGCTTGTTTGTTGCACCGTTCGAGAGGAAATCAAAGAAGAAATAGAGGAGATTCATGTCCATCATTTTCTCCCATAAAAGAGATAAGACATGATTCCACACGTCGGTAGTGGCGATACTACAAGTTTCTGGGCGCTGCCAAGATTACCAAGCTGTTGGAAAGTTTTTCTAACAATCCGCAGCCAACCACAACAACATTGGAAGATTGAAATGATGTTGTGAGGATTTGCCGAAGAATTGAACAAGCTATGAAGAGAGGAAAGATTTGAAGGATCTGCCATGGATTCCAGAACAATGATGAGAGGTGAATCAGGAGATGACTTTGACGGTGTGAAACCTTAATTATGTGGTCTAGCCAGGTCTCACGGTAGCATCAATTGCTCAAATGTCTTTGCCAAGATTGACATTCCTTCTACCACTTAAGTTTGTCGACCCAGCATCTGCCAGATTCCAGAATTTTGCTTGACTCCGACAAATCCCATGCAACCACCAATTTTCTAGGTGGTATAATCCAGACAAGAGATGTGATGTCCATGTGGGGTCCTCAACCATTTCAAGTGAACAGTTTCAAGAATTTGCAAGAATTGAGTCTGAAAGTTGTGAGCAAGAGACAAGTTGGAGTCGGTGAAGGAGGGTGTCATTGGCTATATTTGTCCCCCGAACATCTTCAGAATGACATGTTGATCGAAAGCGCTTGGCAAAACGCAAATATTGCCAGAAAAGCTGATTCAAGAATGGTGATGAACAGTCAATCATATTGTTTTGGAATTCTGCATTTTGTTTTGAATCACATCTCATCCTTCAACGAAACATGTCTTGCTTTGTCTCTTTGTTGTTTTGAAATCAACAGATGTTTAACATTTTATTTTGATAAAATATTTTGATCAAACTCCAACATGCGATAAAGGATAATCAATCCTGAAGATTAAAAGTGTTTTGATTGCAGAAATGACTCGATTCTTGTTGAAATGACATGAGGTGACCAAACAAATTTTGAGCCCTTACATGAAACTAAACCACACATCATATAGCTAAGTTTTAGCAGTATGCATAATGAACATGTAGTGGATTCGGTAGTTATGGACTCGTGAATCATGATTCTTACAAGTCCAAATCATTACACTAGATGAGGTCAAAATTTATCGGTTCTAACTGACCTTGCTTGATGAGAAAAAGCCATCTTTGATATCCCTTCACTTTCTAAAAGTTATATCCCTTGTAGTCCCATTTTGAGCTGAAGATAGAAATATTCTTTTCATAAAAACCCTGACTAGGATCACACCCCATACTGGGGGCAGATGAGAGATATGTTGGAGACATTGATATAATTAATGGATAAAGGGAAAGGCTTAGAACAAAAGTGCAATGATTGAGAGAGAGCTAAAAGTAAACACATAGACTGGGCATATAAGAAAGTTTTGAGGAAGGCTATGAAAAAAAAGAACGAAAAAAAAGGGGAAGTTGAAATTACCTTCACTTAAATACAAGTCAAAGGTAAAGGAAGGAGAACGCCTATCAAGTCTATGAAGAGCAAAAGAAATTTCAATCAAGGAAAGGCACAACAAAAGTCAATACTAAAAAAAAAAGGGAGATTAAGCTATAAGCGTTGACTTTTGGTATCCATTATAAAGCCTATGATGTTATCAGATGATTAAGGTTGGTTATTCATCAAGGAAAGGTGGATTTGCATTATAACTTATGTTAAGAAAAGTCTAAACTTTGAGGTTAACAAGGTTATATGTCGTTTCCTCTACAAAGACAACAATAGAAGAGAGTTGATGAATAATTGATGTTGATCCTAGGTCTTTGAAACCCTCAAACACCTTTTGAGCCTTTGAGATTCCTTTTCTTTCATAGCCATGAACCATAGCCTGCATTACGTGCTTTTAAAAGTCCTTTTTAATCAAGCAAGCAATTTGAAACCGATAAATGGCGCTCTCAAAACTTGAAGAGCTTTTCCATAAGGGTCGTGACTTCATGAATTAAGCTATTGGTTATTATGCATTGCTGATAAAATAAAATGCTAAGAAAAAACAACTTTCTTGATAAAGCCTGAGCATCTTGTTTTTGAATTCATAAAAATGTCACCTCATCACAGACCATCAAATGATATACCCAATATCAAGGACTCAAATTGATACAAAAACCATGGAAAAAGCCATTTTAATCCTAACAACGGTCGATTTCTGTTTTCAAAATACAAGACAATCAAAGGACTGTGTATTTCGAATAACGTGTGTTGGGTCTTTGATCAAAAAGCTTGATTTTCAAAAGATTTTCAAAAAGGACATCTTCTGCATTTCATTTCAACAAACTAGACTTTGAATAGATAAATCTTTGAAGTATGAGAGTTGATTCCAGAACAAGGAAGATTATCAAACATAGAAGAACATTGATTGTATGCCAAAATCGTTGATAGAAATGACATTGAAATCCTCGACACTACTTGAAAAGTTGAGCAGCTGGGGGCAATACAGTAGACCTTGAAAAAGGAAAAACAAAGCAGTTGCTTAGCATCAGCTATCGAGGCAATGAAAGATGATTAAATGATGAATCAGTGAACTGAAGACAATGATGTCCAAAGACAGATAATCAATGAACGAGCACATTCAGATCATACTGGGGGCAATGTCGTTCCAAAATAGACCCATCTCTAGGAACCCTTCAGCAATGGAGACCAAAGATGTAACCTGAATGACCACATTCTTTCATATTCATCATCTTTTCGAAACATGGCTAGCAATCGATGAGGATACATGAATGAAAGCAATTGAATGGCGGAAATGCATACCACCAAGACTGACTGTGCATGGAAACCAATGGCTGCACTTAAAGGACAATCTCATATTGTCATCCTTTGAAAACATGGATTATCGACAGACGTTATCACGCAAACTGCATTGAATGAAATGTCAGAAAGGACCACCCCCGGAGATAAGCGACGCCGAAGCACGACTATGTGGGACAATTTGTTTTAAGCCAAGAAATGAGCACTTCACCGCAATGAGTATGGGTGACTAGACAGTCTATCTAGCCATCATTGATGAGCATCTGCGAGGAATTTTTTTCAACAAATCTGATTAGAAGATAGTTGAAAGGAGTCCATGAGAAGATAGCACACTAGAGCATACAAGCGCATGAAGCGCTTTGTAACTGGCGCAAGCTATGAGATTGCCATGATTTGGATGACTGAATGAGTTCCAGGAAGGCTGATGGATAACACTGTACTTTGAAGAAGTCACTTGTTTTCAACTATGAGTCAAGTTCATGACTGATTAACAATCTTGATTGCGGATTCGCAATATGCACACAATCAATCAGAGGATAATTCTCAGAAGAAGCCAGGAGAGAAAATCCTTCATGATGAATCAAGCAGTACCACACTTGGGGGCATTGTAAAGCTTGATGAGAGATGCGAGCAGTAATTGTCGAAGACAGCCCGGGATGGGCATTGCATTTACAGCTGAGTGGATGGGGCAGTACATGAATGAGTCAATGCCTCGGAAGAACAAAGAAAGCTTTGGATATAAACAAGGGCACCCTATGATGATGGAAGCATCAAGGAGGGGGGGACCTATATTTAAATCAGGTAGGATGCAATGCATATCATCTAACCTAAAAAAAAAAAAAAAAAAAAAAAAATTGCACATATTTTTGAATTGTTACAGGAAAATCCTTAAGGAGGTCCAGCAAGATGGTGGAAAAGAAAGAAGCATGGTGGTGATGATAATAAAGAATTGGTTTTGATCATGGAATAAAAGGACGATGGGATGAACCCTACCATTAGGAAAATCCAAAGAAATGAAAAGATCGACCTCTGCAATCGGGAAGCCTCGAGTTTTCAAACCCTTGCAGTCAGGAAACACCGAGTTTTCAAATCCTATGATCGGGACTTATCAGGAAGCACCAAAGTTTTCCAGCCCTTCTTCTGTCATCCCCTCAGGACTTCGCCAGGTAAGTCCTATTTTTCACACTTGTCATATCACATTTTTTCCATCTGGGTAGGTCGCCATCATAATAGGACCGTTCATCATATTTTTCCATCCGGGGCAGGTCACCCATGACAATGAGACCGCAGTTTTCCACATTTTTCCATTCGGGCAGGTCACCCATGACAATGAGACCGCAGTTTTCCACATTTTTTTCCATCTGGGTAGGTTACCCATTACAATGAGACCGCAATTTCATATTCTTTCTATTTTGGGTAGGTCGCCCATCACAACGAGACCACTCATCATATTTTTTCCATCTGGGGTAGGTCACCCATTACAATGAGACCACACTTCATATTTTTTCCATTTTTTTGGGTAGGTCGCCCATACAATGAGACCACACTTCACATTCTTTCTATCTGGGTAGGTCACCCATTACAATGAGACCACACTTCATATTTTTTCCACGTGGGTAGGTCACCCATTACAATGAGACCGCACTTCACAGCATTTTTCTAGGTTACGTCACCCGTACAATAAGACCACCATTTTTCTAGGGTTCGTCACCCGTACAATGAGACCAGCATCTTTCTAGGGTTCGTCACCCGTACAATGAGACCACCATTTTTCTAGGGTTCGTCACCCGTACAATGAGACCAGCATCTTTCTAGGGTTCGTCACCCGTACAATGAGACCACCATTTTTCTAGGGTTCGTCACCCGTACAATGAGACCACCATTTTTCTAGGGTTCGTCACCCGTACAATGAGACCAGCACAGCACTAGGGTTCGTCACCCGTACAATGAGACCAACAGCACTAGGTTCGTCACCCGTACAATGAGACCAACTTTTTTCCTAGGGTTAGTCACCCGTACAATGAGACCATTTTTACACATTCTTTTGTTTTGGTTAAATGAGGTCGCCAGATGGGATCTCATGTAAACTTTGGTTAAAGGAATCGCCAGATGGGATTTCAGGTTAACCGAGTTACACAGTTTAGTTCCAGTTGAATGAGGTCGCCAGATGGGATCTCATGTAGCTTTGGTTAAAGGGAATCGCCAGATGGGATTTCAGGTTAACCGAGTTACGCAATATTTTCGTTCCAGTTGAATGAGGTCGCCAGATGGGATCTCAGGTAAACCCAATGTGTGGGCAGGTCGCCCGTGAAAATAGACTATTGGGAGAGTGTGGGTCGGTCGCCCGTGAAAATAGACTAGGGTGAGTATGTGTGGGCAGGTCGCCCAAGATAATGAAATCATTTTCCTTTTGTTTTCTTTACAAAGCTTACTATGCAAAATTTTGAGGATTTTCGCTTCGTAAGCATTGTAAAGAGGGGGCATCTGTTGCTACCCAATTTTTGACCCATGTTTTTATATATTTCAAAAAATCCAAAAATAGAGAAAACAAAGAAAATCCAAAAAATATGTTTTTTAATATATTTTCGTCATTTTAGCATTTTCAACGTCGTCTAAAAGAATTTAATTTTTCAAAAGGATTTTCAAACGCGTTCGACTTTTCACGCGTCGTTTTTAAAATCATTGATTTTCCTCATCGAGTCGACGTTGATATTGCTCGTTTTCAAAAAAATACAAAAAAAAACAAGAAAAATCAATTTTTACAAAAAAAAAGAAAAAAAGAAAATTAAGGGACCAATTTTGAGGCCGAAACAATATTTTTGCCTAAGGGAATTTTGAATTTTGAAGGAGGGGCAAACCTAAGAATTTTTTTTTTCTCTTCACCCGAAATTAGCCGTTGCCCCTGGCCCAAATACTATTATTTAATCCCTCTCTTTCGGCTAAAAAATTAATTACTTAGCCCCCACCCATGGTCTTCTTTTCCTGGTTTCCCGCCGACAATGGAGGCCCTCCTCACACTGAAAATTTCTATTTCATCTCATCCCAGCTTTGCAAAAAGGAGGGGGATGGGAGCCATTTTAGAGGGTCCGGCAGTAGTGGGCAGCAGCCACGGTCCCCAATCCCTTTGGGATTTTCTTCTTCTCCCCTGCACCCGAAGGAGAGAGGGGATTTTCCATTTTCTTCTTCTTTCAGCCGGAGACCCATACACTGTCCCCTCTCCTTCATCTGTCGCTCTCCCTCTGAAAACCGAAAGTCTCAGCCACAAATTTTTTTTGATCTCCCTCAGACCAGCCACTCTTGAAGGGGGCGACCCCAACCTTTACAAAGGAGGAAAGCCACAGCCTTTTCCCCCATTTTTCCCGTCATCTCCCCTTGGCCATTTTCATTTTCTTTGCAGCCGCCCCCCCTCTCTGGTTTTAATTTTTTCCAGCCACCGGCCAATATTTTTCTTCCCCATTCTCCCTCAGCTTGCACAGCCGAAGCCACCAAACTCCTCCCCCCTGTTTTTGATTTGCTCTCTCAGCCCCCAATCAATCTCATTTTCCCCTTACAAATCAACCTCACGGCCTCCTTTCTCCTCCAACAAAAAGGAACGAACAGCCCCCGCTCACAACCCCCCTCTCTCCCTCTCGGCCATTTTTTCCCTCACCCTCTTTAGCCATTAAAAAACCCAAGACAGCCCCTTCGTCTCCATCCCGCCGGACCCATCAGCACTGAAGCACCTCTCTCGGCAGCATCTTCTTCTTTGATCAACTCAGCAGCGACCCACAGCCCCCAGCAGCGGCGCCCCCTCCAACACCGAACAGCCCCAGCAGCGACGCTCCCTTCTCGGTCGTTCCTCTTCACTGCTAGCCACCTGAAACGGAGGAGAAGAAGAAGGTGACCGATCTGCAGCGAAGCAGATCCAAAAGAACCCGAGACCAGATCCGAAAACAAGGAAAAAAAAAAACTAAAATCGACTGTGTTGTGCATTTTCTGTTATTGCAGGTCACCGCCGGCGAGAGAAAGGAAGAGGAGAGGTAGCCATTACAGCCCCTCACGCTGCCCAGATTTCATGGCGGCGCGTGAACCCACGCGCCGCCAGTGACTGTGGCGCGTGGGAAGACGCGCCACCAGCGTTCAGTTGCCCTGAAAATGCTCCCAGCACTGTTTCAATGGTGCAAAAGGTGTTCCTGTGAATTCCATATTGTTTTAGGGCTGTTATTGTAATTTTAATGTAATTTTTGTTTGATGTAATTTCTTATTTAGTTTTGAATTTGTATTTGTATTTGTATTATGGAAAGAAAAGACAAGAAAAGAAAAAGAAAAGAAAAGAAAACAAAAAAAATAAAATAGTGAAATATGAATGTGTGTGGTTGTATTTTTATTATATGTTATTGAATTATAAAAATTAAAAAAGGACAAAAAGAATTATTTGTTAATTTAAATATGGTTAAATATCTCAAGGACAAATAAAATCAAGTTGTATTTTTCCATGAAAATATGAGGACAAGTTTCTACATATATTCGGGGATTTAATAACTGATTTATTCAAGCCTAAGAATTTAATTAATATTTTAAATTTTCAAATCACATCAGAACACGAAGCAGCTTATCTCAGGTAGGGTGTGTTAGGGGTGCTAATACCTTCCCTAACCACAACCAGTCCCTTACCCATGATCTCTGACAAGACCAGTACATCAGGTTTCCTAGTAGCCCTCAATAAATTACTAGGTGGCGACTCCCACGAACGAATTCAAAGCAAACGCTACAACGAGAAAAATCGCCAGCCGATTGCCGCGCGCTGATTTTTTTTTTGGGGTGCGACAAAGATAATGCAGGATGGACCACTTTTTTTTTCTTTTTTTTTTTCAATGTTTAAAACTTCACTCAATAAAACTAATTAGCAGCTGTTAAAATATTTAATTAAACACCAAGTTGAGCTGTCTTGAAAAAAATATTTTGCAATCCAGGCTCAAGAAAGAATATTCTTCACCGAGATAAGCACGTGAAACCCTTTTCGAGTGAGATTTGTCAGCTTCTTGATATCCATTTACAGCTTCCATACTTTACATATGAATATTTAACAGTGTTAATTAATTAATTAATTACTGGTTCGGAAAGGGTTAAGAAATCTTTAATTCGATGTTTTATATGATTATTATATACGCTCTAGGAGGAAGGAGGGGGTGTGGGGAAGAGAGGTGACAAGTAGGGAACAAAATAATGGGTGGCAAAAGCTGCAAAACAAGCTTCCTTTCCAACTATGTATCTATACAAGAAGAGTTGCTTTTTGCATGAAAATGAGTTAAAGATGATATTGTACCAAACATTGATTAGATAGGGGAATTAGATTCCGACACCACCAATCTATAAACAATTATATATATATATATATATATATATATATATATATATATTATAGTTTTATTAAGCCATATACGTTGCAGATACAAGATGATCATCATCAAGATTTGATCTGCAACATGTATTGATCCCTCTCGAGACATTAACTTTCCTTTTTTTTTTTTTTTTTCCGAGCAGTGTTTTGACAATTAATCCATCTGGGTTGGTCTCCACCAGCTCGAGACATCAGAAAATCTCTCAATAATTGTTGCATTTTTGCTACACTATCTGGAAGCACTAAAAGATGCACTCTGGTCATACTACAAGCCTGATCGTTAACCTTGTTGGCATCAGTTGGTCAGCATTATCAATCTCTTCCTCTGTAGATTTTATTGCACTTTAATTGCTATTAAATTGATATAAAATAAATATTCTCTTTACATTTGTTAATAAAAAATAAACAAACCCTTCACAACGTTGATGAATCTTAATTTCTCAAACGCATACCATCTTTTCATAGATGAAAAATATTTGAGATCAACAGCTGAGTGGAAAATATGGGATTGGATTTAATTTTGAAGCCCTCATCCCCCTACTTTATAGGACTATATATATCAGCTTATGAGCGGAAAGAAAAAAAATCGACAAGCCAGAATTCCACGGGTAATACTGTTTTTGCATATCAAAGAAATTATAATAAAAAAGCATGCTGTTTTTTATCCTTTCACTCCTAAAAAATCCCGTGAGAGGACGAAGTTGTGATTAAATGCTTGTTTCAATAATGTGAATTAAGGAAAAAAAATTAAATCTGAGTATTTATTTTGCTACACCAGTTCTGAGAGTCTATTCCCAATACTTTTCCAAAATGTTTTTTGGATTAAAATTAATTAATTCTGTTAAAATGTTTTTAATGATTTTTGACATGCTTTGAAGTATAGTAAAAAACCATCAATTTGAAAAATAAAAAAAAAGTTCAGAAAACATTAGAAATACAGCTTGGAATATTTTAGCATGCTTTATTTGTATGATTAATTAAGGCTATCTCCTAAGAAATTTAATATTATAATGAGCTACTTTCAATTATAAGATATAGGCAATCCGTTATTAGATATATTTTATATCTACGGTGGGGGTGTTTATATACTTAGATACGGTGGTATTGTTATTTGACATCTTGCTAAAAAGAAAGCAAAGAAAAATAAGTAATCGAGGTGCATTTTACCATTGAAATACAGGTGTAATTACTATTTGGAATTGCGATTAATAATGCCAGTGGAGCCTTATTACTTTTGCGTTTTAAGGGAATTTTTTAAAAAATCTGATTTTATTTTTATTTTTTTTATTTATTTTAAATTAATTTTTTTTGTTCTCGGATCATTTTGATATGTTGATTATCAAAAATAAATTTTAAAAAATAAAAAAAAAATATTATTTTAAAACATTTTCAAACAAAAAATTCCTCAAAAAATAATTTCTACCGTAATACCAAACGAACTCTAAAAAAAATAAATGAATCAAGTTGGTGTTTTTTTAATATAACCACACTTCCAATATCCCTTCAAGTTATACTTGTTTTTATGCCTCTTATTTGTCGTGGGTCGGATCATTAAATGTTTAGAAGATGATATAAAATTATTCTCGAGATCTTATCTAATAATTTAAATTTTTGGATTGAGATGATTCTTTGATAGTGCACTCCAGTTATTTTAGCATAAAGAAAAAATAGATTGTCAACCCACACAACTTTGCGAGCGAGGTACTTTTCTTTTAAGACAAAAAGGGTAGGTGTTGCTAACATGTTCTTTAGTATATATAAAAAATTAAATTGTTTAGGGATTAACTTGATTTAACCCAATTGCCTTGGTGAGTCTAAAAGCAACTTAGATGATAAAAATAAAAAAAGCAACAACAAAAATAGATGCTCCCTGAGTCGAGCGTCAACAAAATGGTAGAACATTTATTTAAAACCACGATACCTCTATAAAAAGTAAAACAAAATAAATCATGAATATTAATCTAAAATAAACCAAATATTAAAGCATGACATTAAAAAAATATATATAAAAAAACAAATTACCCAAAAAAGTCCTATTGTGCCTTGGCCAAGATAAAAAAAGCCTAGATGCTTAGCCTGCTGTGCATAGATCCTGGCGTCTTAAGAATTGCCGGAAAATTGAGGCATGGGTGTTTTATGCCTAAAAGTTCATTTCTCAACCTTTTTTTGATTTAGAAACACATAAAAAAAACTCCCTTAAGATCTAAATAAGCATATTTATACCTTTAAATACCCCAAAAAATAGTTCAAAAATAAAATAAAAAATCAACTTGGAACTGAAAAACTTCTAGATGTTAAATCTACTCTTTTAGACAATTTAAATATAAAAAAACACTAAAGTGGAGTTTATCTCATAGAATGAAATTTGTTGAAACTAATATCGATTATTTTGATAATTGAAATCAGTGTTAACCAATATTTTATCTTTATCACTAGAATCAAATAACTTTTTATTTCTCACTACCAAAGATAAAAAGATAGGAGAAAAGAAGATTTGACCAAAGGTTAATTATTCAAAAAAAACTAAACGGGACTGAAATAGATGAGTTGCAAAATAAGAGGATCAAATTCAATTTTTCAAGTCAATTTTAAAATGACTATCTAGTTTCTCCATGTTTGTTTTTTACTTCTTCTTACTTTTAATTTTACCATGATTAACAAATCAAAAGCAACTCACCTTTAATTTTGCCCACTTAAAGATCAAATCATCCAAAAAAAAAAAAAAACGTTTGATGATCCGAAGAAAAATCATTGCTTGAAGGGATATATATATATATATATATATATATATATATATATATATATATATATATATATATATAGTAAAAAAACACCATACTTCTTAGTTTTGTTTCTTTGCTGTTATATACCAAAAACATAAAAGGGTCCTTTGCTGGAGTAAATAAGATCGCTAAAGCATTTGTGGGCTTATCACTACATATAATCAGTTAGCTTTGGTATTGAAATATTCAAATATGCGCAGATAAGATTAGCAACAAAATGGAATTGAATCAATGTATGTATATATCCTTAATTATCAACCAGGCTTTGAATCTCAGAGAGCAAGCATGGCTGCAGTCATGAAGTCATCATATCATGAGTGGCTATAAACATCGAATTCCATCTCAATCAATTAGACTTTTGCATCACTCACACAAGTATATGCATTAATGTGTCCATACATGTCCATGTTTTCGAAGGAATCGAGACTGATCCCGAAGATACTGCGGTGGTTGCAGATGGAGAGGTCTACATGTGGACCACCGCTCTTGCCAATGAAAAATATGGGACATCGTCTCTTCTTTTTCAGCCTTAGTACTGCTGCCAGTGTTGAACAGTTTATCATTATAATAAATGTTAAAAGTCTAATACCGGCCCCGACACATTATTCCCAGAAGTTTGAACACACTCTCTCGTCTTTCTTTGCAACTTAGCCCACCAGCTAAATTGCATCGGCTTTACTTGTTATAATAGTTAAGTGGTAAAAAAAAATAATTAGAAAAGGAGGATATTTTATTATTTATATATTTTTAATTTACATGTAATTAAGTACGCGAGTTATCTTTTATGATTTGATTTTTACGAGTGACTCTCCACTCATAAATCGCGTTTAAAAGTGTTTTCATTTTATACATATATATAAAACACTCTCTCTCTCTGGTGTCCATTATTTTTTTGCCAGCCAGATAAAGTAAAAATGGGATACAAGCTTGTCTGGCATCGAGTCCATATCTCTTCACTTAAGAGTGGTATCTAATTCCATCTCACGGGAGAGAGAGAGAAGAGAGAGAGAGAGAGAGAGAGAGAGAGAGCCATTTAATTTTCAATCTTTAATATATATATTGAAATTTCGTTTATTAAAAGGCTCATCGATGAGCTATGATTACACAATGAGGATAGACTGTCGAGTTTTAATATTCATCATCCCTCCGTACTTAATTATAAGCAGAATTACACCTTACAAAACTCGAGAAGTAAAATAATGGCAAGTGCTTTTATAATGATAAGTTACGCTATCAAATTGTCAAAAAGTAAAAGAATAATGCCATACTCTTTTATAATGCCATAAATTAATCATTTTTGAAAGTAAAAACACGTATATAATACTCAAGCGGATTTATTTATTTTATTTTGTTTTTGATAAGCAAAAGAGTACAGGGAACGGCTATGAATAGGCAACAGGAGAATCGCAACAAGCAGGATTATAATCAAAATCACAGTACTATATTACAATCAAAACCCATGCCACTGCTTCTAAAGTGCAAGACCTCATCAAAAGCAGAGTACACCAACACCGATGAACTAGAAGAAAATTCTGGGGATTTACGTTGACATCACCCAAGAAGACTACACAGGAGGACATCTCAACCAGCCAAACTTTCTATTTAATTAGTTGTTTTTATGGTTTGATGCCACTTCCGGCTTGCATCATAGCCCCTTGCTTCTCATCATCAGTCGCGCATTACCATTTACGACGTTCGGGTCACTGTATGAAATCACACTCGCACTCCCTATTATGGTCTACGCGCATGCGTCAGTATTAAGCTAAGCTCTTTCATATGCTTTACTGCAATATCGTAGCTTGATAAGGAAAAGATCTCTAGCGTCTCGAATATACATGGATGTTGAAAGTGATGTGTGCATGCTAATGTATAGAGAAAGAATGTGATATGTAGCAATTTGCTGGCTACACAGTACATGGATGCAGGTAAAGTTTCTTCAGCTCGGTGCCATCTTTCCACCTCCGCAGGGGGGCATCGCTAGCCCTAGCATGATTATTCAGAGATGCAGGATGTGTGTACGATTGAAGGGAAAAGCGATTGTAAGGACATTGTCCATGCATAATAATGCAACCATTTAACCAATCCCTTTTCTTCTCCTCCTCTTATTTTGGACCACATTTGAAATCAAAATGGTCATGATATGAGTTTTGACAAATTTAACATCGCACAGCCAATCAGTCATAAATCCAAGTACATTCACGCACCGTGGGATCGATTCATCAAAGTCGTCATAAGGGTACACCACATTCCATGAATAAATTAACCACCTTAGTTTCTTAATTTAATTTGATTTTTTTTCCTTATATTATAAATTGCTGTTTCAGAAAAAGAAAAGAAATTATAATTAGGAAGCGATTGGATTGATCTCATGCACACAAATAAGTTTGAACCATCATAAATATTAACGGTGGAAGGAGTCTGGCTATAGGCCTTATTGATGAGAGAGTTAAAATCATTGATCCGTATTAATTTTTCTCATCTAGTTAGAAAACAATCACCAAATCTTTATTTAAAAGAAGGAAATACGATCACATCGATATAAATCCAAGACCTAAATCTATAGAAACAAAATTAAAAGAAAAGAAAATAGGTAATCTAATATGATCATGAATGAATAGAGAGAGAGAGAGAGAGAGAGAGATTGGAGAGAGAGAGAGAGGAGAGGATGTGCCAGTGAGAATCATAGGCAACAGCGAAATGGTTGTTTTTTTTTTAAAAAAAACTAGGTTTTTGTTTTTTTGAGAGAAAAGGAGGGGAGGATCGGCTTTATATCTTTGCTCTTTTCATTTGGTGTTAGATAACATGATCTATTACATGTTTTTGTTGAATATGTTTTCGAAATAACTTTTATTTAGCCGGCAAAAAAAAAAACCAGACAACAAGTCAACAGTTTCACGATAAATATAAGAAGGTATCGAATCATGTATATACCAATTCGTGGTATTGGTACCAATACTTTTGGCCCAAACATCCCCTCCACTAAGAGACGTACACTCGTGTGGGATATCAGAGCATGAAATTCCATCTACGAAATGATGTGCCATATATATATATATATAATATATATATATATATATATATATATATATATCTGTGTGTGTGTGTGATGAGGATGCAATGTCTTAGTCCACGAAAATTCAACATATATAAATGATCTTGGCCTCATGCTTCACGCGGGGACCCTTTGGCGAGACCAACTTTTTCACCGACCCAGATAGAGATTTATTGCTGTAAAATGTGAGCATATATATCATATCATATACGTACGAAGAGATAGCTCACAGAGAGATTGGGGCATGCACATTCTTGGTAGGCTAATATAGACAAGAAGGTGCTGTAGGACCCAGTGAGGATCCTACGTGGCACGAGCGAAAAGCAATGATGTCCCGACCGTGAGCATCTGATGACGACCAGTCTCTTCAGCCCACAACCGGCGGCTTGGGCGCCACTACCACCACTAGCATCCTTTCCTTAACCTACATAGTGAAGATAACCTAACCCAAGGAAAATTAGTTTTAGGGCTTATGATTGCTGCATTGGCTATCAATAGTAAAGCAAAACCTGTCCTGTTGTTCCAAAAGGAATATATTCCAATCCATCCTCAAGAGTTTATAAAAGTACTTGATTGGCGCCTTGGTGATCTCTTTGATTGGCAATTTTTTTTTGACTTAAAGTAGTTTTTGACTAGTTTGAGATGCATACACTCCTTGCTTCTCCCTTTCCATTTTTTTTTTTTTTTTTTGCAATTAATTGATTCGGTGAAGCCTAGTGCTGATCATCACTAGATCCACACTAAAATTCCCAAACTAATTAATGAACTCGATGCAAAAATTCAGTTGATATTACTAGAAATCTTTCTTTTCCCTTAAAAAAAACTCTTGCCATTGATAAATACTAGTGGTAGAACATAGCGGATTTTGATTTTTTTTTTTTACCAGGGCCTTAGAATTTGAGATGAGCATCTGTATGTGGATTAATTGTGGTGCATCTATTGATCTCTGTGAGATAAATTGGCCCGGCTTGCATGAGTCTTCGATGAAAACTTCTGATTTTTAAATTAAATTACTTTCCCGTAACATTATTTTCTTAAAAAAATATCACCCCTCCGTCGTATGTGGTTTTATCCACTGACAAGCACCTGCATGTGGATTCTGATGTTTCCATTGATATGTATTGGTCCGAGACTTCCATTAATTTTCCATGAAATTTTCTAATCTTAAAAATTCCTAATTTTATCATGTTTTCATCTGTCTTAATTAAGTGGTCTTACCCTTACTATCAAAAAAAAAAAGTGGTCTTACCCACCAAGTATCCTACACGTGATGGCTACATACGGGTGTGTGATTGAAAATGCAGTTGAAATTGTATTTTTATTTAAAAAATTGTTTTTTATTTTTAAATAATTTTGATGTGTTAATATTAAAAAATAAAATAATATATTATTTTAATATATTTTCAAATAAAAAATATTTAAACCCAAACTAATACCAAACTTTCAAAAACACCCAGTAATCTTTCTTTGAAGAGCACAATTTTATATATATGTGTAGTTATTATATATATGTTTGTTAATGAATTTAGAGCCCGTACGAAGTGATCGTGACATTAAAGATCATGCGTAAATTAACGATAAAAATAAAAACATTCTGGACATTAACAATTATATTTTTTTGACAGAAAGTTCAGAGAATGCTTAGACCTGTTAATTATCCTTATGCGGTGTCTGGATGTAGACGACATAAGCAGATTATTTAGTTGATAAAATTATGTGGTTCCATCAAGTTTTAAATATGTTCTTTATTACATTCAAAATGAGAGGACTAATTAGCAAATAGAAAAGTAATTTTTTTTTTATTAAAAACAATTACTCATTTAACGAAAACACAAAGTCAAGAATCTTCAAAAACAATAACGCATGGGTCATAAAGTTGTATACATTTATAGCCATCCGGCTATTTATTAATAGTGTTCTGTGTATCGTTGATCCTAACTTCAATTTCGCTATACACAATTTATTTTTTTTATTTTTTTACTAGAAAAAAATAATAAAAAAAAGAATTTATGGTCCCTCAAGCGGGTAGTGATGTGACCCTATAATGCTATCTTGTAATTTTTCCCTTTTTAAAACTTTCAATTTTACGGCAAGAATAATTTGTAATTGAGGTTTTTGTAGCCAACTAATTGACCTGAAATTAAATTCCGATTAAAAAAAAAGTGAATTTCCTTTTGAATTTTCCATAAATGTCAAAAAAAAAAAATGAGTGAATTACTTGAAAATGGATCGAGATGCTCAGATATTTTCGAGAACATTATTTAGTAGATTCAAATTAACAATTTTTTATAACTATAATAATCAGATACTCCTATTTGATAAGTACCATCCTATATATATAATAGTTCGCTTAATTCCTACAACAACCACGCATTCAGCAAAAACACTGGCCGGGCTTGGGAGCAAACTTTTCCCCGGTGGGAGTTGAATGTGAATGGTAATATTAAAAAAAAAGAGTATAAAGGACATATAAAACTCTTTATTATAACAATAATCTACGTAAAGAAACAATTAAGAAAAACAAACAATCACAAAATTGCCATGCAAAAATAACAGTAAGGAAAATTAAAAAAAAAAAAAAAGGGGGACAGACCCAGGAAAAAAAGGTACATTCGACAGTGACAGTTCCACCAAGGATGCCCTTACCAAGACTTGCTTTTCTTAGCTTTTTAATTCTCTTGATATTTAAATAAAATAATATAAAATATTAAACTTCACTGCTCTCTGCATGGCCACTAAACACTTTATATAAGAGGTCTGGGGGACACTGTAAATTAAAAACGAAAGAAGCTTACGGGTTAAGATACGAAAACTATTCATTCCTTTCCTTTCAAACCCTAAGCTTTAAGAAATTTAATAAAACAAAAAGAAAGAATTTTGAGGAGGAAGATGGTTAAAGAACAAAATAAATAAACACACAGACGCCTCCTTTATCTTTCCATCTCCTTCTCTTTCTGTCTGCAACTCTCTTCTCTTGATGTGATTCTCCACCATATCTCCCCCCCCAAAAAACCCTATCAAACTTTACAAAAGAGAGAATTAAAGCTCAAGCACCATGGTCTTCTCATCCATTCCGGTCTATCTAGATCCACCCAACTGGCAGCAGGTAGTTTCCCCCCCTCTTATTTTCTCTCTACTTGCGACTAGATAGCTAGCTTCCTCTCCAAAAAAGCAATTCAAAAGATAAATAATATTCCTATCCTTCACTTTTTTTTATTTTTATTTTATCTCCTCTTGAATATACTAAATATTTGATTTCCTTCTTTTGTTTTTTTTTACTTTTGATTTTGCAGCAACATAATAATCAACCTCCTGCTGGAGCTGGGAATGAAAATCCTCAACTTCCACCGCCGTCAGCACCACCTACAGGTGGTGGCGATGGTGGTGGCACTACCCCTGGCTCAATCAGGCCTGGATCGATGACTGATCGAGCCAGGCTAGCCAAGATTCCACTACCTGAGATGGCCCTTAAATGTCCAAGATGTGAATCATCAAATACCAAATTCTGTTACTTCAATAATTATAGCCTCACCCAGCCTCGCCACTTTTGCAAGACTTGCAGGCGATATTGGACTAGAGGAGGTGCACTAAGGAACGTGCCGGTTGGCGGTGGCTGTAGAAGGAACAAAAGGAGCAAAGGAAGTGGTAGATCAAAATCTCCAGCTAAAGCCGGGTCTAGCTCAAGTGGTGGACTTTCTTCTAATGGTGGCACTACTGATATTACAGGGAACATGGCCACTCCACCACCACTGTTACCAATTTTTCCACCTTTACATCATCTTGGTGACTATAATTCCCCAGATATGGGGTTAAATTTTGGTGGAATCCTGCCTTCAGTTGGGGCAACAGCTGGTGGAGGTGGTGGTGTTGAATTTCAGATGGAAAATAGTACTAGTTCAAATAGTGTTGGTGGATCTGTTTTATCTAGTGGACTTGTTGAGCAGTGGAGATTGCAACAAGTGCAACATCAAGTTCAGCAATATCCTTTCTTATCTAATTTGGAACCATCAAGTGGATTGTACTCATTTGAGGGTGGAGGGATTGGACCATCAAATTATGCTGGTCAGATTCGGTCGAGGCCATTGAACAGTACTGGGGTTACTCAGCTAGCTTCGGTCAAAATGGAAGAGAATCAAGGGTTGAATTTATCAAGAAATTTTTTGGGAATTTCAGGAAACGATCAATACTGGGGTGGGAATAATGCATGGACTGATCTTCCGGGTTTCACTTCTTCTTCTACAAGCCATCTATTATGATTTTGATGTGTTTTTCTATCCAAAACTCCACCCAATCTTGGTGTTTTCTATTGTACTACTACAGGTTCACTAAAGCTATCAGTAATTAACTCCAAGAAAAAAGAGGTGTTTCAAGTTTCAACCAATTATCCTAACTCTGCAAGTTCCGATCCCTAGAATCTTTATGCTGATCGATGTGAAGGATGGATCAAAGAACTTGTCTATTCATGATCTACTGAATTAAAGAACTTAGAAATGGTAGGGCTTCTAGTCTTGAAGTTTATTTTTCTGTTAGCAATTTTTTTTCCTTGTATTCTATTCTATGGGATTATGTTACAAAAGTAGGGTATATGTTTTCATGGAGTTGGATATCTGACATGAATGGCTTAAATTATTATAATTGGCTTATCAATATAAGCAACGCAGTGTACTCAGGGATCGATTTTCGTTGATATGATATGTGAAAAAAAAACTTCTTTGTTTGAACAATTTGCTTCTTCTTTCAATCTGTGAAAGTTAGGCTTTCTTCTTTCTTTAGCATCGTCCCCAAATTTTGGAAGAACAATGTGTACATTGTCTAATAATATCATGATGATCATCATCATTTGCATTAAATTCATGCATCCTTGTCCTCGTGATTGAGTTTGCTTTTATCGAACCCGTCTTTCATGCTAAAACGAACCACTCTAGCGAAGGAATTCGGCCTTTATTCTTGTTAAGTGAAAGTAGCTTCAGAGTTTGACGAGCGTCACTATTTTCAGGAAATGTATACAGGTCTCCATACCCTGCAAGTCTGCAACTCTCTTTCTTGTGCCCATTATGCTGATAATACTAGAAAGAGAACAGCCACGTACACTGATGAGACACTGTTTAGGGTCTTCTTGGCCTTTTAAGGCCAACACAGTGAGCAATCTCCCTTTTTCCGGCGAGTTCTTGATGATTATGTTATACAGTTTGTGTTTGGAGAGATATAAAAATCAAGTGCTTCCTACCATGTTATCAAAGCTTCATTGATCAAATTAAGAATCATGAGTTTTGAATCTAGCTACCGTTCCATTCTTTTTTTCGAATTTAAATTGAATACAGACCAGATAGTGC
Organism: Populus alba; assembly: GCF_005239225.2. Classification (NCBI taxonomy): domain Eukaryota; kingdom Viridiplantae; phylum Streptophyta; class Magnoliopsida; order Malpighiales; family Salicaceae; genus Populus; species Populus alba. Next base: position 18,961,924 of record NC_133293.1, on the reverse strand, counting down.
ATGATGAGTTTGTGCAAATCTTAAATCAAAATTGTTTTAGTAATATAAAATCGTATGGTGGAAACTTACCTAAACTCTTGGATTGGATTGAATGGTTCCCTGACTCTTCCTTGATCTTTCTTAGTCATAAAGATTTCTTTCTTTCTTTCTTAGTACCTCGTATCATCGAACTTGAAGTGAGTCATTCATTAATTTCCCGGTAACCTCAGTTCCTTTAATCATCCATTTCCCCAACTTCAAATTCCTAAATGTCTCCTTGCCCTCATAAAGTCTTAGGAATTATTACCTGGGACAAGTTATTTTTCACATGCCCAAGAAAAATCGTTGTTGAGCACATTAAGCTTTGTGCCCTCAACTTCTTTAGATTTTGACACAAAAGTGACGGAGTGAGTGCTGAGAAGAGAGAGTGGTAAAGAAGAATATCGTTTTGGAAGGTTTCGGACGTACTTATTTGTTTGTTTTGTGTGGAGACTGAAAATGATTATACAATTATGGGTGATTGACCGGTTGAGAAGTACTTATTTGTTGTATCCGTGCTTGTTAGAAACTGAGAGTGCTAGAGATAGATATATATGGACAAGAAGGAGCTAAAGAAAGAAACGCCAAAATTCCACCCAAATCCACGCATAGACACCCCATGATCTAGTATAGGATTCTTGGATTTTGTTTGCGAAAAACTAACGTAAGACTACAGTCTCTAGTCTCTAGACAGGGTCAAAAGTTATGCAAGAATGTACAAAAACTGCTAGAACTTCTTCGACTTTTGCTTGATTTTTTGTTCCCTGACCAATATTATAAAAACAAAAACATAATGTCTGTAATCTCAACCGTGTTTTATGGGGATTATGATCGTCATTATTGAAAATCTTTGTTGGGTTTGAATCTTAGTATAAGGGAATATTGGAATCTGGGATTTAGATCTGCTTTCGCAAAACCCAAGGCTATTTACCATAAAGGAATAAAGCTATTTCTAATCTGTTAAAAAAGCAAATCTCTCCCTCTCCCTCTCCCTCTCCCTCTCTCATGAGATTGAAACAGTGATTGTGGATATGGGGTCTTTTGTGGTCGGTTGGTTGTGAGGGATTTTGATGAATGACGAGAGTGACCCGAAAATTGTCGATAGAAATGTGACCAGGTGAGGGTGTAGGTGATAAAAAAAAGAGATAAAGAAAACATAGAAAAGAAAGAAACAAGGAGAAGAAGATTTGAAGAAGGAGCTCGGAAATCCAAGCAACGGCATGTTGTATTAACGTTTTTGTTGAGGCGTGAGGATGCTCTCTCTGTTTCCATGGCAGCTTTCGCTTTTGAGATGCATTGTTTTTTACTTCTTTAAATCTCTCTTTCCCTCTCTCCCTCACCAGTCTCTGAGATTCCAGTCTTTCACCCCTCACGTTCTTCCCCATGTGCTCGATCATGCAATTTGTTAGATTCTTGGTCATTCTCGTTGTGGAAATTAATCAGAGGTTGCTTTCTTTTTAAGAAAAAAGAAGAAGAAAAGAATGGCAAAATGAAGAGAGTGCCAAATTTTTTTATTTTTCAAATTATATATAAAGTAAAAGAATAATTAACTTAAGCTAGATTTTTTTTCTCAAACAAATATTTAAATAACCCATTGACATTCACCTCGGTAAAAACAAAAGGAAGCATAGATATTCCAAGCTGTAAAGTCCTATATATATATATATAAAGTTGTTCATAAATTGAATTTCTTTGTTTATCATCACTATTATTTTTACAGTAGCAAGAACATATATATATATATATATATATTACGGTATATAGTATTTTTTTAAAGTATATTTTAATTAAAAAATATTAAAATAATTTTTTATTTTTTATTTTTAACATTAGCATATTAAAATTAAGAAAAAATCTAAAAAATATTAATTAAAAATTAAAAAAATACTTGAAATTTTTATTTGTCTGAAAAGCAGATGTTTTGAAAAAGAGGACTGTAGAGTGTCGTCAGCATTGCCTATTTTTGTCACGCTCAAGTTTTGCGTCGGCTCGTAATCTTTTGCTTCCTTTAGCCTGGCAATACCATGGATTATTGCGATGACGCTGGACCCACATACTAACTCTTTTCAATTTTTCTATGTTAATTTATATATTATTATTTACTCTTTTTAAGAATTATGAAAGTACGAGTTTACTAAAAAACAATAACTTAAATGTCTTTTATTATGTTGAAAAATCATGTGGGCTTATGCTAATAATGGTATACTTCTGATTATAAGATTCGCAAACTTATGAGCTAATTATTGAAAAAATCAACAACTAAAACATACTTTTGTTTATATAAACTGTTTAGAAATGAGAAAAATTCTTATTCAATAAGTACCGGAATATTATGTAGAACTATGACTTATATAGGCCATGATGAATTATCGTATATGTTGTTAATCTCTGTGTCGAGCCTAACACAAGCTTAAACTACTAAAATCGTGCTAGCTAATTTTTTTTATGGAATATGGACAAAGAAACATCAAGGGAGAGCACTTTAATCTTTTTTTAGAATTATATATGAAAATTAGAATTAATTTATTTTTTAGTTGATTTGTTATAATAATATAAATCATATCCTAGAATTTTACTAAACAGTTTAAGTTATTGGGTTGAGATGATTATTTGACATGGTATTAGAGTCTTAATAACCAAGTGGTTACGAGTTCAAATCTCATCATCCCTATTTATTTGATAAAAAAATCAAACATAAAGTAATATACACTTGTGCAAGTTTCAAGTCCAAATAGATTTAACTTGAGGGAGTGTGCTAGAGAATAATATAAATCATATCATAGAACCTTACTTAACAGCTTAGAATATTAGGTTGAGATAGTTCTTTGATAAAAATAAAAAATAATGAGTCATTTTTATTTATTTATTTTAACATAAATTAAGCTACTTTTGTTTAGTTTCCCATGGAAACTCTGATCATTGAATCAAAAAAGTTAATTTATGTGAAAAATCAAACATTCCTCCAAGATTTTCTCCGAAGTTTGGTTTTTCCTCGAGAGAAATTAAAAACAGTATCTCCAATAAGTAGAAGAATGAAAAGGTGGATATTCGAAGTGGATTTTGACTGAGAAACAATCTCTGATGAATATTGCATCATTGTTCTTGAGTTTTTGTCTGCTGATTCGATTCGTGAACTTATGATTAGCAAGAGGCAGCACGTCAACAATCGGGGAAAAAAGACCACATACCTATCTCTTATTTAGTATGTTTATGCGCACCTACGTCATTGACCAATACCAGCAGCAGTACTGTGTCGTAAACTTTATGAACCATGGGAGTGGGGAAGCTTGCTAGGAATGAAAGTTAATTACAAAGACGAGACATGGTTTAGTGATTAATTAAGACACGTGTCGTAGGCAAAAGTGTATCTTATATATTTCTTATTCATCTTATTTTTAATCTTGGCCTAATTGACATAGTTTTGTTCGTGTTCGGGGCTAAAGATCTCATTGGGACTCTTTGCTCTTCCTTACATCATCTACCACATAAAAGTTATTGGAATTTTGCGTGGAGAAGCACTAATTTTCATTCAAACACAGCTTTGTAATGATTCTACTATATATATATATATTGCATCCTGCAATAATTATGCAAGCATACATGTCTTCATATGGAGAGAAAACACACATAGACATAGAACCACATAGTTGACCAATCTCCCGAACAAGGACTCTTTTTTTTTCCCCCTCAATGCATACACATTTTTGTTTCTTACACTTAACTAAACCCTCATGATCTGTAATTATCTTCACTAGTATAGGAGAACATGCCCGCAAAAAAATCCCAAATGCCCTTTGAAATTGTGCTGGCGGGGATATTATGCTCGGAGGGCAACACAAAAAAGGAGATCCCATTTAGAAGCATATACAATTAAAAAACAATAATTAATATCACAAAGTATATGCACCATTATACAAAAAACACGTCCCTTTGTCATTTCATTATTCTTTTAAGAGATAATACTGATTTTATTTATGCTTATAGTTACAAAATAGTATTTAGTTGGTTATAAGATTTCACAAAATTATAAAATCCAGGGATCGTTACAGCCAAGCTTAAAAGAAACTCCACCATCAAATGTTTCCTTTTCTTGGTGGCGTATTCCCTAAGTTGTCAAGTGCTTCACGAATTCAATATTTCAATTAGGTGAAAAATAATTAAATAATACAGATTTTTTTTGTTTGAATCTATCTTTATCCGCATGTAACGGAAAGATTCTATACTAATTCTAGGATTACAAGCTGTAAAGTCGAAACTAATTTTAAATACTAAAAAAAAATGCTAGCAAGGTAGTTTTAAAATAAAAATGATTAAGATTAATTGGTGGTTATCTTTTTTTTCTTAATCTTGGACTGGTGTAGAAAAGAAAAACGAATAGGTGAAAGATATTAGATTAAGCAGCACTTGCACAAACATATACTATAAGGCAATGTTCAGAGATGTTATATTTGGAGGACCATTGCTATATATATATATATATATATATATATATATCATGTCTCATTTACATATTAGAGTCCAGGCCTTTATGAGGAAGGATGGCTCAAGTTTTCTTCGAAGATATTCAGCCACCAGATATTTAGCTTTTTTTATATGGATGCTCATAATTAATTAACTATCTTAATGCTTAAGTTATAATGCATGTGTGTCTTGGCTTTACTGAAAGCTCTTGCATAGAATTCCCATTCATGCTATCCTAGCTAGCTGACAAGTGATTGTGGACCTTAGGGCTAGATTATATGAAAATTCGATGCTGCTAATCAAGCAAACATCTTACACTGTAGTTATTTGTAGTGCATGGGGATGCTTTTTTTGCCCACAAGGTTTGACCGAGGATTACACCAATGAGAAGCCAATTATATGGTTTTGGTCGTTGTCATTATCCCTCTCAAAAGATCAGATCAAGTGTTGTCGTCTCTGGTAATTAATTGACAGGCAAAATTGTGGATATATTATGTGTAAATATTGTCTGTTCCTAAAAAGCATTGGTTCAAAAGAACTTGCTAAGAAAGTGTATTGCCATTAAAGAGGTCGGTCAGAGCACTCCCTGGCTGATATAACTCCGTGACTCTTTCTTATGTGGCTACAACATTGGGGTCTTAATTACTTGATTATTTGCCTCTGTTTAAATTCACATCACGTCGACGTGCCACTCACTTTAGTCCTAAAAGTAGTCTGGATATATCATCATCTTGCACTATTTTTTTTTGGATTTGAGAAAGAAAAAAGAAACGCGATCGCCTCTTTAATCTAGCCCAACTCTTGAGCTACTCGTTGCCAGAATTGGTAGCGGAAAAAAGAAAAAATGGGAACGGGTCAAGCGCCATTCTCTCTCGGTTCTCGCGTGTCGAGACTCGAGAGTTCTAACAACTTTGAGAGGATTTATGAGCTTTATTGGTGCTATTACTCATCAAATTTCTACCTTTGATTGAGGTGATTACATGATTAATTGATAATGATATAGGGCAATCGACAGACATAAACTTTTTTTTCAACGAGACCTTCCCTGTTTTGACTATTAGCTACAGCCATGTCATGTCAGTTGTCCTTAAAGTCGTCTTAATGTCAATGTACATGATACTTCCGACCAAAGTTAATGTTACTTGAAATTAAAGTATGGATCTTCACTCTTCAACTCATCAACCGCAATTAGTATACTAATAGCAAAGGTTGTTGATTTGAGCTACAAGAAAATGACTTGTTCAGTTTATATGTTGATGTTGTTGTTATGATTTAAAATATATATATATTAATATCACGTTTATAAAAAGTGAATTACTCCCTTGATTAACCTTGTTATAAAAAATATGTTAAAATTCTTCATAGATTTGATGAATCATAAATGTCTTTCAAGGCAATTTTTTATCTTTTCATGAATGAAAAATACAGATTTATGAACTTTCAAAACTATTTTTTTTTATATATAAAAAAAATTGACATGTTTCTTTCAAATCATGAACGTAGACAAATCTCTTTCTACCATATAGATCAATGGAGAAAAGAATTGCATTACCACGCTCCATTAATGAAAGATTTTAGTCTCCCCAACATTGTCAATGGACATCAATCTCATTTAAATAACAAAATAAAATATCAAATAACATTTACAAAACTCTCATTCGAATATTAGAGAATCATATCCGAAAATTATATCTGAAAATACCAGGCTTTGATAGTAATAAATAAACAAAAGGATGAAATAAAATCTTACATGTAGGGCTAATTTCCTAGACCTGAAGACATTAAAGTTTTATTCAAAGAGAGAATTGTATTTGCAAATCAGATTCGAAAAGAGCAGGCTGCCTGATAATAAAAAGAAAACTGAAAGAAATCTTATACACGGAAATAAAAACAAGAAGAAATCAATAAAAGGGGTTATTGTCATTCAATCTAAGTTATTAAATTCGTAGGTTATTCTCTTAATTATAAGATATATTTACATTTTATTTGGTCTATTTTTTATTGCCTCCCTATATATGTTGAGATCGTTTTACATATGTTTGGGTGTGAAATTTTTTTTCTTTTCATTTTTTCAGTATGATCAAGCATTTAGGTGAATTGCACTCGGTTAGGTTCCAACTAGTAGGCCCATTTGGATATCATGACATGGACTAGTGGTGTGCATCATGGGAATCTTGGGTGAGTGGGTCCCCGTGAATCGAAAAAGTTTAACCGGCGGCAAGATCAATGGGGAGGAGTCCTGGCTAGAAGCTTAAATTACCCGTAGTGAGGTTGTGGGGATACAGAAAAGTGGTCCTAAAATCATATTTGACAGGCAAAAGACACTGGTTCCATGCTAAAGAGAAGGCTGTTTAATCAATTTGAGGCCGGCTTTAGATTGTACCGAAGCTCATCACATTCTTCAAGATAAAAGGTGCAAATGGCAGCACCCTAAGCAACTCGGAGAAGCTAAAATTCTCTCACGTTTTCTGTTCTATCATCTGCTTTTGACCCATCCTATCCTATCAATTGGACGACTGTTCGTGGAGAATCTTAAGTTTCCATGGAACAGAACGGAGGCTGATCTAACGCGTTCACGGAGCTAAAGCAATTGCTCAAGATGGCGTGGGAGGATCTTTCAAAAAAAAAAAAAAATTGCGTAGGAGTGACCGGAGAGGGCACTCAAGTCATGAGAGAAAATTAACCATGCCGTTCAGGCCCAATTCAGCCCACCAAACTGGGTTTTGTTTTGGAACGAACAAAAAAAGTCTGAATTTGATGGGTGCATATGGATCTCCTTTAATCGGGCCCCCTTTTTTTCTTACAAGAAAAACGATGGTGGGAAGTTTTATGCTCCGCTGAAGTGACAAACTTAATCATTAAATAAATAATAAAAACATTTATTAATTAATAATAAACTATAAATATGCTCCAAAACAACACTTCTTACTATTAAATTTATAGACGGGAGGTAGTTTTTACTGAAGGGGGGTTGAAATTCCAAGTTCGAGTTTCATTGTTGTCATAAATCCTGATTAAACGGGAACGCCCTCATAAAAAATAAGACGAAATACACATGATGGTACATGCATGTATGAGAGACCAATGGGACCGCATATTTTTTTATACAATTTATGTATCATGCAATTAGAGAGTTGAAAACTCTTTTTTATTATTATTAACGTGAGTGTCCAGATTAATTTGCGTGCACCTCAACTAATTCTACAGTTTTTTAAAGTTAATAACCATATAAATTTTTATTAATTTTAAAATTTAAAATACTTACATTAATAATTTTTAAAAAATAAACTTAAAACATGAGCTATAACTCCTAATTTATAGAGGGTTGAAAACTTGAAATGGCTACTGGTTATTAAAGAAGAAATACCAAACGGCCCATCGTTTAGCAAGGAAGGGCCCAGGGCGACAGTGAAGTTATGGCTTGAATAGAATATAAAACATCTACCACAATTTATTTGTTCATGTCATATGTTAAACTTATCACGTGCTTAACTCGGCACTAAAATTTATATTATATTGTTTATTGAACCAGATAAAACATATTGACTTAAAACAAATTAATTAGTTTTTTAGTCAAGTTTTTAATGTTTTGGATAACTCGAGTTTGCATTAACATTAAGACAAAAAAAAATCTCAGACCGATAACTCAAATTACTTGGATTTTTTAGTTATTTGTTGAATTGTATATAACAACTATAATTTCTACTGGTGTTTTTAAATTTGATGTTCAATTAGGTTTTGATCGGGTCACTGTTTTTTTAACTAGATCAATTTTAATTTTTTTTATAAATCAAAATAATTTTGTTTTGATAAAAAAATAAAAAAAATAGTTAATGAGTTGTAGCCGGTTTTTGACCGGGTCTTCTCAGATCAATTTATTAGATCAGTCAAATTTTTAATTATCCTTATTGTTTATAAACTCCACTTGGTTTTAACCTTAAAACAACAGAATCCCAGGTCAACATGCTGAGAAACTATGATATCTAATTCCTGGTTGAAGCGTAGATAGTAATACCCCAAGAAATCATCGCTTATTTTTAAATGATACATATCGTCGCTAATTTGTCAAGAAAAAGAACGGCGTGAAAAAGGCTTTTCTTTCCCATGTTTGCTTCAGGCCAGACCAGCAACCCATGGTAAACAACAAGTGGACGGCTCATCTCTCAAGAGCAATATCTTGTACAGTTTTGAGCATTACTTAGATTTAACAATTTTACTGATAAATTTTTTTATTGATATTTTCATTAATAATTTATCTATAATTATGTTATCGACGGGATTAAGTACAAAACTGAGCGCCAAAATATTTGCAAGCGATTCTAAGTTAAGAGGTAAATTCTAAAACGACAAGACATCAAGACAACTTGTGCCTAATCTATATATATTTTAATTAACCTTATACTGATAGAACGCGATTCTGATGTGGTGATCACAGCCGACAACCTTTGCTTTGATATCGGACGAACACGCATGAAACCAGACTTTATAGTATAAACCTACACCCAAATTACTAGAGATAGCTGACAATACTTAGACGTGATCACATGACATTCGGTTGGAAATGAAAGTTTGCACCGTTATAAACCAACCAAAAAAAAAAAAAAAGTGATCAATTTAGATATTGTTTTAATTAATCCGCATGTTGTAGGCTAAGTTCAAGATCATTATTCCTACGGGAATTTAAAATTGATTTGAACAATTGTACAGTTAAAAGTTATTGAGCTAACTCAATTTTTATTTTATTTTATAAAAAAGACTAAAAATGATATCATTTAAAAAAAATAAAAAAATATTAATAAATTTGAACTGAGTTTTTTCTAGGCTAATAGATTCTTTTCTACGTTTTGTTTGGGGTCATTGAACCAAGCGATGCCAGCTAAATACATTCCGAATTCCGCGTCCAAGTAAACTCATGTTTTTGTTGACTACTTGGGTTCGTTGACTAGCTGGGTATACTAGGTGAGGCAAAAGTCAAAGTAAACGATGGAATCGTGGCCTTGCAGTGGCTCTAGCCTCTATCAACTTGGTTATAAATCGAGATGAATGTTGAGCATCGATTGCACCATCTTCTTCATTGGCTAAAGACTGAAATTAATACTATAGCTAGCATTAATTTTGCAGTAAACGAGAGATCATGGCCCCCCCACCACCATCCATGGCTCCTCGAATGACCGCTCTATTTTTGAGGGTCCTCACTTTTGCTTTCCTTATGGTATCACTTGTCATCTTGACCACCAATACTGACACCTTGGAAACAGGAATCGGCGAGATTAAAGTCCGCTTCAAGGATATGTATTCTTATCGGTAAGTGATCGGATATATACATGATCCTTGCTAGAATTTGCCTTGCAATTTTGTGCATAACTAGCTAGGTACTAGCATTGATGCTATCATCCATAATCATACAGGATCTCTTCCTCTTGGCTTTTTTCCTCTCGATTTCTTAGTGATTTTTAATATCTCTTACTCTTTATAAATCGCAGATACATGCTGGCGGCAGCTGCGTTTGGATTAGCATACACGATTTTGCAAATCGCTCTCACTTTAAACCATATTGTCAAGGGGAACGGCGCCCAGACAAGCGGTGACGGCAAACTTGTGTTTGATTTCTATGGTGACAAGGTACAACGTTTAGATCATGATGGATCTCTCGATTTTATTGGAAGGTTTCCATGTTTAAATTAACTTGAAAAAGGATGGATGGAGATTATAGAAAAACTCTAAAAACGACGGATATGAAATAAATGATTGTCGGGGAGTCTCCTCTGATAATATGGCCTAGCCCGGCCGTTGTCCTCCCATGCATTCATACTCTAATTTATTCAGAAGAGAATTTCGAGTATGATTTTTCACCACCCATTTATTCTAGGATTCCACGTTAATTACCCGTGCTTTTAAAGATGTTAGAATAGACAAATTGCTTGTAATATTTACCTTTGGAGAAACACAAGATTGTGTACAGTTTTTATATAAAATCAACAAGGTGTCGTTGATAAAATAAAATAAAATAAAATAAAAGTTGATTCTCCTAAACCAATACTGGCCCGTTTATTAGTGGATAAGATCCTGGAAGTCGCAGCCCAGACTAGCCTCTAAATTCTGATGAGAGATAATCCTGCCGGCAAAATCAAGTCTCAGGACTAGATCTGGCCTGACACCTGAAATAATTCTCTTTTGATATGCACATTTCTTAGTTGGATTTTTTTTCCCGGATGATGACTGGACACTTTTGTTTTGTGTTTGGGCAGGTTGTATCATACATACTAGCCACGGGTGCTGCTGCGGCATTTGGAGCGACAAAAGACATGAAGCCAATATTTGCAGGGCTAGGAGGTGATAAGTTTTTCAACAAAGGTTATGCATCCGCTAGTCTCCTCCTCCTCGGATTTGTGTGCACGGCTATATCATCCGTTTTCTCATCATACGCACTCCCAAAGAAAGTTTAATTGTATCAGCGCCTGGATTCGTGTTTATAGCGTGTTTTGATTTTCCGTTCAAGTCCTAAGAAATCATCGTTCGCGTCCTCGTTTGGATTTTGTTTATCAAAAATGTAATATATGTTGTCCTAGTTTCCTTCTGGCTAATTTAAAGCATATAGTTTCGGGGGGGAGAGTCTCAATTTATTAAACAGTTTACTGAATCAATGTTATGTTAATGTCTAGGTTTTTTATAGAAGAATTGAGCACATAAACTTCGGAACAATCTGTCATTCTAGCTAATAATAATCATTAGGCTCAGGCCCAGGCAGCTGGAAAACCTAGCCATGTGGCTGCACCAGACTGGGTCTAGACTAGGTCCGGAAACCCAGCCATGTTCGCCCTGTTTTCTCTGCAATAAACTTCGTTTCTGTAAAAATTGGCACTCGAAATAACACACACTTGGCATCCATTTATTCACAGGATACTTTCATGTTATCCCCGCTTACTTGGCTCGATGTTGATGAAATTATAAAATTTAAAAATACCCTTAAACAGTCCACTAGTAAATTTCATGAGCCTACCTGTGTGTGTGTGTGTGGATTCTTATTGGAAAAAATGAATTGGTTTATAATTAACGATGCTACTCATTAATTACAATATGAATTAAGATTTCGAGTGATAAAAATATTTTTAAATTAATTTACACATTAATCAAGATTAAGTCTTTTGTAATATGATTTTAAAAATGCAGTCCCTATATCAATATGTTCAAAAATTTAATAGATTTTTTTTAAACTCTAAAAAATTAAAGAATATAGCAAAACTCCTCATCCACTGAATAGACCATTGAATTAGAACACCAAAGAGTTCATCTGGTTTCCACAGCCTTGAGATCTACCGAAGACTCCACGGGTCCATAGAGTTTTCGAGTTTTTATTATGTGGGCTGAGTTAGATAAGCTGTAGTCTGGTGTTCTTCTAACCACTCGAATCTTACAATGAGCTATTTAGTTGTTGGGCTTCGTTCTCAATTAGTCTGGATTAAATTAAATTTTTTTAAAAATATATTATTTTAATTAATTTTTTTTAAAATATTTTGAAAACAAATCACTAAATAAATATCTCAGCTATTATCTTCCCTTCTGTCCAAAGAAAAAGAAATAATAAAAAAATCAAAGAAAATCTGAACACTTCCTCAGTTTCTTAGCAATAGCACCGACAGGAAATTTGGTGACATTTTTCTTTCAAATATACGAGTAGGAAGTATAAAAAGAAAACGGCACTTTCTCTGCAATTTACACTTGTATGAAACGAGGAGTCACATTTTTCTCAGCTATTATCTTCCCTTGCTTGTCTTGTTCTTGCTGGACCTGGCATCCACCTGAATTTCAAATGATCTGGGGAGATGGAAGTTTCCTCTATTAGCGCACAGTTGCTCTCGTAATGTTTCAAGAGACGTGTCCTCATGGTTGAAAATTATGGCCCTACAAACCAACATATTCAAAGATTCTCAACTTTCGGTCGTCATAATTGAAATATATATATATATAGGAAACCATTTTATTTTATTTTTAAATTTGAGGTGATAATGCAACGATGATGCTTAACATGGACATGGGCATGGGCATGGACAGGGACAGGGACCTAACATAAAATCAACAAGGAAATTCAGAGATAATGTATGTATCGAAACCTTGACGTCAAGAATTATGATGCTTGGCTGACAACACGCAGCTCTACTGTTTCCCACTAGTCAGGTTGCTAAGTAGTATTTTTTGATAGAGAAACAAGCAGAAATAAAGAAAGAGGTGAATCATCTGAAGGTTTTCCCATTTTACATGAATCATCTGAATTTGTGCATAACTAGCTAGGTACTAGCATTGATGCTATCATACGTAATCATACAGGTTCTCTTCCTCTTGGCTTTTTTCCTCTCGATTTCTTAGTGATTTTTAATATCTCTTACTCTTTATAAATCGCAGATACATGCTGGCGGCAGCTGCGTTTGGATTAGCATACACGATTTTGCAAATCGCTCTCACTTTAAACCATATTGTCAAGGGGAACGGCGCCCAGACAAGCGGTGACGGCAAACTTGTGTTTGATTTCTATGGTGACAAGGTACAACGTTTAGATCATGATGGATCTCTCGATTTTATTGGAAGGTTTCCATGTTTAAATTAACTTGAAAAAGGATGGATGGAGATTATAGAAAAACTCTAAAAACGACGGATATGAAATAAATGATTGTCGGAGAGTCTCCTCAGATAATATGCCCTAGCCCAGCCGGTGTCCTCCCATACATTCATACTCTAATTTATTCAGAAGAAAGTTTTGAGTATGATTTTTCACTAACTATTTATTCTAGGATTTCACTACCAGAAAATCAATAAATACAAACGAAAATATCGAGGGAATATTTTTGTCGGTAAATTTTCAAGGGATTTTACCGACGGAAATATTTTCGAGGGATTTTACCGACGGAAAGATTCCCTCGGTATATACCGAGGGAATTACCGTGGGAAAAAAAATTAAAGCAAAGCAAAAATAAAAAGATTACGTGTCATTTTTTACCGACGGATTTTGTCCGTCGGGAAAATGTGAACACTGTTCATCATGTCAATTACAAAGGGAACTACTGACGGGAAAATTCCGTCGGTATTTTACAGAGAGCTCCAGAACTGTTCATCTTCCAATTGCACTGTTAATTGTTTTACTTTACGGACAAAATCACCAACGGATTGAAAATTCGTCGGCGTGTTTTGGCGGTTTTCTGAAAAAATTCAATTGATTTAAAACTTTCATTTAAATATTACAGACGAAATCACCGATGGATTGAAAAATCATCGGTAATTTTTGGCGGTTTCTGAAAACTTTTTACGAAATTGAAAATTTAAATTAAATATTACCGACGGAATAATTAAAAAATATTAATATTCAATTATCCATCGGTAACGCGCCCTAATAAAAAACCTGAATCCGTTTATTTCACAAGAGACAGACTCATTATTTCTTTTTCTTCTTCTACTACTTCTATTTTTCTTCTTCTTCTTCTACTTCTACTTCTTCTTCTTCTTCTTCTTCTTCTTCACTATATGTAAAAAACATTAATATCTATTTCTTTCTCTTCTTTTCTCTCCTCATCTCCTTCTCTTTTCCTCCATGCTCGGGTATGTCTTCTTCTTCCTTGTTCTTCTTTCTTTTTTTATCCTCTTAGTTTTTTTTAATTAATATGCTTCACGAATTATTATTTTTCTTAGCTTCACTTGCAAGTATATTAAGGTAAGATCTTTCTTTTTTCTTATTTTTTCATGATTTTTCACTATATTTGTTTTTTATTTAATTTTAATTGATTTTGTTCTTAATAATTGTATAAAATGTTGTTGTGAGATTTTTTTTTTCATATGAGATCAATTTTTATTTATAGGATTTTTAAATTTTTTAGCAATTGCAACTTCATTTTTTTCATATGAATTTTTTTAGTTGAATTATTTTTTTTGTTTTATTTATTTGTTGCAAATTTGTTTGAGTTGATTTTCTTATTCTTTTTTCCAAGCATTTTGAGTATATATTATACAATGTTGATTTATGTTAATTTAATTATTTTATAATTTTATAAAATGAATTTTTTTTAAAATGTTTTTAAATAATTACCGATGGAAATTTCCGTCGATAAATCCGTTGGTAAATCCGTCGGTAATAAAAAAAATTTACCGACGCATCTGTTTCGCCAGTAAATCCGTCGATAATATTATTACCAACAGAATTACCGACGGACAAAAAATTATCGGCGAAAGATTCACCGACAGAAATTATCCGTCGGTGATTTCATCGGTAAATTAATTACCGATGGAATATGTGTCTTACACCGATGAAAAAATTTTATCGGTAAAACTGTTAAATCTTATAGTGTTCCACGTTAATTACCCGTGCTTTTAAAGATGTTAGAATAGACAAATTGCTTGTAATATTTACCTTTTGGGAACCACAAGATTGTTTGCAGTTTTCATATAAAATCACCAAGGTGACGTTGATAAAATAAAATAAAAGTTGATTCTCCAAATATTTTAAGATAAATAGGCTAAAAATATATAAATAACAGTAAAAAAAGAAAACAAATAAAAAAAGAAAAAGAAAAAGAAAAAGAAAAAGAGTAAGGTAACTAGAAAAAGATAGGAGGGAGATCCGGTTGGGCTGGCTGGCAGCCCAACCGAGGCTGTGGTCTCATCATTAATATTATCTTAATCATGAACCATCAACTATAACTATAATGTCCTCCTGAAAAGTGAAACTATCCCCGTTGCCTCTCTTTGGAAAATCTCTTTGTAGCTTCAGAAAATATTTCAACGGTCGAGTAATTCACTTCTGTCAACACAACCGAACACCATCTTCACCACCTATCACCATCACCTCAACTCACTCTGCCACCATCTCAACTCAATTCGAGCCTCAAAATTCCTCGTGAAACGGAAACATCAAACAAATCACCGATACATTTAAATTCCTCCCTATCATCCTCCATAACCATCACTATCTTGTCCATTGCCTCTGCAAACTTGTTTTATATATATATAAAATAACTGAGAACCGAATTACAATTTAACAATTTTTTTATGAGTAACTAAACGAACAAAATTTGCTAACAGAAAAGAAGACTTGGATAAACAGAGGAACAAGATTCCAGCAAGACCAAGAATTATTAATCGAATCCCAAGCACAGAAACTCGACACAGAAGGCCTTCTATAACAAGGCAGAAGGGTAAAGAAAAATGAGTTTTCTCAAACAATACAAGGAGCAAATATTGATCCTAATAGACAATTTGTCAAACATGCAGTAGGCATCTTCAGTATACGCGGTAGAGGCTCTTCTGTACAAGCCCCAGTTCAAATACAACAAATTCCAGTACACACGAGACAAAACAAGCCAAAATAGCTTTAATCGGGGAGCTGTATTACGCTTTAATCGGGGAGCAACTGTTGAACAAGCAGTGAAATCATAATCGTAGGATCTCCAAACAAAGCAGAAATAATAATCATAATAGCTTTCGTTGCCTTTCTGATCCATGTTTTCTTGGCCTTGCTTGAACTTTTCCTACTTGGGAGTTCTAGTTCTCTACTTGGGATGGCACTTTGAAGTGCTAGGGAATTATCCGTCTCATTCACTTTGCCATCTTGAAGGAAATAACCCTTCTTCCACTTCTTCAAGATCATGTCCTTCACACAAGCTACATGGTAACGATATTGACCACAGGAAGAAACATAGGACCAGCCTTCGATTCCGTTCGAAGTTTCCCTACTTCCACAGTTTAAGCATTTCGATGGCAGCTTCTCCCTCAGGTGTAACCTCGTGCCATCATCAGCTGTTAAGGTACGCTGGAGCTTTAAACAGCTGGGATGGTAATCGTGTGTCTTCTTTTTATATTTGCACTGGTACACGAACCCTAATACATCTTGTCCACAAGCATCACAGCATCTTTCACCCTTTTGCGGGGCTGTGGAGTGAAATCTCAAGCTGCACTTCGAAAATGATGGGAAGGCAGATGGAGAAGCATTTGCGCATTCCTCGTGAAGATAGAAGTCGCAGTCTTCGTGCTCGCATTCGTAGCATGGGCCAAGCCCCAGTCCTTTGCATCCGTCACATTCATAAGGCTCTCGTGGATGCTTCAACAAGAGAAAATGTTCGCTATCATGACTGGAATGTTTAATCTTGGTTAATCCCATATCTGTTGAAGCAAAACAATTATAAAGTTGCTCAGGTAATCTCAAGCAAGGGCGTATAAAACATGTAACCACACCATTTTAATCAGATATTGAAATCTTCCTACCCCAGGAAAATTATAAACACGTATAGTGTGTGTGAAATTCAATAGACCCAACCGAAAAAGAGAAGAATTGATCACTAAATAATTAATATATTATGTTTTTATCGGAAATTAAGCTATATTTAAAAGAGAAGTTGTTTCCAGATTGAAATGAAAAGAGGAGAAAGAAAGAAAAATACGTAGTCTACCCATTCAACGACAAAGATATTGTTTATGAATTAAGAGAGCGAGTGTGTGTGCGTGTGTTTGAGAGTATGCTAAGACATGATATTCATCTTGTGATCACCAGACACCTGGCATGTATGCCTTTTTCGGAGATGTTATCCTCGGGAAAAGAAAGGGGGAAGCGGAGGTGGAATTAGGGATGCAGAGTGCGAAATCATTAAACCACTCGTTATATAAAACAAGAATCATACATGGATTGATTTCACTAAATGCGAAGTACATAAAAATATATTAAAAAAACGCACATGAATTATTAATCGTAATAAATAAATAGCAAGCAGATAAAATATTATCTTACCGAAATGTTTCCGCTAGGATCTCTGAATTAGTCTTGGCTCCACGGCAGGCTTTATAAACCACGAGCACCTCTTCGATACCCAAGATGTTGTGCGTTTATGTATGTACATAGGAGCAGTTTGGCTTTTGATTCGAAGTGAAGAGCCTCTCTTAATGCATGTGGTTTATATAGATAGGTAATTAACCGACCTAGAAAGGAAACATCCTGGGAATGGAGGGTGGTTTTTTTGGTGGCGTGGATCGTAGCTACTGAGAAACTATTTTGAGCTCGAGTATATTGCGTGTTTTTTGGTCAATCAATTTTTTATTACATTAATTCAATTTACAGATTAATTAACATTTATAAATTTAAGCTTTGATTCCATTTTATTTGGTTGCTTTTTAACACAGCGGAAATTTATATTTCACTAAAAAATCGAACCGCGCATGCGTGCACAGCAATGTAGTGTGTTTATTAAAGGTTCCTTCCTGGTATTTTACCTGATCATAAGGAGATGGGCCAGCCTAATATCTTACGACATTGGCGTTGATCTATTCCATTACGCGAAGATGTTTATTCGGACAAGTAAAATATTAATGAAAGGGAAAGAATGACCTGTCTTGCAAGTTGTGTGTAATTTAATTAATTATTTTATTGCCTATTCATAAAATATATTTAGGATGGGCTACCTAATTTATACCGAGATCTTATAAGAACTCAGAAATTAAATGTGTTTCCGCTAGAACAGTATTAAAATGAGTGATCTGAAAATTATTATCCATGTCAACTAACACGCAAGACAGAATAAAAAAGCACTTTTTCTGCACTTTACACTTGCACGAAAGGAGGGGTCATAGTTTTCAATTGCTATTTTTCAAGGAAAAAAAACCTTGCTTGTCTTGTTATTGCTGGACGTTGCACTCAACTAAATATCAAGCACAGGGAAGCCATGCCTTGGGGGGTTAAATTAGCTTATATATAAAGCAAGTGTTGACTGGTGAGTCACGAGTTGGAGGGTTGGGAGGCAGGCTTACATACGCAATTCAATGCAAGCTGATTTGTCTCCATCCAGGAATTTCGGATGGTCAAATCATGTGATGATATATACCACATCAGATGATAGAATTAAGTGATCAAGTAAAGCCTGTTGTGACTAAGATTGGCTTTGGTTTTTCCTTAGCTGTCCATTTTGTCTGCAATAATCTCGTATCTAATAATTGAATTACTAAATCTAATGTTTTTTTTTTTACAGTTTTTAAATATTGGTCTGATATTTTACTTAATTTAAGGTTGTCTTTTGATTTTTTTAATTGTTTCTTGTATTATTGTATATATGATCTTTCATAGACTTTTAATTGTGTTCAATAAATGTTTTACACAGATCACTAAAAAATTAGCTTTTAAATCTCCTATTTGTTGAAAGAAATACCGAGTGAGAGATCAAAGTGATAGCGTTATTTATTGGTGGATTATCGAAAGAGAGTCTGTCAATTGTTTGTACACTTGTAAAATAGTTTTTATATTTTGAATCTAAATCCTAAATATTTAGTTTTAAGTCAAATTTTCATTGTATATTTTTAGAGCACCGGGCCTTATTACGACATGTATGTCCGTTTCTATCTATATTTCCAAAGAATCTCCTTATATATTAGTTGACTTTTGATCTAAAAGTAGAAGTTTTTTTAATTTAGTTTAATGAGTTTCATATTTTTTATTAAAAAAAAGCCGATTATGTTGCCTAACAACTCTAAGCATTTCTACCCATGTCGTCAGATGGAATATTCGATGCATACTTAATCCTAACCCTATTTGGAAAGCATAAATTACAAGTAAAATCACTATAATATTGCAGGGCACCACTTGATGAACAAATTATATAATACTATGCTTGATTATTGATTTGCATGTCTCTTGTGCACGGCAAATACATGATGATATTTATAATTTTAAGCAGCAGTACTGTCTATTTTCTCATGAACGGCATGCAATCAAGATTGATTCGATTAAATATTTTCAAAGAGTGGAGTATTATTTGATTAACTACATTAAACATTATGCATGTTTTTGAATCTGACATGCATAGTCACATGTCCAATGGAAAACATTATACATGGCATGCTTAGCTAGCTTTTCCTTGAAATCTTACATAGATACTTAATTACAATATTAATTTTCAGATCCGTCTGAGAAAGACAATCTACAAGACAAACCTATACACAGAGAAACAATATTCACGAGAAACAAAGATACAAAGATAGCATTGGCACTCAAACAAACATTAATTACAAGAATCTAGCTATAAACGAAAGAAAAATCATCGATGAGGCCTGTATTACGCTTTAATCGGAGAGCAACTGTTGAACAAGAACTGAAATCAGAGTCGTGGGATCTCCAAACAAAGCAGAAATAATAAGCATGATAGCTTTCTTCGCCTTTCTCCATATTTTCTTGGCCTTGCTTGAACTTTTCCCACTTGGGAGTTCTAGTTCTCTACTTGGGATGGCACTTTGAAGTGCAAGGTAATTATCCGTCTCATTCACGATTCCATCTTGAAGGAAATAACCCATCTTCCACTTCTTCAAGATCATGTCCTTCACACAAGCTACATGGTAACAATATTGACCACAGGAAGAAACATAGGACCAGCCTTTGATTCCGTTCGAAGTTTTCCTACTTCCACAGTTTAAGCATTTCGATGGCAGCTTCTCCCTCAGGTGTAACCTCGTGCCATCATCAGCTGTTAAGGTACGCTGGAGCTTTAAACAGCTGGGATGGTAATCGTGTGGGCTCTTATGTTTGCACTGGTACACGAACCCTAATACATCTTGTCCACAAGCATCACAGAATCTTTCATCCCCTTGCGGGGCTCTGGAGTGAAATCTCAAGCTGCACTTCGAAAATGAATGGAAGACAGATGGAGTAGCATTTGCGCATTCCTCGTGAAGATAGAAGCTGCAGTCTTCGTGCTCGCATTCGTAGCATGGGCCAAGCCCCAGTCCTTTGCATCCGTCACATTCATAAGGCTCTCGTGGACGCTTCAACAAGAGAAAATGTTCGCTATGACTGGAATGTTTAATCTTGGTTAATCCCATATCTGTTGAAGCAAAACAATAATAAAGTTGCTCAATTAATCTCAAGCAAGTGCGTCATAAAACATGTAACCACACCATTTTGATCAGATATTGAAATCTTCCTTCCCCAGGAAAATTATAAACACGTATAGTGTTGTGTGAAATTCAACAGACCCAAACCGCAAAAAGAGAAGAATTGATCACCAAATAATATATTATGTTTTTATCCGAAATTAAGCTATATTTATAAGAGAATTTGTTCCCAGATTGAAATTAAAAGAGGAGAAAAAAAGAAAGAAAAGGACGTAGTCTCCCCATTCAACGACAAAGATATTGTTTATGAATTAAGAGAGCGGGTGTGTATGCGTGTGTTTGAGAGTATGCTAACACATGATATTCATCTTGTGATTACCAGACACCTGGCATGCATGCCTTCTTCGGAGATGTTATCCTTGGGAAAAGAAAGGGGGAAGCGGAGGTGGAATTAGGGTTGCAGAGTGCGAAATCATTAAACCACTCGTTAAATATAATAAGAATCATACTTGAATTGATTTCACTAGATGCGAAGTATATAAAAATATATTAAAAAAACACACATGAATCAATAATCATAATAAATAAATAGCAAGCAGATAAAATATATCTTACCGAAATGTTTCCGCTAGGATCTCTGAATTAGTCTTGGCTTCCACGGCAGGCTTTATAAACCACGAGCACCT
The DNA here is from genome assembly GCF_005239225.2 of Populus alba. Taxonomy (NCBI): domain Eukaryota; kingdom Viridiplantae; phylum Streptophyta; class Magnoliopsida; order Malpighiales; family Salicaceae; genus Populus; species Populus alba. The sequence goes on along the minus strand of NC_133293.1, from coordinate 18,940,913 downwards.
CTTTGATACCCAAGACGATGTGCGTTTATGTATGTCTACAGGAGCAGTTTGGTTTTTTTGTTCGAAGTGAAGAGACTCTCTTAATGCATGTGGTTTATATAGACAGGTAATTAACCGACCTAAAAATTAAGGAAACATCCTGGAAATTGAGGGTGGTTTTTTTGGTGGCGTGGATCGTAGCTACTGAGAAATTATATTGAGCTTGAGTATACTGCGTGTTTTTTTGTCAATCAGATTTTTATTACATTTAATTTACAAATTAATTATTCAATAAGAGCTTAAATATAAGAAAAATCATTAAAAATTAATTTGATATACAATGATTCTCAAGGTTTTGTGTAACTAAATAAAAAAATACTATAAAAAATAATTTTTAAAAAACATATAATTTAACTTGTTAAATTTTTATTAATAATAAAAAAAACTGCAGGGAATTTGAGAGAACTCATATTTTTTATACTTTCGCTGAAATGATGGCGTGGATGGTTTCAATCGATGTCGTTCACGGGCTTATGTCATTAGATTTACGTAGCTGTGCCTGCGTAATTAGCAGACAAAACAAGACCAATAATTTATTCCCTAAACACTACTTGCAGATTTGCCTGTGTTTAACACGTAACACCGCGTCGCCCCCGTCATTACAGATTTGCCTTTTCTAAGAAAATATCACGAACCACACAGCTAGGTAAAGCAACCCCGAGTTTGTCTATTCTCTTCCCGAGCACTATATTTCTCGAATATTTTCTGACGCCACGAGATCTATTTCAAAGAAGTTTTTATTTAAAAATATATTAAAATAATATATATATTTTTAAAATATTATTTTTAATATTAGTATATTAAAATAATTTAAAAACATTAAAATTATTTCAAAATATAATTTTTTGAACGAAAATGCCTCTCAAGATCTGCCTACGCCTATGCTTCGCAACTCTAATGTTTTATCTTCTGTGCTTCAGTCTATAAAAGACCAAAAAAGCAAAGAGAATATAATGAAAAGATTATAAACGATTCAAAAGACCCGTAAAGCACAGTCAGCAGAAAAGTAAAGAATGGGCCATGAAATCATTAGAGTTCGACCAACTTCTTGAATATTCTTTTTTTTTTTACAATTTATAGTGCTTGCTTGCCCAAAAAATAATGCAGAAATTATTTTTCACAAAACAAACACATCTTCGTAAATATGTTTATAACATTTATGGACTAGAGAGAGTGGCGTGAAAATAAAGAGACCTTCCAAGAAAGTTGATGCCAAGTCAGTTTTATGGATAATTTGTGGAGCTGTAATTTATTGGTGAAAATAAAGACTGTTAATTATTTTTAATATTTTATTTAATAGTTTAATTTTTTTTACTATAAACTTTTATATATAATACCTTATACTTAATTTTTATTGATTGGAATGAAAAATAAATATTAAACTCGTAATTAATTAATTAATTTTTTTAATACTATATTAAAAAATCAAGATACAGATATTTTAAGATAAATAGGCTAAAAATATATAAATAACAGTAAAAAAACAAAACAAATAAAAAAAGAAAAAGAAAAGGAGAAAGGTGACTAGAAAAAGATAGGAGGGAGATCCGGTTGGGCTCGCCGGCAGCCCAACTGAGGCTGTGGTCTCATCATTAATATTATCTTAATCATGAACCATCAACTATAACTATAATGTCCTCCTGAAAAGTGAAACTATTTCCCCGTTGCCACTCTTTGGAAAATCTCTTTGTAGCTTCAGAAAATATTTCAACGGTGGAGTAATTCACTTCTGTCAACACAACCGAACACCATCTTCACCACCTATCACCATCACCTCAACTCACTCTGCCACCATCTCAACTCAATTCGAGCCTCAAAATTCCTCGTGAAACGGAAACATCAAACAAATCACCGATACATTTAAATTCCTCCCTATCATCCTCCATAACCATCACTATCTTGTCAATCGCCTCTGCAAACTTGTTTTATATATATATATAAAATAACTGAGAACCTAATTACAATTTAACAATTTTTTTTATGAGTAACTAAACGAACAAAATTTGCTAACAGAAAAGAGGACTTGGATAAACAGAGGAACAAGATTCCAGCAAGACCAAGAATTATTAATCGAATCCCAAGCACAGAAACTCGACACAGAAGGCCTTCTATAACAAGGCAAAAGGGTAAAGAAAAATGAGTTTTCTCAAACAATACAAGGAGCAAATATTGATCCTTATAGACAATTTGTCAAACATGCGGTAGGCATCTTCAGTATATGCGCTAGAGGCTCTTCTGTACAAGCCCCAGTTCAAATACAACAAATTCCAGTACACACGTGACAAAACAAGCCAAAATAACATTAAATCTGCATTTTTGACCTTTGTATAAGGGACCAAAATAAAACAAATGAGAAATCAGGGGTTGAATTGGGCTTGATCAAACGCTCAGGGATCTCTTGACAAATTAGCCTTTCTCAAAATCAGACGCGCAGGTATGCGAGTTAACTTCCGCGTTCTCAAAATCCTAAGCCCGGTCGGTTTCTTTTCATCAGCTTTGCTTCTTCTTCTTGCCCCCCAATATTACTCGCTTTTAGATTAGAGGTAAATTGCTTAATTTTAGTTTTAGTTTTCTTCTAGAAGAAAAACTAATTTGTGTTTTATTATTTTTTTTATTAAATTTCCAGGTAATTCTCTAATTCCAATTCCAATTCGAATTCAATTTATCAAACCCTAAAAAATGGGTAAGAACGATTTCCTCACACCGAAAGCAATCGCGAATCGAATCAAAGCGAAAGGTCTTCAAAAACTCCGATGGTACTGTCAAATGTGCCAGAAACAATGTCGAGACGAGAACGGATTCAAGTGCCACTGTATGAGCGAGAGCCACCAGCGGCAAATGCAAGTCTTCGGTCAAAACCCTAACAGAATCATCGACGGCTACTCTGAAGAATTCGAAAACGAATTCCTTGACATGATGAAACGGAGCCATAGGTTTTCTCGTGTCGCGGCGACCGTGGTTTATAATGAGTATATTCATGACAGGCATCATATTCATATGAACTCGACGCAGTGGGCGACGTTGACGGAATTTGTCAAGTATCTGGGGAGAACTGGCAAGTGTAAAGTTGAGGAAACGCCCAAAGGGTGGTTCATTACTTATATTGATAGGGATTCAGAGACGATTTTTAAGGAGAACATGAAGAATAAGAGAGTTAGAGCGGATTTAGCCGAGGAGGAGAAGCAGGAGAGGGAGATTAAGAAGCAGATTGAGAAGGCTGGAGAGTTGTTTACTGTTAACAATGACGGTGTGGAGAGTGGTGATGTGGATAATGGTGAAGTGCGGCCAGCAAAGGAGTTGAAATTGGACAGTGGTGTGAAGGTTGGTTTCGCGCTTGGTTTGAAGACTAATAATGTTGGGAAAGATAGAGGGGAGAGTTCTAGTTCTAGACTGGTTTTTGAGGAAGTTGAGGATAAGGAGAGGAAGACGGAAAGGAGTAAGGAAAGTAGCAATGGAGGTAAAAGTGGAAAATCAGCATTGGAGGAGTTGATGAAAGAGGAAGAGAAGGCGAAGGAAAGGAGTAACAGGAAGGATTATTGGTTGTTCGAAGGGATTATTGTTAAGGTAATGAGTAAGGCTTTGGCAGATAAAGGGTATTATAAGCAGAAAGGGGTAGTGAGGAAAGTGATTGATAAGTATGTTGCTGAAATTGAGATGCTTGAGAGTAAGCATAAGTTGAGGGTCGATCAGGAAGAGCTCGAGACCGTGATCCCGCAGATAGGGGGTTTAGTGAAAATAGTGAATGGGGCGTATAGAGGTTCCAATGCCAGGTTGTTGGGAGTGGATACAGAGAAGTTTTGTGCCAAGGTGCAGATAGAGAAGGGAATTTATGACGGGAGAGTGCTTAAGGCTGTTGAATATGAGGATATTTGCAAACTTGCGTAGTGAATTTTGTTCAAATTTTTTAATTGAGATATGAAATTGCTCTTGTAGTTTTCGATTTATTGATCTCGTGGAACATGTAATGTATCTTTCCATGATTAATTAATGACTTTGGAAAGTTGTTTATCTGCAAGCTTTCTTGGGTGTTCACATTCTCCCCAAACCCAATCTTACTCGCTTTCTTTGTGGCTATGTGATTTCTACTGTCATTACTATATCTGTTTGAGATTTTGGTCTAGAAGTTCCCCATGTAGTTTATGTTTTTCTGCTGTCTCTGAATTTTGCAGAGAATTGTTTAAAACTTGAAGTTTGTGCTTTCTATACGACTTTACATGAATTTGGTCTCTTTCATTTGATCTACAAAATGGAGGTGATTGTAGTTTCTAGTTGTGGTAAAGAGGTCATCAAAAGAGTTATCCCTTTTATTCACAGTGCGTTGCAGATGATTCCAAGCATCAGGCAGCCATGTGCTTTGATTGTTTAATCCATCTGTTTTTATTTTATGTTGTCATCTCATTCACTCCCTTGAAAGTTCAGGGGCCCAATTGATGTGATCATCGTTTTTTTCTGAATGTTTGACATAGATTTCTTGATCCTAACAACATAATCATTGCAATCCTGATGCTCACAACTCATTCGGAGGGTATTGGGTCTTCAAACTCAGAATCGCCTGCCCTTTTGTTCTGAATCTCATCCTTATGATTTTTTTGTTTCTCGATTGACAGCATTGTACATATGTGAGAAGAAATGTTGAGTGCTCGACAACTATTATGGCTGGAAATGTGGAACGGCCCTTTTCTTTGCTCTCTCGCATGTTTACCATTCATCATTAGAAGAATGTTTGGTTTATTGGATCACTGTATGGCTCTACGTTCCAATACTATACTAGGGATGGGAAAAATTGCAATGCAGATGCATATGGGCAACTGCCGAGATTGGAATATTTAAAAGATTTAGTGGATGAGAACTGATCCCTCAGCTTCTCTAAAACTGTGCAAAGAGTGGGTAATTGTGGCTGGAGAAGTTGATGTAGAACAAGAAGGCTTAGGAGAGGAGCAATCAGAAGGACTGTTAGTTGTGTAAAGATATTGATGCTGAGGTGATGAGATTGGCAGCGGAATGGGACTGGAAGCAGGCATGGGTAGTGACGAAAATGTCCGAAAAAGGTACATGAGTGAAACTGTTGATCAAAAAGAGCTTGAGTTGTGGTTCTGCTGATTGGAGAGAGGGTCCAGTGCGAGGCGAGGTTGCTAGGAGTGAATGCAGAGAAGTTTTGTGCCTAGTAGCAGATGCAGAAGGGAGTTTTGTGATGGAAGAGTGCTCAAAACAGAACATGAGGGTACATGCAGACGACATGCCTAGTGAGTTTTATGCATATTTTACTTTCGTGGTTGCATTTGAGTTCAGGGGCCCAAATTTGAATTATTTTTATTTTTTGTGTATGCTTATCGATTGATTTCTAACACCTTGACCTCAAGAATTATGATGCTTGGCTGACAACACGCGTCTACTATTTCCCACTAGTCAGGTTGCTAAGTAGTATTTTTTGATAGAGAAGCAAGCAGAAATAAAGAAAGAGGTGAATCATCCGAAGTTTTTCCCATTTTACATGGATCGTCAAGCAACAGTTGAGAATGATATCCTAAAGAAGCAAAACCCAAAGAATAAAATAACGGGAAAGTCTTCTCTAGGTTTTCCCTGTAAATTGCTTTGACTGTAAACTCACTAGTGGAAACTATTCATTTAAGAAGCTAAAGCAATGCCATTTGTATTCCATTTTATCTTTAGTCCTATGTTGTTTTTCAGACGTGGACTGTGACTGTGATGGGGGGGCTTGTTAGATTAGGGAGATGTTACCCGTGCGATTTTACAGTGGAAGATCTTCCATGAAGCCCCTGTTCAACTCATTTTTTCTTCTCCAACTGAGGTCCTGGGCTTGTGAAATTGGCTACCAGGTAAAGAAATACCTCAGGAATTTCCATGGTAACAGATAATAATTTCATTTGAATATTCTCGTGTAAGGTCATATATCAATTATCAACATGTTGAATTCTCATCTTACTGGGAATCCAACATAAAATCGATAGAGACAGGCAGGCCATATAGCTCGTTACGAGTTTCCATGGCTCGAAATATTCACACTTTCTTAAGCAAGTGACTTATTGTAGATTTCTCATCTGTGAACTCCCTTTGCAACTGATGAGAGGCAACAGTTCGGATTTCTCATCTATTAATGCCCCTCGCCAGCGATGCTCACTCTTTGAACGGAAACAGTGATTAAGTGCATTTCGTTTAATCACCAGCTACGCTGCAACTGCTGCGCAAAATGCTGAATTCTTGAAGTGGTGAAGGAAATACCGCTGCTGCTTCATGTTGTGTATCTGTAGTAATCTTGGCTGCACCATCAGGTGCTTGGAAAAGGAATTATAGCTGCTGTTTCATGTTCTGTACTCGTTGTAATCTTGTTACCCCATTAATGCCTCTCTTAACATTTTAGCCATTCTTGATTCTCCCTTTCGTACAATGCGTGCATCGGAAAAAAGGTTTTTATAAAAAATGTCTGCAATCTGACCTGATTTAAAGTTGTTCCATGAAAAAGAAAGAACTCCCGTCTCTCCCGAGGGGGCAGAGCATCTGTGCTGCTACTCTTACTTGACTGTCGGAGATATTTACACTGAAGTTTGGCAGTGGTTAGTAGTTTGTTATTAGCAGAACATTCAACAGACATGTGTGAAGAAGTATGTCTATTCGGCTGAACACATCAAGTCAGTTACTCGTCAATTGCGTTGAGCGATTGGGACCGCTACTTTAATTAAATGCTTTTCCAGCCAACACCAGCGAACGGCCGCTAAACTATAATTAATAAATATTCGAGCAATATAGCAAATAAGAAAATATCCTGGTTATAAAATCTGACACGGGCAGACGTGGCAGGTCATGGTTAAGAAAATTAATCTGAATTGATTTAAAAAAAAAAAAAAAACAGATATAAATAAAATGACCGTGTTTTAATTTTAAAAAAAAAATCAGAAAAGGGTGTGTTTTTTGATGAATTTTGGAATATGAACACCACAAACTTTATGAATTTTGATGGTGTGTTTTTTAGAAAACTGTTAAGAAATTTTATGATTTTAGCTGTAAAAGTGCTAATTCTCAGCTGATGTCTTCTTCATAATATTTCCCTTATGCCATAATTTATTGATCTCTCTCCATCTCTGTTCTTTAATAAGTTTTCTTTCGGTGTGTGAAGATGTTGTTTATACTCTTTTGGACTCGCAGATCTTCAAATTACCCAATGGGATTTTCCATTACATTCCGTTGAAAAGGAAAGGGTAACAAAGAAATGAATATTGCCATATTTTTTACCATTCTCAAAGTGATTCTGACTTGGATTTTGTTATCAAGTGAGATTCGACGCACCTATTGATCATCCAAAGTAAAGAAGATGAAGTATAAGCTTGGTTTATTTTTTAGCTGAAAAATCCAAGGTAAATGATGAATTCCTAAAAATTCAAATAACTAAAAAATAAGATTCTCGAGTTCGATAATTAATTAATTTTAATAATATTACTTATTTTTTTAATTAAGATAATTGATAGCTTGTAATTGATATTTGATAAGTCAATGTTTTTTTTTTATATATAAATATAAGAACTCTTCGATATTTAAATAAATATATTTTTAGAAAGAAAGAATACAATAATATTTTAGATATATATGCTCTCATAATATATATGTAGTAGAGAATGAGGATTGTGAACTTTTGTTCTGAAGATTTCATGGTATATTTACCTATGAGTCTTATTTTTTATGAAGATGAATGACTAAAAAGTAATTTTATATTTGTGATATTTTGAATTATATTGTGAACTATATTTCACTCATTTTATACAGCTAAAAAAATGGTGACATGACTAATTATGAAAAAATTTAATACATTTGAATGATTTGGTTTAGTATAAACTTATTTAATAAAGTCTATTTGTTAAGAATTAATTCCTCTATAATTTTATATAAAAATTTATAAATTTAATGGTGTTAGACCTAAGTATTTTTTGAGCTTAGCCAATGCCAGATTTAATACAACTAGACTTATCACACCACTAAGCCTCGACATAGTTAAGTTTGGTTAGAATTAAGCATTTTTGTTTCTACGTTTTAAAAGTATTTCTGAAAAAAATTTGAAATTTATTTATTTGAAATTAATATATTTTTAGTGTTTTTTAATCATTTTGATGTACTGATATCAAAAAATAATTTTTAAAAAATAACAAAAATATCATTAATATGTATTTTAATATAAAAAATTATTTAAAAAGTAATTATATCTACACTGCTAAATAAGTAAATCTATCATGCTTAGAACATAGAATGCTATCAAACCTAATCATGGCCGGATCTAACTAATACCAGCCTCTAACATATTTTTTAGAAGGATGTGTTTATGTTCTGAAAACATATATTTTTGTTGATTCACGTGTTTTTTGATAAAAATATAAGGATGAAATTTTGTTTCATCAGCACAGCGGCAGATTATGACGACGATGAAAAAATAAAAGGGAGAGAGACAAAACGGATTCACCCTTTAAATTTACTATTATATTATGTTTTTATTTTCTTTTACCTATAACAGTCGTGGAATGCTAGCGGTGGTATTAATCATTGATTACTCTAGAAGCACGTTCGCATATAAGAACGTGCTTATCTTTCAATTCATGTTCTTAAAAAAAATCATGTTTTTTTAAATAATTATTTTTAATTATTTTGATATATTAATATCAGAAATAAAATTTTAATATATTTTTAAATAAATAATATTTTTAAAAATAATATCTATAAAATAAATTGTAAAATTGTAAGCCAAGTATTTAAATTAACTTTTTTTTAATGATATATGTGAGCTGCATAAGAAAAGATATAGTACTAGCTTTCACGATTTAGAAAATTAGTGATTCAATCTAATTAATCTTTTTTTTTAATGGATAACTTATTTAAACAAAAATAATTTACTCAAATGGATAACTTATCCAATTATACGATTTTTTTTTTCAGGAGGTCAGATCCTTGATCCGACAACTACGAAGAAAAGTGCGCTAAAAATTGGTGAACACCGTTATTATAAAAATCCACCGTCGGATTCCTTAAAAGCTGAGATGGCAAGAACGGGGACGATCAACATTCAGCACTGGCCCACAATCAACCCCCAACAATAAACTAATTCCTGATAGGAATCTACATGCATCATCAATTAGGGAGGGTGTGCAGGTCATCAATCCACATGGTTAGCTCTCCTGCCCCAACCAAACTCCTTTAATACACAAGTACTTGCTTACACTGCCATTTCTATATTTTGTTTTACGGAGAGATCGAAGTACCAACTCTAAGCTACTTGTTCTGTCTGAATCTTGAACAGAATCCTTTCAAATTCACGGGGTTTGCTTTTTTTTTTTTTTTTTGTCTTTTGGTGAACTAGATCTCTCTCATTTGATCTTCAAAATGAAGGTGACTGTAGCTTCTCGCAGTGGTAGAGAGGTCATTAAAGGGGGCCTTGAGCTCAGTGATTCGGTATGCTTATTGCACATTTTATGTCTTGTATTTATTACTAGTATGTTTGGTTGATAGGAAAATCTAGGATAAAGAACTGTGGGTTTTGATTTGTAAGTTTGTCTCTTTTGATTGTTTTGTAGGCTACAGTGGCTGATCTGCAAGAGGCTATTCATAAGCGAAGTAAGTTCCTTATTTTGCTTCTCTCATTTTGTAAAAAGATCGAAACTTTGGTGTTAAATTACTATCGGGACCTTAGTACGGTGTGCGTTTGAATTGGAGGTGAAGAAGCGAAACTCATATTATAATTTAATTTACAAATTTTGATTAGATAGGAAATCCAACAGAATTCAAAGTCCTCTCTCTCTCTCTCTCTCTCTCTTTGATTTCATGTCCCGGGTATGGTTTGTTTGTAGAAGAACATGAATTGTGATGCATTGTTTGAGATCTTTGCTCCTCTGTTGCAATTTCGATTTTTGGAATTGGCATGCTGCTTCTTTCTGCTTTATGGTTGTGTGAAGTGTATGTAGATTTTGCTTAGGGTGCGAGTATATGTTCTTTCTAACAGCAACTTATGAAATATACTAACTCAATAGCTGAAAAACTAGACTTGTGGTATGTATTTGAAGAAGATTCTGTCTTTGGATTTGAGTTTGCTTAATTATTTATTTACTTTCTTTGTACAGTAGGCTCACCACTCATTTTTATTCTCCAAATCATCAAATCATGTTGGGTTTTATATTAGTAGTTTCTTTCATGCAAAAAGCTTCTGAAAATTATTTGATTTTATGTTTCATACATCATTACGATGAAACTCACAAGATCAGAGTTGCAAATATATCAATTGCAAATGTTCTTTGAAATCGAGAATAAGAGATCTTCAAAGCATGAGATTGGCTCTGAACTTTGAATTTTTTGTTGCCAAATTTCAAATTTATGTCTATTTTTCTTTTTTACTCGAGCCCCTACTTTCTTACCAAGGAACCATATGTAAATAAGGAGTGTTTGTGTGTGTAGTTGGAGCACCAGATGCAGTTTTATTTCAATAACCTTTCTTCATGTCTTACATCAACAGCCAAAAAATTCTACCCTTCAAGACAGCGGCTGACCCTACCTCTTCCACCGGGATCAAAGGAAAGGCCTGTTGTCCTTAGCTACAAGAAGAACCTCAAAGAATACAGTGATGGGAATTTGGGCAACTTAACTGTTGTTTTCAAGGACCTGGGCCCGCAAGTTTCCTACCGCACACTCTTTTTCTGTGAATACTTGGGTCCTTTGGTGCTGTATCCTGTTTTTTACTACTTCCCAGTCTACGAGTTTTTTGGCTACAAGGGGGAGCGAATCATCCACCCAGTTCAGACATATGCATTGTACTACTGGTGCTTCCACTATTTCAAACGCATCATGGAAACATTTTTTGTGCACCGATTTAGCCATGCAACCTCGCCACTCTCCAATGTGTTTCGAAATTGTGCTTATTATTGGACCTTTGGTTCCTTTATCGCTTACTATGTGAACCATCCCCTTTACACCCCTGTTAGTGATCTTCAAATGAAGATTGGATTTGGATTTGGTTTGGTTTGTCAACTCGCAAACTTGTATTGCCATATGTTGCTGAGGAATCTTCGCCGTCCAGGTGGGAATGGTGGCTATCAAATTCCAAGTGGGTTTCTCTTCAATATTGTGACATGTGCAAATTACACAACAGAGATTTATCAGTGGTTAGGTTTCAACGTTGCAACACAGACTGTTTCAGGCTACTTTTTTCTTGTGGTTGCCACTTCCATCATGACCAACTGGGCCCTTGCAAAGCATCGGAGATTGAAGAAGGTAACTTTCTGTAATTTTGGTTGAACTAGTAGCTTCATATATATTCTTGCATTTTCTACACAAGAAGTTAAAAATCATTACTCTTTCCCTGCACATAGGCCAACCTTGGGTTGTTGTGGCAGTAAGATCTTATAGGTTATAAAAGATGGTTCGATATAGACAATATCAGATTACTAGTTTCTGAATGCGCATGTAATCACACTTATAATGTGCACCTGTCAATACATGCATATCGTTTTAGGCATGTATTGTGGGTGGGCCTGCGTGAAGCCTATCAGAATTGAGATGGATTTAACTGATTCAAACTTTCTGATCCTTTCACATTCATCAAGATAAGGTGTTCACTAGTTGCTGAGTTTTTTTAATCGGATCTGCATCACAATGTTTCGTCTTTCCCTGGAAAATATATAGTCTTCATATTACTGAAGGATAATGATGTAATAGAAAGGCAGTTTCTTTTATCAAGACTAGATAGTTGGAAGTGAAATTTCGGGCATGAAGGAAACACATGCACAACATCTCGACCTTTTTTCTGCTTCCTTGTCTTGTCTTCGCATGGTTTTGTGTCATGGATCAACTCATCTCAAAACAACTAGATATAAAAGCGGTTTCCTTTCGTTGCTGTTTTTGGCATTCGTTTATTGTTACTTACACCCCATCCTGCCCTCTGCAGCTATTTGATGGAAAGGACGGAAGACCCAGATATCCACGCCGGTGGGTTATACTGCCCCCATTCCTGTAGAATACCTGGTATCTCAGCCACTAGCCTGCTGCTTTGGTGCATCATATTTCTGGAGACTCTGCCGCTGTCCAATAGAGAGTGGAGCGCACGTTCTCATTGAATTCTCGAAGATCTTTAAGTCTTTTATTGTAGACAACATAAATTAACGGAGACACTTGGCAATGGGGATACTTCTCTCCACAAGCCTTTATTTCTCTTCCTGTCTCGAATTATCTGGAATAGATTTACTTAATGGTGTTGGTTTAGTTCACTTATTGAAATGGTGGCTTGGTTATGAGTCTGGTACTTCTTTAGCTCTTTTTTCTGTTTTTCCATTCAAAGTGGGATGTGTTATTCGATGGATCTTGCAAAAACCCATGGCCCATGTCTTCAACTTGCAATATGGGTTAGGTTGGCTGATAAGTGATATTTTTGCACACTGACCATTGCTAGGTGCCGCATTATGAAACCCAACTTCATGGTCTCGATGTAGACATTGAACTACAGTTCATTAAATACAAATTTTCAAAGCATGCAGGGTATAAGCCACGACAATGGAGGGCTGATGTCCTCTCCTGCTTTTCATGCCAATTAAGGCCATAGCAGTTTTTGAGTGGTGGGTGGGAATTTATTATCCAGATCATATTAGAGGATACACCAGTATAGGAGAAGAGATTTATTTTGTAAGAGGACGCCATTTTAAGATCCACAAGAGAAGCCTGCATACGACAGGCGATGTGTGAATCGCCTAATTTATCTAGCAGATGTCTTATGCTGCTGAATCTATTCATGAGAAAACTGCGAATTGTTGTGCCAAAACTACATCTTTTATATGCAAATTCATTCGATCCCTTTGTATTGTATTCGGGTTAGTTGATGTTTATGTAAAGCTCGGAGTTCTGGTGGATATGATTATTGATACTTAGCAGACGTTGACCACTGGTTTTTGGTTTCTAGATCTATAACCAAATCATCATTGCTACTGGTGACATTCTAATGCCTATACAGTATGCACCTTGCTGGGAGGGAATATAAGGTGATTAAACTCAAGAGATTCAGAATTTCCAGCTTTTTTGTCCCAAAACGCACCCGCCCTTGTGATTCATATGCTTCGACTGGCAGCGTTGTCCCTGTAAAAAGAAAGGGTCCGTCCGAGCCATTGAAGCGCACTCCAACTATTATGTGCTGGAAAAGGTAGCTCCAGCTAGCTTGGAATGACCATTTTAGCAAAAAGTAAACGCTGGACTATATTATTTATCCAACACAAATCTTTGATTCTTCCACGAATCATGGCTTGCCATTTCATAATCAAGGGAAATTTCCTACCTTTTTACTCGTGAAGGGAAAAGTAGTAGTAGAAATGCACATGTCCAACTCTAACATGCTCAAATAGTGGACTGTACTGACAGGATTGAAAAGAACTTAAAAAAGGGTAAATGGATGAGCACTAATCAATCATCTCCTTTGTAATATTGAAAGAGATATCTTTGCAGCACGATATCAGTGCTAAAAAATTCGATTATAGTTGACGTGGCTCAGACCCCGACAAAATTTAGGTCAATGTGCCTGTCACTATCAATCTTACCATAAAATCCCCATATAGAAATAAAATTAAGGTAGTGTACTCCCGGCAAGAACGAAAAAGAAAAAAGAAAAAAGAGGAGGCTAAAATAAAGAAAACCGGCGGAGGAGCAACAAAAAGAAAATGACTGGAAAACCGGAAGGAGCTGGATCGAGCAAGAAATAATAACTCCAGACAGGCAGGAATAGGATTAGATTAGGGAAGATTAAAAAAGAAAAAGAAAAAAAGAGCGCATGACGCGTTCCCCTCTGTAAGTTGTGCCCACAAAATAAAAATAAAAATAAAAGAATCTAGCGGCTCACAACGCATCTCGCGTTGCATATATTTTGAGCTTCCTCCTTTCTCATTCAAAAAGAGAAGAAGGCTAGGCAACCCACCTCAAAAACATTTTATTTTGTTTGTGTGCTGGGCGTCGTCTAGCTTTCTCTATCTCTCTCAAAATCCTTCCTCTCCTTTAACAAGGTCCATTTCTTCCTCCTCTTTTCGATCAATCGCTTTTCTCTCTTCTCGATCTGTTATTTAGCAGCCTCGATCTGTGCTGTTTTTTATTTTGCATTTTGCTTCATAAAGCTGGGGATCTTGTAATGTGCTGCGACTCATGCTGAAAAATCATTTCTTTTTGTTCCTTTAATTTTGATCGTCTGTTTGGATCTGATTTTGTGATCATTTTACTTTTTTTGTCTAAAATCTGAAAGAAAATTGGGAAATTAGCGACGAAGAACGTAAAACACATTAGAATCATAATGTTGGAAATGGAGTTGTTGCGTTCGCGTTTTTCAGTGGATGTCTATGTTTTAATTTAGCATGCAATTGGTATGTTGCGTTAAAGAAGAACGTAATTTCACGAGATTTGCCTGTTCTCTTTAATCATTTATTTTCAGATATTCACAAATGCTTCGATGCATTTCGATTTGGATGCGATTTATCTGTCCATTTTCTGATTATTTTTTAATTCCAAATATTTTGTTTTTACTAGTTTTTAGAAAGACAGAAACACGATGGTTGATTTGCTATTTCATCCTCGTTAATATTAAGTATTTAGTTTTGTGCAATGAGCTACGAATCTTTAATGAATGTGGTGTGATTGATTTGTTTTGTGTTGCTTTACTTACTATAAAAAAAAAAAAAAATTATCCTCTGCTTCGTTTGTTGTGTCGCTTTACTTTACTTTATGCTAGTTGCAAAATCTGGTTTGATTCTGTCTAATAATTTGAATAAACAGTGTCATGTACTTATTACGAGATGATTTTGATGATCTTCAAGAAGAGAAAATGAAGTGATGAATCTGCTTTGGTTGATAAAAGAAGTTCGTACCTTTTTGTTGATTGCTGTTTGGTGTTGCAGGCATTAGAAGATGGCAGAAGCCGAGGATATTCAGCCACTCGTTTGCGATAATGGAACTGGAATGGTCAAGGTATGTGATTCGACTATATTGTGTTTGTAGAAAGTGTAAGTTTGGCAAAGGATTATTTGAAACTTTGTTTTTAGCATGATCTAGAAAATAAGCTCCCAGTTGTTGGAAATTTTATTAGACTTCTTTCTAGTGTTACTTGCTTTCGGTAGGAAGATGTTTTCTTATGGTAGTTTTTTCTGCTATGAAGAAATCTGCGTTAAACAGATTTAATTTTCTAAACTAGTTGCTTTCTTTGTTTTTGTGCATTGTTTCTGGGAGAAATTGATTTTAATATTTGCTTTTAGGCTGGCTTTGCCGGAGATGATGCTCCGCGAGCTGTGTTTCCCAGTATTGTTGGCCGTCCTCGTCACACTGGTGTGATGGTTGGCATGGGCCAAAAAGATGCATATGTTGGTGATGAGGCTCAGTCCAAGAGAGGTATCTTAACTTTGAAGTACCCAATTGAGCATGGTATTGTGAGCAATTGGGATGACATGGAAAAGATCTGGCATCATACCTTCTACAACGAGCTTCGTGTTGCCCCAGAAGAGCACCCAGTGCTTTTAACGGAGGCTCCTTTAAATCCCAAGGCTAATCGTGAGAAGATGACTCAGATCATGTTTGAGACCTTCAACACTCCTGCTATGTATGTCGCCATTCAGGCTGTTTTGTCCTTGTATGCCAGTGGTCGTACAACTGGTAAGTTGTTAAGTGATTTGATTGAGACTTAAAGAGGGTTCAAAATGGAAATGTAGATTATTTGCCAAAATTTCCATTACCGATTATTTTTTAAGAGGGCTAAAAATGAATCTGTTGTTTAAGTTGATGCTTGGAACTTGTATTCCGTCAATCTAGATTTATCCAGAGTGTTCTCCTTGCTATTTTGTCTCTTTTCCTTTTGTTTTTCCTCAGTTGGGTTGAGACAGGTGGATGTTTTCTATTTGTTTTTGTTGGCATGGTCAATTTCTTTGAAATCTTGAGTTTTCTTTTGAAGGCATTTTTTTTGTTCTATGATACCTTATTTGATGATTGTGGTTTTGCCGTGCAGGTATTGTGCTGGACTCTGGTGATGGTGTCAGCCATACAGTCCCCATATACGAGGGGTATGCCCTTCCACATGCTATCCTTCGTCTTGACCTGGCTGGTCGTGACCTCACTGATTCCTTGATGAAGATCCTCACTGAGCGTGGTTATTCTTTCACAACCACAGCTGAACGGGAAATTGTGAGAGACATGAAAGAAAAGCTAGCTTACATTGCTCTTGATTACGACCAAGAGCTAGAGACCTCCAAAACCAGCTCAACAGTTGAGAAGAGCTATGAGTTGCCTGATGGGCAGGTTATCACCATTGGTGCTGAGCGATTCCGTTGCCCAGAGGTCCTCTTCCAACCTTCAATGATCGGAATGGAAGCTGCAGGCATCCACGAGACCACATACAACTCCATCATGAAATGCGATGTTGATATCAGGAAAGACTTGTATGGTAACATTGTTCTCAGTGGTGGTTCAACTATGTTCCCAGGAATTGCTGACAGAATGAGCAAGGAAATCTCAGCACTAGCCCCAAGCAGCATGAAAATCAAGGTGGTTGCACCACCAGAAAGGAAATACAGTGTCTGGATCGGTGGCTCTATCTTGGCATCCCTTAGCACCTTCCAGCAGGTTAGTTGAAATCTATGATGTATACATGAATGGTTCTTTCTATAAGCTTAATTTGACATTGATTTCTGACTGGAATGTTTTCTTGCTTGTTTTTTTGATTGCAGATGTGGATTGCGAAGGCAGAGTATGATGAGTCTGGACCATCAATTGTGCATCGGAAATGCTTCTAAATGCTTAAAGCATGGGATTGTCCAAGAAAAAAGAAAAAAAACTGCTTGATTTCTCGGATAGAAGTGAACCTTGCCATCCTTTTCATTCTAGCTTTGTTATCCATCTATGTTTATTCTCATGTTGCAGTGATGATTTTGAAAAGGCGAGAAGTTGATTGCCAGAACGGTCCAATTCTTTCATTATTAATATTCCTAGATGTTTTGACTGTTAAAATGTTTATCTTTTGCACCCTAAAACCCTTAAGTTTGTTAATGGGTTTAGGGGGCTTCCCTGCCTAAATTGCATGAGTTGTTTGAGGAGTCCATGACAACAATATTCCACGTGTAGAAACAACATGGAACCGAATCTCATTAATAGCCTGACATCAACTTACAAGTACTGTCACCTTCAAAATTTTAAGGATAAATTTGGCAATTAGCAAATAAAATTAAAAAATATCTATTTTTAATAAATTTTTAAATTAAAAAAAAAAAAAACAATTACTATCACAGTAAAAGAAACCTGGGAAATCCGTGAGGGGTTTGCTTTATAAGTGTGACCAATATCGACGCATGTCACATCAACACTAGTCTATATATATATATATTTTTTTTTTCTGGTAAAGCTTGCGCGCACCACAACTAATCCCCGGGCTTACTGAATATCCTGCAAGCCCAGCGAGCATGTACCACGGGGGTGACAGGAGTAACAAGTGAGGCTTATCCTACTGTGAAAGAAGCCTAGTATATTCTTGATATTACCAAAAGTATGGGCTACAACTTCGTATGAATATATAAATGATTTTAGGATACTTGATAAGAAATTAGGTATTTCTGGTTTTTGTTAGTTAAATATGGGGATAATTATATAATATTTAATTTCAGACATTTCATTTAATCACATAAAAATCCAACGGCTGGCAAGGTATACATGGTTAATTTACAGTGATTAGATTAAAATTAAAATTGAAATTCAAAACTCACTAATTAATAGTAAAAATATAACTGCTCCTTAACGAATGTTCTAAGAGCAATCGCCAGTTTTTTCCTTAAACATACGTGGTTAAGATAAATGGTGAATCATGAGTCTTGTAAAGATTAAATGATTGCTCAAGAATAATAATTAAAAAAGTAAAAGTGAAATTAATTTGTTATATATATAGCAATGCTCTTTTAAAAACTAATCATATTACTCGCTCACTAATATTTGAAGTTCAAAATTTTAAAAGAAATCATTACATGTTTTTACCTCTCAAAAACACAATACATCTACTTCATTAATTTTGTAGGAATGATTTATGCATCTTAACAAATATTCTTTGACATTTTAGCCGAGTCTTTATTTCTTAGAATCCGAGTTTTCAGTTTGGACCTGACGCAGGCAAAACTCGGGGGACACAGAGAGGGAGCTCTGACTTATGATTGGGCCGAATTCAATTCATCCTCAAGTCCAAGTAGTAGCCCAAACCATGATCCATCTTCTTAGAACTTCACAGAAGAAGTTGGGACCTGCTGTCCAAGAATCCATTGGTAGTTTCTGAAATCCAGAATGAGTAAAAAATTCGGAGCAGGAAAGCAGCCCACGGGCACTCCTTCACTAGGGTGGTCCTTCGTTGTTGCCATCGTTTCGCTTCTTGCCGGCGCTTCAGTTGTCCACAGCATCTACAAACCCAACCTTGTAACAATATTCTTCTTCATTTCTCTCTTTGCATCTTACATTTTCTTTGCTCACAACCTGTTCGATAAAATGTCTAAGTCGAGTCTTCTAATTTTTATTCTTGTAGACTCTGCCTCCAGTCGAAAGTGTTGATGCTGCTGCCAAGGAGAAAGAGACTGGAACAAAGTGAGTATTTCTTCGCTTTTTTCCACACAATACAGGTGTCTGTATTTCACAGAAGGGATGCGAACAAACTCTTGAATTCTACAAGACATTTATATTCTTTTACGTTTTCTGTATTTTGCTAAATATGCCGTCTGTTTAATTAAGAACACTGATCACTTGGGCGGTCCAGGGAAACGTGGGGTTTTTTTTAGGGTTGATTTGCTCCTCTTTACAATGATGATTGGCCTAGTAAAAATACTTGGGAATATTTTGGGGTGCCATGTTATTATGTTTTTTGAGATATCAAGTTTTTAGCTTCTTTTCAATATATGTGAATGCTAACTCTTATCAAGCATCAAGATAAGAGCTGTATTTTTTGTATAAGCCGCACAGAAAATGACACAACACCTTGCCATCTAAGCTACACTGCATTTACAAGGATAAGCACGCTCTGCCTACTTCACATATTTCCACAATCTCCTCCTTTCACATCCTTCCAAAACCATTAGAAAAAGGAAAGAAGGAAAACAGTCTGGGAAGTTCACTCCGAGGCAGAAAGAAGGGATACTGTGGTATGATGAAGATTGTCGCAGAATGGATGATCTTCTGCATTACATTCCTCCCTGCTAATCTTCACTGGATTTCCCAGTACTGGCTGGCTGGCTGGTATCCTCGTGGATTTGTATTGTTTCCTCGAACAGAAGCTTCTCGTTTGAGTCCATGAACTCGTCATCTTCTGCATGATTGTGTTGATGGCTATAGTTTGAGTTACACCTCAACCATGTCCTGAAGTCGGATGCTTTAAGGCTTTCATCGGTTGAAGAGGATCGTTGGGAGAAGCTACCGAACCCCTGAATCTCTCGTGTTGACTTACGAGCGCTTGCCCCCCTTTTTTTTCCTCGAGAAATAGTCCATTTTCAAGTAGCTTCAGTATTCTCTGAGATAGTTTTCTAATTCTCGATCCCCAATTGAACCTGCAAGTGAAACCAAAAAGGTATAAAAATTGGAGGCTACAACCCAAAAAATTGTACATTGATTAATTTCTTAATTAGAAACTACACCGACCCTTTCTCATGGACAAACTGGAAGCTAACCATCTCCTTAATGGCATCTTTATCACACTGAAACTCTTCAGCAACTCTTAGAGGTCCATAGGTTATTAGCAGGTGTTCCCATAGAAGCAGTCTTCCAGGAGACTCTCCAATTTTTCCTATCAAATTTCATCAACCTGAATTGGCAGCCAAGAAGAAACTGAAATCCTTCAGCATAATATAAGTTTCAAAGGACAATAGGAGGACAAATAGATCAATCGAATCCCAATAGACAAAATATAAACCTCTTGTGTAGAATGTCCACAATTCTCCAGTAATCATCAACCTCGAAGGCAGCCCGTGAAATAACACCCATGGTGCGTCTATCCGGAGCCCAAAGATCTCCATTTGTTATCTCTTCTGTCAAACTTGATGGCGAAAAACGCAACAGATTCAAGACAATTTGAACAAATAAAAGAGTTAATAAATAATTGTATGGCATCAGAATGGTATAAATTAACACAAATGATATGGAGTATTAACGTACAGTTAGTTCTGTTGGCGTAACATCAGTTAGCGCCAAACGAGCAGTCTTGATTTTCTCTTTTAAGAAGAAGGAAGCTTGCCTCTTGAATTAATGGAGAAGAGGGCTACCCATCTTGCTGCTTTTGTTTAGAAGCATAGCCATGTTCTTTGACATCCATGAATAGAATATTTCACTTTGGATTTTCTCCCGGAATTCTCAGTGGTGTACGTAATACATGCGACTGCTCCATCAACGGCAACAAACACCAACTACTCTTTAAAAGTGCATGTTTGCGTATGCAATGAGAGGGAAAAGACATGAAATGTAGGTGAATATTTAAAGATAGAGGAAGTAGAAAGCCTGACTGAGGATTTTGGACAGACTTGGGCTTTGCAATTTGTGGCCACTCACGCCCAAACCACCCTAAAGAATGGGCCTCCTATCAGACTTAAAATTAGATATCAGACCGGGCCAGGCCTGTATATATTTATTTGTTCTTTTCATGGTTCAGCCCAGTTATCAGCCTTGTCAACATGGAGCGTGCTGGTTAGGCTTTTCATTGATCCTGATTCTCTTTCTCAAACCCCCAAACATGTCATCGTCAAGATTAATTATCAGGAACTGAAGCACACAAAATCTATGACCTTAGCCTTTGCTTTTCAGACTTTCACCACTTCGTAACCCGTTTCGCGTTTTACATCTTCAGGTGATGAATAATAATTTGCCACCATTAGAAAAAAAGAAAGATGCAAACAAAAAGTAAAAACCCAGAATCAATTTTTTTTCCGTGTGCCTTTTATTTTCTGGGTCCATTCAGGTTGGGAAAGAAAGTGTTTGCTGATGAATTCAATATCAATTTCTGGCCGGTGTTGATATTGGTTTTGATGACTGAATTTTTGTTCTGAAAATGCGGCAGTTGAAGGAGATTTGGATCGTTTGGTTATGGTGTTTTTATTGATCTAGCGAATATTTATGATAGATGGCTCTTGTTGATTGAATTCGTCACTGGTAATGAAAGAACAAAAGGATGCTGAGAAAATGAAAGTATTTTACGGTTGAGGTTTGATTAAAAGTAGTATCCTCACTCTCTTCAACACACACTTCTTTTTCTAGCAACCACCACACCTACCACCGCATCAAGCTACAGCCACCCACACAAACCTCCAACCTCTAGGCAAGTATGTGATCGTATGCTAATGCATGGGGCACAAAAGAAAAAAACAGAGCAACTCTGGCTCAAGGTTATTCTAGTGCCATGAGTCGTCTGGATTTTCACAATCGTGATTCGTTTGAATAAGAGCAAAGCTTGCAATAAGATTCCGGTTCGTAACACTAAGAACAGAATTAAAAATCTCATCCTCTAGATAAGAGCAGCGACAAGAATAAGGGAGCGTCGTGTCATTCATTACAGAATTGTCTACAATCTGCAAAAACGTAACGCTTGATGTGTGCCAGCTTATATAAAAATGAAAGGGACCCCACTAACATCCCCCAGTTTCATATGATTGAATGAACTGCATAATTTGATCATATGATTCTAAGTTCTGAAACGATAATATCATGTTCTTTAAATGGAACGAAAAGATGTGCTCCACAAATAGCATTACAGATTGAAACCGCAGAGTTAGAATCGTGTTCATTGCAACAGCGTATTCCATGGTTCGTATACCCTAAGCTTTTGACTAATCAAGTGCCAGAATCACTCTAGTGCCAAGAACGCCCGGAAGATCGCAACAGTTGTCAAAAATAAAATCCAAAGAAAAGTCTCAGCTGCTAATTTTCCACATTCTAGTTCTATATCCCACGGACATGAGTGCTAGCTCCCAGAGCATGTTGGGAATGCTTAAAAGATTCACCTTGGATCCCGGAATTTCAGACCAGTTTACAGAAATCTCAATCATCGGGATACCAAACCATTTGCATAGGAAAATCAACTCAACATCGAAGCACCATCTGCACAAAGTACATGTTGATGTGTCAGTCCCTGTTAATAGATTCAGAGCCAAAGTACAAAAAGCAAGCAGAGTAGCAAAGAAAGAAGAAAAAAGGTTAAATCAGAATTCATTAGATTTTATGGTACCCACATAGGGTGATAGTTTGATAGAGCAAGGAGCAACAAGTAACATGTGGGGATATAAATATCAGTATACCTGTGTTTTCTTCTAATGATTTTTAGAAGATAGGAGCAGAAAAGATACAATTACTCGATATCTTTAAGAGTTTATACTTGCCTCTTCAGCCGGATGTTTGTGAAAAGCTTTCTGGCAGCAGCCCTGGTGAACATCTTAAAACCACACTGGATTGCATGAAAGACCACATCAAGAAAAAGAAGGTATATCTACAGCATTACTGTTTATGATCTTCAAGCTTCGACAAAAAAAAAGAAGAAGCCTGCTAGTGTCGAACTAACAACCACATATGCCGGCATGAGTAAATACTGCAGAAAATTACCTGTGTATCACGAATTCCAGAACCAGCAGTCAAGAGAACCACAAGATGAAAGCCTTTCATAAGAAAATTGCGGTACCACTTCCTCTGAGACATGAAGGCAAGCAGATCAACTAAAGGCAATTATAAAATAAGGACGCTGAAGCAAAAAATCAAGAAACATGTGAATTAGTGAGAAGCATCAATAAGACTGAACTGTAGCCAAAGCCTTCTCCTCAAGGTGAGCACGGGAACCAAAGGCAGCAAGTGGAATATCAGATATTCTAAAACTTGAATCACTAGCTGCTGACTCTCCTAAACAGAACTCCTTTGTAGCAACTGCATGGATCTGATAGGCAAAACATTAGATAGTCAGTGAAGTTTCACAATAGCTGAACTTCTTCTTCTTAAAAAAAGAAATTTGCAAGGTTTTACCCACTAGACAAAGCAACTGCTAAAACGAACCTGATTTTCTAGTTTCTCTAAGTCAGTAACCTTGGTTGCCCCATCAGCATCCAGCATTAAAAGTAGTTCACCACGTGAATGAAGCATGCCCTGTTTTACAATGCTTTCACATAGGTAACAAGCTTCAATGAGTTGTTGTTATGAACACGGGAGAAAACATGGGTCCACCAACAGCATTAAAGCTTACATAGCTGAATCAAAGAACAGCTTAGATTATACTCACTTTTCTAATCGCCTCTCCTTTGCCATGATTTCTACCAAGAAGGATAATCCTTACATTGTCCACTGTGTATTTCTTTACAAAGTCAAAAGCAACTCGTTTTGTCGCATCAGCACTTCCATCATCAACAATCACCACCTGACCAGAAACTTATCTATTCAGACAATGTAGAGCTAAAGAAAATGCTAGGAACATAACACATCCTCAGTAGTTCATAACAGCAATAACACATGGCAGAACACCAATCACTATATAGTGCTCAAATTTGGTGTAGGTGTAGAACAGCATTTAACAAAAGGTTTCAGCCTAATTAGTACTTTTTAAAAAATTAAGATGAAAGGGATAAAAGTTAACATCTTTCATTTCCAATTACAGTACTGCTACTTTCACCAAAAAATCCTGAAACCACTATCAGAAAAATCTCATTCATTTGATGATTCTCACAGCTGTATGTTATACACTATCATTGATCACTAGCTGTGAAATAAGTCAGATAAACCAGCAGAGTTAAGAACCAAAGGTACCTCATAAGTAAATGACTTGTCCTTTGCTGCACGCTGTTGAAGATAACTACAGAGTGAAAACATAAATAACATTATAATCTTATAGTTTAATTCTAGTGCAGATAGTTATCAATCCAATAAATTACTTTATGAGATCTCTACCAGGAAACAATATTCCCCATCTCTAATCCTCATTTTCTATTATACCATGCAACAAAACAAGATGTGCACAGAATGGATTGAGAGAAAAAATGAACACTCTTTTGCATGCCCAAGTTGCCAACCAACAAGAGCATATTGCTCATGCAGGTCCATGTATACAATTGAGTTTCCTTATCACCGAGTTCCTATTTAATGATTGTCTTTGTCTGACTCTATCATTTTTATTCCTTGAATTTTGCATATCAGGAAACGAGAAAGAATAATCAATCTTCTCTTTTGAGTGGAAATGCAATGCACCTAAAATGCTATAATATTCAGAGCCTCTTCTTCTTGCTCAGTACAGACTCCAAAATTAAAAAACAAGACCACTATACTACACTACAATTAATTTGCTTCAACCTACTTGATGGTTTCATCAAGAGCTCCTGGAAGTCTATACTCTTCATTAAATGCAGGGATAACCAAAGATAAATATTTCTCGGCCGGATCATGAATATGAGGACATGGAACCTGTAACAAAATGGTTTAAAAAATAATCAGATTCACTAAAAATCTCTTTCATATTTCATTAGATGGCACTGCACATATGCTAGCAACATATAATAATGATCTAATTATAACAATCCCACTACTTCCACTTCAAAATAACTCATTTTCTGCAAGGATACATTTCACATTTAAGTGTTAGTACGAATAATCAGAGCCGAGTGAACCCAAAACACACAACTCGATTTGAGTAAAAAGGGTTATATGTTGGTTCTTTCTTAAGTAACCTAACCAGAAAAGCTTCCCAATTCATCAATTTTAGAGTTAAAACCAATCTAGACCATAGAAAATTACTATAAAAGAACCTCGATAAACAGCTGCAGCATCGGGTCTCGAATAGCAATTCATATTATATAATGCACATCCAAACAAACAAACAAAAGGATAAAATATTTACGCCGTGAAGGTTGTTGTTTCTTCACCATTAAAGCGGCATTTCGTTAATAACATTGGGCTAATCTATTTCTGTACTTCCTCTACTAAAAAAACTAAAAGGCCAACAAATACCCAAAATTTCCTGCCAATTACCCAACCAAATCCCTAAATTAGGCAAAACAAAACAAACAGCGACAATTAAACTTTTTGAAAGCCAATGAAGCATCTTGATTTTACCTGTTTCAAGGAATTCGGATCCTCGAAGATAGCATGATCGTCAACATGCCTACAGAAAAAAATTAGTCAATCAACACGGATTATATCTGATATCATAAAAACAATAGATTTGATTCATTAGAGAATTGAAAGAAGAGGAGAGGAGATACGTGTTATTGTGTCTTCTTCTATAAGCCTCCGATACGATTGCAGTAAGCAAGAACGAGGCAATGATCAAAATTAATGCTACCAAGACCTCTGCAATCGTCCATAGCAACCCCATTCTCTCTTAGCTACTGTTTCTCCTCTCTCTCTCTCTCTGAGTCCTCCACTACTACTTTGACAAACATATTTTCATCACGTCCTTACTCCGCATTCCTCAATTACAAATAGAACAATTGTTAATTAAGAAAATTTATATCAAGTTGTTCACAAAGTCTGTCTAGCTCAGAGTCTCAGACGGCGCAAGAACCTTGTGGTCTGAGTTCAAGCCCACGGTGGCACTTGTATTTCGAGTATTACTCGCAAAACCCAGCGGCGTCGCTTATTGTTGTGAAGCCCACCTTCAGAAGCTTGGACCGAAAGAGATGGGAATACCTGGGCCCAAAACTCCATAATCTTTAGCCACCGGATGGCTATGTTGATCAAATGATATGGTGGGCTTTAAAAAAAAAAAAATGTATATCGGTTTTATACGAGAGACCAAGTTTCTTACGTTTTTAAGGTTTATGTCCCGTTTTTGCAGTGCCAAGTTGCTTTTGGTAAAAAAATTAACTTTTTTTTTTTTTAATTAACTTTTTATTATTTTTAATTATTTTAATCTGTTGATATAAAAATAAATTTTAACAAATAAAAAATATATAATTTTAATATATTTTTAAACAAAAAAATATTTTAAAAAACAATTATTATAAAAATAATCACGCTCTAACTTAACCATTTACACTTGAATTATTCATTTCTAAAACTGTTTTTTTAAATCCAAGAAAACAGAGATGATAACACTGGAAAAGTGGAAGTCGTTAACCAATTAGTGTATTCATGGTTATTTTTTAAAGTTTTTTTCATTCAAAAATATGTTAAAATAATATTTTTTAATTTTATAAAAATTATTTTTGATATTAGTGTATTAAAATAATCTAAAAATATAAAAAACATTAATGTAGTAAAAAATATTTAAATTTTTAAAAAAATATTTTTAAAACATAAAAACTTTAACTCTTTTAAAAGGAGCACAAAAAAATGAAATAAACAAGGACACCATCGGATGTGTTTGATAATATATTTTAAAAATATTTTAAAAAAAAATTAAATTTTTTTTATTTTAAATTAATATGTTTAAAAAGAGTGAAGCGGGAGTCAAAATGTTTGGCATCAAATCATGTTGTTTACGTGCAATTTTGTCAAGTTAATAGCAGTATCATTTCTTTGACAGCTTTTTCAACGTATTTAGCTATAAGTCAAGCCCTGTAATTGATCCAAGGCACAAATACCGTAGTGTTCTTTCGGCTGAAGAGATGTCATATCGATGCTCTAATTATGCAACCACTACATTAGTGTTCGGCGTTGATATAGCTTTTCCGGTTAATTGTTTTTTTAAAAAATATTTCTAGTTGTCATTTAATTTTTTAATATATATATAATTTTTTTAAATTTTCGTAAAAAAATATATTATTTATATTCTATAAAAATTAAGTTTGAAATGTTGCAGACTAGGTGAAAAAAACAGAAAAAATTTAATTAACTAAATATTTTTTTCCACGTGGCTGAGCAAAAAATAAAAACTACCAGCCACTCCCTTGGAAAATCAACCATAATAGAACATCCAATGCAAGTCTTGCTAAACACATTTGAGATTGTGGTTAAAAAAAAAATACAAAGCACTTTGCATTCTCCCGTGAAAAACTTTGTGATATTTTAAAAAAAAATAGTAGTATTTTATTAGTTATTTTTTATTTTATTAAAAAATATAAAATAAAATAAAATTTTTGAATCATAAAAGTGATAATAATATCTCCATCTAAATTTATCTCTAACCAGTAGCATCAGACTATTTACTTAATTTCTCCTTTTACCATTACCAGCGATAATGTATTTTCAAGCATCTCCTGCATTTGTAAATTGCTTCTACTTCACTAACGGATGATGAAAGAACGATGCATGAACATGCAATTCCATCCCATCTCATCCATCCCCAGCATAAGTACACCGAAAATCTTTGAATATACAC
The DNA here is from genome assembly GCF_005239225.2 of Populus alba. Lineage (NCBI taxonomy): Eukaryota > Viridiplantae > Streptophyta > Magnoliopsida > Malpighiales > Salicaceae > Populus > Populus alba. The sequence continues at coordinate 18,913,588 of NC_133293.1, read as the reverse complement.
CGCCACCCTGTTTTAATTTGATTCTGCTCTTCTCTAGGTTCTTGGTTCCATAGAAGCTAAGAAGAAAAAAACTGCAAGGACATTTTAAATTCTGTAGATACCATGTGAGGCCCGGCGATGCCTGTGATGAAACAGCAGAGAGTACCTAATGACACATCTTCTGATGCAGTACTCGATCCTCTCACGTACACGTGTCTACGAGTAATTCAACTGTAAATACACTGCGAAGCTGCACTCTTCTTTTTTCTGGAGCAGAGGAAAGAGATGTCCATGATTCTTGTGAAAAAAGGGGGTTTACAGATGGGCCTTCCCATGGTATGATTAAAGCCGGAAGGAGGAGTGTGATAAAGAAAAGGAGTTTCTGCTCTTACCCCACTTTTGTAGACCATAATGCTTTTGTAGAGGTGGAGGGGTTGGCCCTTAACCTGCTCCCTGTTTTGCTTTCTATCATGCCCCAGAGGTTGTTTTTTCTTTTATTGACCCGACATCATCACCATATATCCTTATCATCAAGCCCATAAAAGTTAAAACAACGAATTCTCCGGTCACCGTGTAAATTAACCCTTTCTTAGTACTTGCTATATAATGCTCGTTTAAGAACCTTTTAGATCTTGAAGAAATTTTTGACGTTATGGTGAAATGACACGACCGGATTGTGACTGACATGACAAATGGGTTTGAGTTTGTCGAATGATCAGTGTTAGGTTCAGCTTTTTATTATCTTCTCAATCCTTTCATATTTTCAGTAACTGCATAGCTCCCTGCATTGAGCCATGGATAGAGATGAATCGTGCCGATATCCTTCGTTAACCCTGTAATTGCCATCAGCATCTCTGCAGCGTGACAGGCTCATTCAATCCAAAATTTCCCCTCTCCAGGACTCAAACATTACTCTTTTCTCGTAAATTGTGTTCAAGATCATTTTGTTAGAACTTAGATCCAGCCCGTGAGCTCAAATGTCGAAGTTACACTTGCAGATTGCAGTCCTACAGTTGGTGTTGGAGTTAAAACTTACTATTCCAGTGGTATTATTTAACTACTTTCACATTTTGTCATTTTACATAACGTCAAGATTTTCTTCAAAATCTAAAAGGTTCTTGTACGACGTAATGTGCAAAATTAGCACAATAATATCTTCTTAGAACACTTGCACAGGTCAGTCAAGGAGCACTCGAGCAAAAATTAAAATACTGTAGAATGTAGATTATTGCCTGTAAAGGAATATTCTCCAAGAATAATTTTCTTGGCTATATTGTTAGCAGCAATTTGAAAAAAGACAACAGAAATGGTAGAAGGAAATGAATAAATAATAAGTTGTCCATGAATATTGTGCAAGACTCATCACAAGAGTACAATAATAATACACTCCTTCCATTTGAAAGAGCTTTGATATGCCAGGTAGCTGTGGCACTGCTCAAACTGCAACGTCAACTTGCAGGTTGAGACATTGAATTCACCACCAAATAAACTCGAATTTATCCAGTATTTATTTAGACTAAAAAAAAACTCCTTTTGTTAATTAGAACAAATAGAAAATCACATACGCGATCCCCCACAAATAAACCAATCCCCCCATCGTTAAGGAAAAAAAAGTACTAAAATCACCAAAAGAAAAGGCCTAAAACTATTTTTTTTTTTTAAAAAGCAGGAGCAAAAATAAGCATGCCTAGTGAGCCATAGCGACCTGGGGTGATGCATAGTTGATGCTTCTCTGATGAGGCATGGCAAGCATAGCAGTGTGATCCAAGAAATCATTGAGGGCAACCACAGACTGTAATATCATCTTTAAATCATCTGCACAAGAGAATCCCAGGTTGCCTACACGTCTAACTGCATAGACATAAAAAGTAATGCATCCTTTTCTAAACTTAAACCTCGCCATTTCACATCCATTCAGGCCTCTTATAAGTTTCTTGTTCACTTCTCCAAGTGGTATCTCTGGTGGCCACACTCTGTCAACAGCCAACTTCATGGACTCGGATTCAAAGACAAATAGTAGTACTTTGGATTTCTTGGTTCCAAGACCAAGTGTTAAGGTATGCCAAGCATGGTGTGCTAATATAGTGAAGTTTGTAGGCAGAAAAGCTGTTGTTGAAGGGAAAGCGGCCTTACTGGTGTTGCTGTTCTTGTTCGTTGGTGGATAGGAAAGGACTTTTAGCAGCTCAAGAGGCCTTGCTCGCCGGATTGTGAAAGATTTTACAATGAACTGGCCCCCAAAACGAAGACCCTTCACTTCTGAACTAGCCTTGAAAGAAAAATCTGATGATGGCTTGCTGGTTTGCTGGTTTGGGTGTTGGTGTTTTTGCTTCTTATTGTGTTTCTTCTTCTCCTTCTCTTCCATGAGGTTTGTGAATTTCTTGGTGGAGGCCGTTTTTTTTTGTTTTTTTTTTTGTTGTCTGTGATGGCCAACCACTCTATAGCTCTTCAAGATATGTAATGTAGTATGAATTTTCTCTTGTCTGGATTTTCTTTTGTATTTGGAACGTTATTAAGAGTCAAAAGGAGGCTAACCACTTTCCACAAATTAAATCATCTTTATATTATGCTATCATTGTCAGTGTTTGTTATGTATGCCATCCCTTCATTAAAAATTAGGTTTCTTTTACATGTATTCGCTTAAGTTTGATTGTCCTAATATTGCGTGTTATTATATTTTAATTCTTGAGTGAGCCACTGGAAGAAAAATTATTGGCTGCCCTCGTATTTTGATCACACAATTCTGATCATGATGCTGCCACTTCTTTTTCACTCAACTTTTTGCTGTTTGTGCACCTTTTATTCACACGATGCTTCTCATGAAAGTGCTATGTGGTTGCACATATAAAATGTATGGAATGGATAAATAGTGTACGCGTAATTCCGAAAAGACTGATGCCAATTGCTTTTGTAATTAGTAGATTAATAGTACGTGGTCCACCGTGGTTTGGACTTGCTTTTTAAAATATACAAAAATTTATAAAAAGTATTAATAGTTTTTGGTTTGTTATTAAACTTGGTTTAATAGATTAATTTGGAAATCTTACAACCTAACTTTTTGTTTAATTTAAATTTTAAATCAAATTGTGTGAGAATTAACTTAAATTAAATTGATTGTTTTTCAATGTAAATTTAGGACCATTTGATCGTTATGCGAATTAACTCGAATGTAGATTCCTTATTATATAAAACTATTTGATAAAAAAAACCAATTATTTTTGTAGCTAGATTCCTCACCAACAAATTAACATTTTATCTTTCTAAACTAGAATCTAGTTTACAAACACTGGTTTAGAAAGAACACTACGGTATAGATATTCTCATCTCTCTCTTCCAACCAAAAAAAATTGAAAATGAATAAAATGATATTTGGTATCAAAATTAAATTTTGTAAGATAGGGACCAATAACCTAATAAATGAAAAAGATGGAGGACTTAACTGAATTTTTGATAGATATTCTCAGTTTGTCACCTATGTTTTTCATTTTTTTCCCTCTAGCAATTTTTCTTTTAATTTAACTCTCCTTTACAAAAAAAGAATCAATTGGGTATCAAATTCATTTTTTTAAAAAAATTACACTATTTAATTCACAGTACAATATAAAAAGATAAACAATGTTTTTATGAATAATAAAAACATCACATGTTTTAAACTTTACGTATGATATACATAGCAAAGTGAGTATATTGATAACACTTTTCTATCACGATCTGTGTATAGAGATTTTCACAACCTTTTAGACTTAATATTGCTCAATAACATCCATCACAAAAACCCTTTTGCCAGACCCCACATCTGTACTGATTCATGAGTACAGCAACATGTGCCGCTAGGAGAGATACAAGGGGAAATTATTCCCAAATTGGGCTCATAAGCTCACTAACAGAGGGGCAGGACCACATTATTGGCAACTCCAAACTGGAAAAAACACCTTAATCAAGAAGATAATATGTTTCCTAGAATCATAATCACACCCCTTAATTTGTTTAATCCTTCTCTTGACTTTTTAACTATAATTTTATCTCCTCGGACAAGATTTTAATGTACCCGGGATGTTGAACTAACATTAGGCAGCATGTGGCCATCTGAATACAACAAAAGACACGGTTACAGACACTGGTTTTGCTGTCAATTACACTCAACAGAACCCCAGTGCGCAACTGGAACAGTGGTTAGATCAGCCATGGGCTGTAACTGGACCCATTAACAATTGTTTGGTGGAGGTTGTTCGGAGAAAAAGCTTAATAAATGAACTATTTTTTTCTGAAAAGAAAGAGGTGGTTGCCGTTGATTCTGTATGTTCTGAGAGGGATAGAGAGATGACGCTCACCTCATTTTTGACAACCCATTGCATGTCTTCCCATTAAAGTTGTTTCCTTCCAAAGGCAGCATTGCCTTTAATCATTTCACGGGAAAGAAATTTCAGTCCAGAGGTGCTGAGAGAGAAGACCAGCTAAGAGCAATAACTCTCGCAGCGAGGGCCACCACCCCATGGGCCAAACCAGAAAAACCAGCCAGGGTTTCATCATTGATCAATTGCGTTCATTTCTCGTCCCTTCAATGAAAGTCATAATTCTGTGGCAGTAACGACACTTTCCTTTCTGAACAAATACTAAAACGTTATTTTATTTTGTGATTTGTCAAGTATAATCATGACTACATGTGAGTCCTAGGTTCAATTGACAGGAGTTGTAGGGATCAACTAATCAGTACCATGTCCTATATACATTGTTTGGGCCCCAAGTTTTAAGCTTTCGTTGCGTCAATTGCATGTACCATAATTGAGATATAAGTAGGTGGCGAGTACTGTCATCCTAAATCCCAATAAAGATGGCTCGGAGATCATAAAAGTTAATCTCTTCGGTATTGAGATTCAACTTGTTTTTTTTAAAAAAAATTAATTTTTTTTTGTTAAAATTAAATGTGATTTGTACTTTTTAGATCATTTTGATGTACTGATATCAAAAATAATTTTTAAAAAATAAAAAAAATATTATTAATATACTTTTCAGCACAAAAAACTATTTAAAAATCAGCCACTTCCCAAACATCCATCTCTAAGCATGCAATCACACCTACATCTGCTTAACTGATACAAAACCTATCAATAATTGAACAAATGGGTGTCGGTCGCGGATAGGTAGAGTTGAATGGTTTGCAAGTCATTCTCAAAACAAGCAACGGCTACGATTCCCGAAAAAAAGAGAGAGTAGGCAAACTCTTATTTTCAAGCAGATGTTCCTCTCTGCAATCACCATCACCTCTCCATGAAAACACCAAGTAGAGAGAGATTAAAAATAAAAACATGTCACCACTGCACGACTGTAAGGACAAGCTTTCTCTTTTATTTTAAGCATCGCAAAGACAAACAATATTGGTACAAGTTAGAAAACTCCGTTTATTCGGACAGAACCTGAGAGCATTATAGGAAAAATATGGTTCCCAGTTGGCTTATCTCATGATTGCTCGGATGGTTATGGCGACGAAGCAGTACTGTCATTAATAGTCTCGATGAATTTAACTCGAAGTGAATACACATAAATATTTGATATTTCCTTTTTCTTTTCGGATCAATCAATTTCTTGTTTTAAGCTGTGATAAGCATTGTAATTACGATTATTGATAATAATGACTGTAATCACTTCGGTCCATCATCATCATGCATGCACCTGCAAGGCTGCAAGGTGAAAAATTAGGGGGGAAAGAACACAGCAAAGGCAGCTTCTTGAAAAAGATCTTAAGGTTATCTTTCATTTTAATCTCGGACGTGGTCGCAATCAAGGGAGAGCAATATCATAATCAAAAAAATTATTATATCGATATTGGTATGATCATTTGTATCAAGTATCAACATCAATGAATCATATATGATACGGGAAAAAAAAAACATAATTAATTAGAACAAAAACAGGATAGGTTAATGGAGGTTCTTGGCTCTCATTTATAATTGCAGAACGACAAGATCAGGTTGGGTGTTTCTCTCATGGAACGTTTGGTTCTCCATGATTGGTATAATGTTCCCTCCCCCGAAAACTTAATTTCTAAATTTTGCTTTTCCGAATTTGTGTACCTTTTACTGTAAACATAGGTAACCCATGGATCAGGATTAATGATGCCTCTCTGTTTTTTCTCCCTCTATTTCAACGGATGCAAAGTAGATAGTCCAACAGCTAGTGGACCAATTATTTGGAGATTTGATTGATCCTCGAGAGCTTCATGATTTTTTTCCAGGTGAGCCCGCCTTGTAACGTTAAAAATTGGCTTTTTTTTTTTTTTTTTTTTGGATACATGTACCTTAATACAAGTGTATTCGATCGATAACATAGATTGTATCACTGACAACACTGTTTATACAAGTACATCTAACAATTTCAAAAGCATTCAATACACCGAAAAAACTCTTCCTTTTATTTTTCTTTTTAAAAACCAACATATTATGTTCCTTTTTCACCTTTTTTTTTCTGAAGAGAGTTACATCTATAAACTTTAGCTCGTTGTTTTAAATGCTACCGAGAATAAATTATTGATATTACAATCAAATTGCAAGTATTAAAAAAAAAAAAACAATAAATGTTTTAAGACCAAATGATTGATCCTACTTCAATCTACATTTTTAAATTTATTTTCTTTTATAAGTAGATTCAAGCATGTTGATATCTGTCTATATATAGACAAAACAAATCATAATGAGTGGGATTAACAATGATGCATGGGACCTGATATTGTTTGGATTGAAACTGGAACCGCCAGTTTGAATAGGCTTGCAATGCGCCCCCTGGCTGCAGTCTTTGCTCGCTTGTAATGCTTTGTCACTAGCGTCCGCTTTGGGCTCACTCCATGTCTTGCCTGTTGTGGGTGATGGGCTTGAACCAGTAGATGGTCTTGTTGTTGGTGACGGGCTTGAGTCAGTGGACGGGCTTGCACCAGTGGATGGGTTTCTTGTAGGATATGGGCTTGAACCAGTAGATGGGCTTCTTGTAGGATATGGGCTTGGACCAGTAGATGGGCTTCTTGTAGGAGATGGGCTTGAGCCAGTGGACAGGCTTTTTAGAGGTGATGGGCTTGAGCCAGTGGACTGTATAATGCAAGAAAATAAAAGACGAAAATTAATCAATAAAATGTAATGGCATAACCTTGCAAATAGCGAGGATCTGCTTGATCTTAACGTGTGATTCCATAAATATAATCAAGTTTTTTTTTTACAAGGAGTGAAGGAATTAAGAATACTGATAGCTGCAAAGAAGCGAAACAAAGAGAGAGTCGACAGATCAAAGGGAAAAGCAAGTGAAGAATGTTATTTAGACTTCTTCAAAAAAAAACAAATCCAGTTTTATCGAATATGATATGACATTTTTAGATTACCTATCATAATGTCAATATTATGTTTCATATATACGCAATTTTTTGTTATTTTCATACACAAATGATATCGATCTCCTATCCATGTTAATCTTGCAAGTGATCAAAGCAATGTCTCAATAAGAATTATTAATATATCGGGGTTTTTTGTTATTATTATTATCCATAGATATAAATAGTTAAATTAAAGTCACTGCCCAAAAGGTGCAAATAAGATTTCCATAAAGAAGCAAAAAAGTGGCGTATAGACTTCATACCTTTCCAATATTGCTCAAAATGCCGACATCATAAACCGGGCTAAAATCTGGCCTGAACAAGCCCCAATTCCTCTCTGCGGCTGTTCCAGGCTTAAGATTCTCATTAAACAATGCAAAAACATATGTCTCGAACCGCCGTTTGGGCATTAAAGGAGTCCCCTCCCCCGAAGTAACAACCTTAATCATGTTCTTATTATATAACACCGCGTTCTCCACCGTACACATGGGCTGGTTCGGGTCGCCAAGTGAGGGCCAACCGGACTCGGCCACAACAATGTCCAAGTCATCGTAACCCATTGCTTTTATTGCCGAATAAACTGCATCCATCATTGCAACGAACATGTTAGTGTAGGTAATGTTGGTGTTGTCGTCATGGATACCAGGGTTAGGCTTGAAAAGGATGTAGTCTTCCATGCTCGGAGAGTAGCTAAAATAAGGGTATGGGTTGACCAAAAGGGGTGATTTGGTTTGACGTAGAAATTCGAGCATGGGTGCAAATACGACTTTGCCATAGGCAGGCTTGATCCGGGCAGCACTCGGTTGCACAGAATTTTGCAAGATTCCAAGGGTGTAAGGAGTTGACACCTGCATAATTAAATTACAAAAAAATTAATACTTAAAAATACTAATTTTAATAAGGAGATGTTTGTAGATATATTTAAGAATAAATGAGGATACACTCAACACGGAATTGAAAATAACTAAAATACCTTATTTGATTTGTATTGTAGTTGAAGGTATATATAGCCTTAAAATGATATGTTGAATTTTCTGATATTATTTTCATGAATTCTTGTGAATGAATATAAATCATGAACGAACATATTCCCAGAGGACAGAGAATTAATTACCAGGAAAATATATTTGAAGGAAAAATGGAAAAAATAACGGATTAACAATCGACTTTTTTGATGAATATATATCGTCCATGTATTGACAATGGGAAAAAAGAAAGAAAGAAAGAAAGAAATATCTTACCTTAACATCGTTGATCCCAGCACGAACAAGAGCCTGATGCAAGGACTTAATGCAGGGTACAAGATGAGAAATCCACTCCTTATTACCAGTAAACAAGATTTCATTTCCAACAGCGATGAGTTTAATCCTTGTCTGTGGATAAAATTGCTCGATATTGTTAGCAACCCATCGGCTGGCGGCATTTGCATCAACAAGAGCTGGAATATCACCATTACCAACGGTTACAGTCACGGTAATGTTTGTGTTGGCAAAACCGCGAAGAATGTCAGGATTGGTGTCAAAGATTTTGATGCTATCAATAATTGTTTGTGTTTTAAGGAAGTTGGCCACCTGAGATGGTGATGGCAGATCGTTGGCTAGGGTACCATAATTGACACCAATCGAAAAGGCTGTGGTGGAGAGGTGGAGGAGTGTGGAGAGGTGGAGGAGGGCGGTTGTGATGGACGTCGTGGTAGTCGCGGTCATGCTTTTAAGGCTTTCTTTCTTTCTTTGTTCTCCTCCTCCCAAGAGACAAGGAAGAGATGTAGGAAGCTATGAATATGTTTATATAAATAAAGGGGTTAAAGGATGTGTGAAAAACTATATATGAACACACACACATATTTGTCTTAATCAGAGAAGACGTAGAGCCAGTTAATTAGGATAAGTAGTAAAATTATAAATAGGTAGGACCAGCTGGGATGTTTGACAATCTTACGAAGATTTACAGATTTTTGGAATGAAAGATATTTGGCTATTTCCTTCTCAGAGGTAAATTTAGGCATGGTAGAGATTTATATATCTTTCACTCGATAAATATGCCCTCTTTATCAATGTAACGGACAGAAATTAATAGGCAAGAACTATAATATTTTCACATTTTCCTTGTAGGATTTGTTGTCATGTGATGTTAACCTACGTGCTTTTAATTTTAATATATATACGTTAGATTTATGAAATTACTATCTCATATTAAATATTTTATTTCACACACGATTCGTTAATTATTTTTTTTATTATTAAATATATTTAGATAAATTACAGTTTAATTATATGAGCTTTTTAGCTATAATTTTCTTAAGATAATTATATATCATTTTTAACATTTTTTTTTAATTGTTAAAATGGTTAGCATTTGATTTAGATCACTCAAAATAAAGTTTTAATACTTAATAGAAAAAAAAAATCTCTAATTATTTCTTCAAACATATTATTAAATTTTATGATAATACATTTCAAAGATAAAATAAATATTTTTTTTACTCTATTATATTTATTATTTACCAAACATGATATATAAATATTTATCTTTCCTTTTAAATTAGTATCAAGTAAGATTTCATCCTTTTCTTTTATCTTAGTTATCCTCATTTTTTTTATACTAAAATAGTAATTAGTAACCAAACATTACTTTTAAATCTGAAATTTACAAGTGACCGTTTCTGTTCCATGGAGGGTGATTTTTTTTTTCTTCCTTCCTTTCTTTGAGTGTTAACATGAATAGTGAATCGACAACCTTCATTTTTGAACATGGCCTCTCATGAAAAAGAAGATGTCTTTTTTTAAACTTTTTTACACAAACGCACAAAAAGAGCACTAAAAGGAAAAAAAAAAATGTTCCATATTTATGTGGTTTTTTTAGAACAATATTTATGCATACTAAATGAGCCTTGAGGGACCCAAATGAAAAGAATTCAAATTGTCCATACCACATTCATAAAACGGGGAAAATCAGGGAGTGGTTGACATATAATCCCGTACACAAGTGGAAGGACCAGGGAGAGTTTCCCGCTACTTAAGCCCTTCTCACTTGGTCTCAAGCCATTGTGCAACTCTTATCGTTGGAGATGGAGAGTAATGGTCATCAAACGCAAGAACGTCCCATGGGGAGAAATGGAGATCAAAAGCAGGAACGTACAGTGGAAAACCAGATTGGAGATCAAAGGCAGGAGACCATTAATGGTACTTACTCATCAAGGTCTCCTGCTACACTGACCACCTTGGCTACAATTCAGCAAAATCGCCGCAGAGCCCCACAACCAGGGAGCACGCGCTCCTATTCTGACAACACATCACCTTCACATGGGTGGTTGCTGCCGGGATGGGTAGCTGAGGAAAGGATCATGGAGAGTGGCAGGCTCTATAAGGTAATCCCTCTATATGACCCACATGCACATAAATAAACTTGAAGGTCGACTAAATCAGTCAAAATCAGTGAAAATCAGCTCCCTATATCCTTCGCTAAAATCAACAGCTGACGCTTAGTGATACGTACATCATCGAATGCAGGCAGCGGGTTCACCAGACACTTGAACTGCTGTACGACCACCTCACAACAGAGCCAAGACGGCACAAAAGCGTAAACAGAAAGGATGCTTTAATGAAGTTGCGAAAGCACAACAATGGATTCTCTTCCCAAAATAAAACCAACTGGAAGCCATGTAATACGGTCAAAAATACTTACAGCTTACAGCTTGTACAGCTGATTCGAATCTAAATTAGTTGACCGAACAGAATAAACAAAGACCTGATGATCATTCTGAAAACGAAGTCCCAGGTCAACTGAAAGCCATCTGAATACGACTGGGTCATGTGCAGGGAATTTATTATATCTATCATTATTAAAAATTGCACATGGGAAACGCGTAAGAGAAACATTTGTTCCACCCCTTAGAAAATCCAAACGATTCTGATTTCACATGGTATTTGCTGACGATTCATAAGTTGAGGATGCCATCTCCAGAAGTAACAAGGCAACAAAAGAAGAAAAAATAAAAAAGAGCAGTAGGTATAACTAAACATCTGAAGCAAAAAAGTATTAATTCGTAGCATAACTCGGATTTTTTCAGCACAAATACATATTCATAGGGGAAAAGTAACAAAAATTCCTTGGCCATAAAAAAGAAGGCAAGGAATGTATACAAGACAAAAAAAAAAAAACAAAAACAAAACAGCAATCTATGTAAAGATGCACCTTGGTGAAGCAAGTACTTTCTATTTGGCTGAAGTTGCTGCCATGAGGAATCTAGCGCCCAAAAACAAGATACTGTCACTTGATGCAAACGAACGAAAAATCAAAATAGATGTTTGATCTCCGAACTTGAGATGAAACAGGAAAATGAAGATATCTTCGGCAAAATGGCGTGTAATTTTCATTTGTGTCCCCTTGTACGAAATGGCTCTTCATTTTGGTACCCACTTATTTATCCGATGGAACAAAGAAAAAGAAAGAAAGCCGCAATACAATTAATCTCTCAGAAAAGGAAAAGAATTTGCATTTCTCGGACAAAACTCTATACACTTCAAAGAGCCCTGAATAAGGAGTGTCTCCGCCTCTCAAACTTCACCCTCCAGTTATTATCACTTTTAATAGGCTTCACGAATCGTTCTCCTTCCATTTCAAATTGGAGTGAGGACGGCAGACTCTTTAAATGTCCACTGCACTGCTTATGGTCCGAAGAATCAATACTGCTAAAATTCTGTTCACCTAGATCAAACTGTCTCTGGTACGGTGAGTGCCATTTTGCTTGCAAATAAGCCAGAGACCTCCAAGGTGGAAGAGGCATCGAATTTTGCTTGAGAGAAGATCTAGCTGCATCGGCCATGACTTGAAGATACTGTTTTAACCTGGTCAAGGAGCCTACATAAATGACTGGAAGCGACTTCAATATTCTATCATAAGAGTCCACAGCTCTGGCTATTTCAAAGTGGCTTCGGAAGTCAACATCAATGATAACACGCTCAGAGCTTCCAGCGTTGATGCAGTTGAACACGTCAATATATTCATGATCCCCTGCCATTTAGTATAAGAACCAATTCTCAGAAACAGAATGCAAACGGAGCTACATGAAACAAGATAAAATAGGCATATTCCAAATAAGATCACAAGAAGGTCCTCCCTCCAAATGGACCATCACAAGATTCACAAAACAACAACTTGTCCATAAAATCTAGATTAAATCATTTAAGGGGGGCACATGTTGGATATTAGAACTTGAGGTCAGGATTATCTAGTGAAAACAATGTTCAACTATGAAGGGTCGTTCAGGCCCAATGAACATGCAAGATCATCAAATAAATGCGAAGAGTAAGTGCTTAGGCAAATCAAAGACTTCCCAGAAATAAGATTTTATAATAGCTAACAGTTTCAGAAAAAATAAGCCGCCAAATCTCTCATTTGCATTGCATCTTAGAGGTTTGAAATTAGTGGTGAATGAAGGTGGCAATTCCCTCAATTAAATCTAGTCAAGTCACAATAACCCTCTGCACCTATAGACCCTCAAAGAAATGTTAGAACTACAGCTTAAGAACAAGATCACATACCTCTTGGCACCTTGCCACTACCCTGCCATTTGGATGCACAAACAGCAGCATCATATCCTGAAAGTCTCAGCAGTTTCACAAGAGAAAAATTGATGCAGCTTGCATTACATGGACCTGACTTGACATGATGAAGGTCTGACTCCTTGATCAATTTCACAAGAGAATGAACTGTGGACAACAAGTCACTCTCATATTGGGCTACAGTGCGCTTGTAAAACTGCAAGAGCAGCAAATAATCAGCGAAATTCTATATGATCAAATAGTAAAATCTTGAACAAGAACAGGAGTTAAAATGCATCAATATATTCTGGTAGATAGACTGCATGTTGTAATTTAAATACAATTCCAAGATTCGCGAGGAAGTCGTCACCTGCACCTATTGAAACCATACTGGGGAAAAACAAAAAAAACAAGAGTTGCCATTTAAATAAAATTGCTGATTCCAGAGACAGCCATCACGGTATACCAGAGGAGATTCACACAGACAGACATGAGATTAGCTATTCTTCACATGCACTTCAGTTTATGATCTCACAGGATGTAATTGAGATTTCTGTTTTTTTTTCTTTTTTGGTACAAAAATTCCAATTTGATTAATTTTACAAGCAATCACAGAAATTAGACTGCAAAACTAGAATTTGGTGGTGATCCGAGAAGAGGGAGACAAGAGTTATGCTATATAGAACGAGTCCTTTGACACGGACACATAAAAATGGCACTTTACTATTCTCACGAATTCGTGAGCTGAATCATTTCTCGAGAGACAAATTTCTACAGTTGTCAAATCTAAATTTTCTCTTCCTCGCAAATTGCAAAATTCAACTCAATTTTAGTGGAAATTATAACATAAAAAGTACTCCAATTCATTCCTCCATTTTTCGAAGGAAAACAGAACCAGTGAAATTTATCTCTCTTCCTCGTAATATAACCTGACAGAACTAAGAAAAAATAACAATTTTATTTTTTAAAAAATAATTAGAAACGATTTCTTAGACTTCCACGAATACAACACAGGCAAAAGAAGAAGATAAATAAACTTAAAACAATTCAATTCTTTATGAATTGAGCTCGATTTCATTTTATATGAAAAAATTAAAAAACATATATATATATATATATATATATATATATCTTTCATCTATAAACTTCAATGAATTCTAAACAATTATGAATGATTCTATGCAATTCTAGTGTGAGGAGGCAGTAAATTGGTGAAAAGTGTGAATAAAAATTACCGAAATCTTGTCGCCAAGGTGGTGAAGATCAGAGAGACCAGAATCGCTATCGCTGCTACACCTGGAATCGGCACCGGAGCTACAGCCGTTCTCGAGAAAATCGCTAACCATGAGAGCCAAATCATGTTCACTCTCGTGGCTAAATCCTCCTCCTATTTTTCCCACAATCCCTCTCGCCCACCAATCTCCTGTTGCCGTCGCCGCACACATCATCAATCCAGAACAATACCGTTTTCTCCCCTTATATATGAATATTTTTTCGCTATTTCAAAATCACCAAGAGTATGGAAACAAAACGAACCGAATTATGGAATCTATAAATAAAATTTTAATTTTGTATGTTTACATAGAAACATAAACGCGATGCTTAATTATATGACCACGCTTTGTGGTCATAAAAACGAGGCCTAACGATTCCGTTTTGAATTTGTTTAAGATTTTGGTTGAGGTAAAGGCGTAAGGAGAGGAAGAGGATTGAGTTTTTTTCTTCTCTCTTGGGGTGAAGCTAAAACCCAGAAGGAAGGAGAGAGGAGAGAGGAAGAGGAGCTTGAGAGGAGGGCAAGAGATGGTAGGCAAAAATATCCTCAGACATTATACAGAGAGAGAGAGAGAAAGGGGGGTGGGGATGGAATTACGGGAATATCCTTAGATATTATTTTGCTTTGTGCCCAAGTAACTCCTCGGATTTCCAGGGGGGATGAAGTGGATAAAGAGGATAGATAATTAATGATGAATCGATTCGGAATGTGGACGCAGTTAAGTACTTTATTCGCTGTTGCTCTCGGTTTTTAATGATAACGAAATTATGAATTGATTCTCTCGAGTCTTTTACGGTTTTACCCGTTACATTTCTCCTTTGCAAGTGAATCTTTATCGTATATTTCTTTTACTCGAAGGTTTTTTTATTCTTTATTGTAAATATATTGCAATTCGAAAGGAGGAGGGCAAGAGTTGACAGGCAAAAATATCCTCAGACAATCTAGAGTGATACTTGCATAATAATGATAAAAAATGATGAGTTGTCTCATTATATAATTTTTATTATGAAAAAAAAACTACATATTATGCGTTTATTTTTTATAGTTTTATGATTGAGTATTTCAATTTTGATTTTTGATTAGATGAAATGCTTATTAAATAATAATATAAATACCAACAAAAAATACAAGAAAGTCATGACTGGTGTATGCTGCATCACCAATTAAGCTAAAAATACGTAATTATGGTCCAAATTCCATGATCACGGCGTGTTTTAAAGAAACCTTTTAAACTTAGCTTTTCGGAAAAAATAAAATTTAAATGTGCTTTCATATCCATCAGCACGAAAAGCTCGTAAAACCCTCGAGATCATTTTCGTGTATCTCTTACGTCATCATTCAATGAACACGTCGACAAATTTAATAACAGATATCCATCGAGATATTTGGTTGCGTTGTTAATTATCAATTCGAACGGGGTTAGATAACATAGAAGGGGAAAAACTGAACATAGTGGTTCTAGATAATATTAGTTTATAGCCTGTAGTATGCTGTCATTCATGTTAATTTGTAACAATATTAGAGAATTACTTTGTGTTTTTATCAAACCTGATTCAATGCATCAGTATTGAAAATTACTATATGACTTCTTACATAACATGGATTATTAAAATGTGTAAAAGCTGTCATGATATAATTTGTCGGTTCAAAAACACCCTGCTTGACTGTTAAAATTATCATTAGATAAAACTAAAGAAAAATAATAAAACAAATATGAAAAGATTTCTCGGGCCAACTTTTTACCTGGTTTTGGGTTTGAAATTAAATTATGTATGAATTGTCTTAACATGACTCCATTAACTTTGTATTTTCAAATACAACTTTGATGGTCGGTAAAAACAATTTATAAGCAAAATTAAAAAAATAATAAAATTGATATAAAGAAAAAAAATATTTATCAAAATCATTATTTAAATCGAGTTTAAAATTAAATTATAAAAAAAAATTCAATATAATACAGTTGATTTAATCAGTTTAAAAGTTGCATAAATGATTATTAAAAAGATATTTAATGATAAATTTTTTTTAAAAAAAAAAAACTAGAATTAAAATTTAAAAAACTGAAGGGAAAAAAAAAAAGAAGAAGAAGCTAGACCGGAAAAAAAATAAATTCATTGTTTATAGAAAAAATAAAACTGCAGAATGATTTCTAAGTTTTTTTTTTTTTTTTAGTAAGAAGTGATAACAAGAAATGGCAGGGAAAGTACGATGCTTTAACAAGGAAACAGCATTTCGGGCTCGAGGAGCAAGTCACCATGCAACTTGGATGAAACAGCTGAACAAATAAAAAGTACTCACGGTCATTGCCTGAATGGAGAATGACGTAACTTTCACGGATAACTTCTTCTTACGTCAGCCGCTCCCCAATAATTGACCGGTGACTTGGCTCTCTTTCCCCTTCCCTCCCTAAGGGATATTTGATCGAAGTTTCGCAAAATTTTAATTATTTTTACTTCAAAGTCAATGTTAAATATTTTTTAAAAAATAAAAAAAATTTTTTTTTAATATATTTAAAAAACAAACTCCATCGCTATTTTAAATATATTTTTAATTCATTTGAACTCAATCTAATAACATAATAACATAGAGTTAATGTCCAACTTATCAAAGAACAAAAAAAGTCAAACTTCTAGTAAATAATCTAATGATAAAAATTTAAGATTAAGGGTTTGTTTTTCATGTGATTTTAGATTTAAATTATATGGTTATTAATATAATAACTACTAAAAGTTTATATGATCATTAATTTTAAAATTTATAGGATTAATCGAGATTTGTTTAAACTTGGATATTGATATCAATAATTAAAAAAAAAATTCCAAAGCTTCAACCTAAAATAAAACCACTGTGTACCGTGGAGGGTTTGGTTGACGATGGAACTGAAAACCAACGTTATTACAAGCTGTTATCCATGATTCAGACTTTTAGGATGACGATGATGTTTTTATACACGTAATCGGTTAAATATTGCCCGTTGAAAATGACGCTTTGCAGATGATAAATCACGTTCACTCTTCCCTTCTCCACCAAACCTTCGGTCTTCACACGAGTGCATATGCACCCAATAAACTAAACTGGTCGAAATCAATATATAGTAATAAAAAAATGACAAGTCAATATATATTCATCAGTATACTAAAATTAGATTACATTCACCATATCCTTCGCATGTACAGCTTGTCATCGACTATATGGTAAGAAAGGGAAACCGTTACTCTTCTTTACTTATTTTAAAAGTATTCAAACCGATCGAGGAGTTAATTACAAAGCACAACTAATTAGAAAAACATCTTGATAGTTAAATTTAATATTACCCATTTATTGAGATTTCAAAAGCAAAGGAAGAAAGAAACAAGGTATAAGTTGATTATTGAAAATCTTTTATTTTGAGGAAAGGATATTGGGGGCCTGTTTATTAACAAAAAAAAATATACAATTTTCCTTTTCATTTTCAGTTTTCTTCTTATTTTCTAGTTTTCTTTGTGAAAAATGTGTTTATTTTTTGAAAATAAAAAAGAATCTTTTTCTATTAAAAATATATAAAAAATATATCAAGATTATAGCTATTTTTCTTAAGAATGAAACCATATTTTTTTAATAATCGTATAACTGTATTTTGTGATAATCTAATTAAATATTTATTGCATTAAAATTAAATTTAAAAATTATCTTGAAAACATTATACTTATTAGCTAAAAAAAAAAGGTAAATATCTAGTACTACAGTGTTAATACAAAAATAAATTTATGACACTTTCCAATTATAAAGATATTAATATAATATTTGTTGAAAATTTTAACTTCTTTTTAATTTGAAAAACAGTGAAGAAACTCGTAAAGAAAAACTGTGAAGAACCTAAAAATGTATTTTCTAAACTTAGTATAAAATTTTAAAAATTGGTCTTTTATTTATCAAAATGGAAAAATATTTCATTTGAATATAAATTTTTAAGTATTTCTTTTTTAATTCTATTTTTATCAAAAATAAATTATTATTTTATTTATATACAGTTCCTGAAAATTACCAATGATGCTTGTTCCTTTCTCCCAATTTTTTCAAGCGGAGCTGTTTAAGAAAAGCACAATAAAAGAAGGTTCCCCTGACCTGCACGCGCGGGGCTATAGCGGGTTCGCAGGCTAGTGGCAGTATCTGCCTCTTTAATGAATTAGGGCACTTGCCACGTCTGCAAATTGCAATTAATCATTGGCCAATAAATGACCAGCCCAACTCAAGCTTTTAAAAAGCTGGTCGGCCAATTAAGACCCGGCAAGAATCCTATGAGGTCTGTCCTTAGAAGTTTGAACACCTATGGACCTCACTCGTTTTCGTTCACGTGGCAAGAGGACCATTTTAGGTAAGAGAAGAAAAATGGTTAAAACTTCGTGAGAGATCTTTACATTGGTGTTAGGCTGCTGTCAACTGGTAAGTTTGAAGTAATTGGTTGGTAAGATTACCTGTGGATGCCTTCTTTTGGGAGGTGCAGGCGCCAGCATAAGAGTAATAAGTTGTTTAAACTTTGCTTTCAAATTGTTCGTGACATTACTACTGCATGTTTTTTTAAGATTTTTTTATTTTTAACATAAACATAATAAAACCACAAAAAAATATAAATTTAATATTTTCTCAAGCGAAAAACAAAAATAAAAATTATTCCACTACTAAACAATCTCTTCCCATACTTTACTTTCATATTTAATACTAACTAGAGATGTGTCTTATTAAAATTAATTTCTGTTTTATAAAACTAACTAGAGATGTGTTTGTTTTGCAAACAATACTTTTGTAAAAAGTAATTAGTTTCTTAATAATTGTTTTTGAAAAACAATTCATTTTTTGGATGGACAAAGTAAAAGTGAAATTAAATAGATGTATTCACTTGCTTTTTTTTTAAAAGAACTTTTATTTCATATAATATCATATATTTATTTTTATCAGCATTAATAACATGAAATGATAAAAGAATGTGATAACAAAAGGATGCAATAATGATAAAAATTTAACATATAAGAAAGCATTAATTAAAAAAAAAAAGTGGATATTAAAGTCAAAATCACTTGAGATAGATAAACATCATAAAGGACTAAATTTTATGATTTCACAACAATCTTATGTCATGATAAGAAATTAACCATCAACATTTTCTGATAATATTAATGATCATCGACTATCAAAAAAAAAATATTTCTGATTTTAGATTTTTTAAAAAATATTTTTCACTCAAATATATATTAAAATAATATTTTTATTAGTTTTTAAAAATTTACTTTTAAAATCAAAATATCAAAATAATATAAAAAATTAATTTTAACAAACTTTCATTTGAATCGCAATTATAAATAGAGGCTTACTCAAGGCCAAAACAAACCACACTTGCACAAAAAATGTGATACATTATGTGACTAGCACCATCGCTTATTAAATTGCTGCAAAAACTTGACTGCTCATTCTGACTTCTAAGTGTCTACTGGTCCACGCCAGGCGATGGCCTCTGGACCCATTTTGAAGGTCAAACGCTAAAAATGTTCCGTGTTCAGGAAAATGATACCATTATTTTATGATAAAATCGAGGATCATTTTCACACTCCAATTCATAACATGCTTAGCCTAGGATTGTGGCTAGAGATATTAGCGAGCCAATCAGTGTCATACCCGTTCATCGCTAGAACCATCCATTTCTCCCAAATTTTGGAAGCATTCCCTGCAATGGTTTTTCAATTGTGCAATAAAGAATTTTCTTCCTGCCTCTTTGGGAATCTAATAATTGCTAAAGGGGTCGACTTTTAAGGAGAATCTAATCATGGCTTAATTAAAAACCAGGAAAAAAGGAGAGAAGGAATCTAATAATTGCCAAAACAATGGCGAAAAGGATAATAAATCACAACTCAGACCAGCATTATATGTTGAACTAATTTCTGATGGTGCACGAGAAACAATATTTTATTCATCATCTAATAACAAAATTAACTGGATGGATTTGATGCAAAGCGAAAGCAGGCCAGTCTCCAATAGCCACAGCCAACTTCCAGTACCAGCACCTAATGGTTCGAAAAATTAGATCCATTCATCATTTACTTAAACAAGCTTTTCTGGATCCTAAAGGCTGGCCTCCCCGTGCATTAAACTCTCCAAACAGCAGTACTAGAAACTGTAGTGCGGAGCCATGTTATATATCTCCCACTCCCCGACAAGAAAACCTAAAGGCTTAAACTTTTAGACTCCCTCTAATTTAAGGCTAATTTACCAAAAGAAAATCATGATGACTGCTGTCTTCCCACCCGCATTCCAGGTCCAGGGTTCTGTTTCCACACAAACTTTTCAAAAGATGAGCCATTTTATGGATGTCAGGCATCCAACAGGCCCAGACCTTGTCCATCATTTAGCTTGTAATTGATATATTGAGCTGACAATAAACGGAGCCCATAAGAGTCACAGCATATGCAAACAAGCACTGCTTTAATTGCCCCACGGGCCGGAACTTAACTCGGACGCCAGGCGTGTTCTGCTTCTTACTAGTTGGACCTCAAGGAATATACCTACGTATATCTATCCGTTTAAATTTCAATATGAAAGGATTCTCTTTTGCGATTTTAGGTGCATTTTGTGGATAATTGACAGGTATTATTGTTAAAAATAAAGGGGAGATGCCTCGGACCTGTTACTTATTTTTATCATAGAAACTAATTGATGTGGTGAAAAAATTGTAGCTGCCAACTAGTCACTCTCACAGATTAATATAGATTGTACCAATGATTTTTTTTCTAAATTTTAAATTTGATATATTTTCATTTTTATTTTACACAATTGAGCTCTTTTAAGCCCAATTTATCATTCAATGACATGTTTTTTTTTAAGAGGGTTAAATTAAAAGATAAAGAATTAAATTGAAAACACAAGTAAAATAAATTATGGCTTTTGAATTTGTTTGAAAACTAAATTATAATCTCTCAATTTTTTAACTATTAAGTGATCGCTCTTTTTAATTTTAGAAATATTAATTTTAATATCAAACTTCATTTTCATCATTTTCAAGTTTTTTTTGGGTGAGAAAAAAGAGGGCTTGCCAAGTTTAAGAAACATATCATTGCAACTATTATGATCACCAAAACAATTAATTTTTGTGCTAAATAGTTTCATATGATAAGAGTTCAAATTAGATGTTTTTTTCACCTTAAAAATACCTAAAAAACATATATGAGATCGAGAAGATTTTTTATTTAATAAATTTTATGTTGATTTCTATTACAAATTGATTTTAAAATCAAATTCATTAAACACAACAAGGTAAATGATCTATATTGCAATATTAAATATTTTGATCTATATTTATCTTTTAATTTTTTTAATTTTATTTTTATTTATCGTTAATAATTTTTTTAAAAAAAATTACATGATGGTTATTGATTTATTTGATTGAATGCATGCATGATTTTTTCAATTTATATATATATATAAAAAAAAAACATGTTGAAAATTTCTACAGGTTCAATTTTTTTGTATCATGTATTAATGTTTTAAACTTGATCATTTATTTTTTTCAATTTTTTAAAATTTTTTTTTGGTCTTTTTATTAAAGTTTTGTTATTTTTAATTTTATCGTTCAATCCAAGTTTATAGTATATTGTTTATTTTATTTTAGTCTTCATTCTTTTTTAAAAAAAAATTTCTTTTATTAATGTTTTTATTTTTTCAATTCAACTCTAATTGAAAATTTATTGATGTACTTTAACTTATTTTTTATTTTAGTTTTAACCCTCTCTTCTTTTTTTGTAATTTTTTTTTTCAATTTATCCTCCAACTTTTTATTTTTTAAAGATTAAGTTTCATGATTTTTTTTATGTATAATACTTCATGTCTAATAATCTAAATTACAGGTTTAAAAAGTTAACAAGAGTTGATATTTTTTTATCTTTTTTTTTTTCACAGCTTTGCCAAGAGCAATATTTTTAAAAATATATTTTTTTGGTCGTTACCTCATTTTTTTTTATTATATTATCAAAATCTAACCTAGTTATTAAATTTCACTTTTTAAAAAATATAATAGTCCCTTGAACTTCTTTTTTTTTTAGATTAAAGAAATTTGGTGCTGCGGGCAGCGTCACAGCAGCCACCAATCTAGTTAGTCTATTTTAGAACATATAATTTACCTAGGAAGCGTAAAGTCATCAAACAAAGTCTAGAGCAGGAAGCGTTGAGGCGTATCTAGGAACAAGATACAACCCAACAGAAAGCAAATAGGTAGATGTGTACCGACAGGACTTAACAAATGGTAGTGAGCACAGAATTTTTTGTAGCATATGTAGACAATGTCTTGTGAAATGCCAATAAGGATTTCCAAGAAAATGAGCTTTTTCTAAACAAATAGTGCATTTCCATGAGTACCTAGCATCTGCTTTTCCAAACTTCTTTAGCCCACAAAAAATAATAAATATTTACTCTCAAATTAAGTTTTGAAATCAATTTGAATAATGGCACCTCTTTCCAGGAAAAATGCATGACCAAAATAAATCCAAATTAGCATTCAGGCAACTTTCATCTGAAAATCTAGAACCAAGATTAAGACCGCAATCAGTCACCGAACCATTGCTTGCGTGACCCTTGGTTGTTTCAGAACATGGGACAAAATCAAAACAATTTACAACAAATGAAAATTCTATCCTAATGCCCACACGGTCAGACTATAGATTCAGTTTTATAATATGCTGACTAGATAGAAACCTAAACATTATGACCAGATTTAGCATGACAAGGTTGAGTTTGGAAGCACGCAATTCTGATTCAAACTTCCTAATATGCATCTCAGTCATCTCTATCAAGCTACCTTCTACCACATTTTCACTGCCATGTCAGACCTTTAACAAATGTAAATATTTTCATCTAAACATCAAGATATTCACATCCCAGAAAATCAATTTTGACATGTTACCTCCTATAATTGCCTTACACAAAGTTATACATGTGAAAAAAGACCCACAATTTGACAAAAACATTTTGTATAGCTGTGAACATGGAGGGAGACATTTGGATTCTACATATCGAGGAACCTTCACATGTTATTGTGCTTAATAAGAAAAAAATAAAATTAGCTTATACATATAGTGCTGAAAAAGGCTCTGCGCAAAATCTACTGTCATTTCATCACTACGATGAGCATGGGACATGATTTTTGTGAGAAAGGTCAAAGAAACTGAAATACCTTCTGTGGTCACCTGCAGAATGTACTCTTTTCAGGTTGAGATAGGAAGGGAATTCGTGAAGATGATGACTTCTTATCGAGGCTTCAAATTTCGCTGCATAACAAGAAAATTAGTTAAATAAAGGAAACCTAGGCCGGTGGCGTCGCACTTTTGAAATAATAGTCCACCAATTCTTTTTTCACTGTTACACAATTTTCATTTCAATGGTTAGGAGGTAAAGAAGCACTGAGCATTGCTCAAAAAGTTTGACCATCATTTACCACTGCACCAATACATTTCTCAATTTCATAATAATGAAATAAAATGAACACATTAGTCCGCCAATGCACAGACATATAAATATGATATTAAGAAATGGCATACTTTTGGCCTGTCAGTAGGTATTTGTGGCTGTTTATCCAACGTTCTATCTGTATCTGGTGTTTGCTGTTCATTATCATGCTTATAAAATGCCTGCAGAGCTCTCCCAGCAAATGCACGGATTACATTGACTTCCATTGCAGACATATTTTTCCACTGCAATATCAAATTCAAGACATCACTTCACAGAGCAGCAGAATGCAAGATCTAACAAAGGTACAGTATATCACAACATGATGAAGAATGAATCAAAATCCAAGAATTAACAAAGAGCTTTCCAACAATCCTACTAATAGGCATGCGCAAAAGCTGACACCATTTGATAAATCCAACAAGTAGATGAGAATGTCTCTGTTAACAGCATCACCCACTGCCTATATTCTTGATGGAAGTTCCTCGGAACAATTCATCCTTCCTTTCCAGAATGGATATAAGATACTGTTGTATGATAAGTTAAAAGTCTCAACATCTACTCAACTATGAAGTTGATTGCCGGTTGCATGGGGGCAGCTAGGAGGCTACTCAAGAATGCAAGACAACGGCATCAATTTTCAGTGCGACAAACTTCTTTTATATCTACATCTTTACTTAAGCGGAAAAGGTGGGGTACTTTTTATCTCTTTTCCTTTCATTGGTTAAGTAATTTTTTCAGAGCACTAGTATTTGAAATAAGAAGGGTGCTTTTCATCCCTGATTTCACATTCTATATTACTCCCATGGATGCACTTAGGCACACTACCAAGTGCTCTGATTCTTGCACTTTAATTAATTTATTGACGTCCATCATTGTCCCAGTTAGATGCAGTGGTTTAGCTCACATTCATGTTGTTTGAGACCAAATAAAAATAGCACACTTTATCGGAACGTGCATGTTAACAATTTACTCTTCACTTTTGCCCAGCATAAGCCAAGATCAGATTTTACAAGAATATACGACTTTCAAATGGTAAAGAGAGACAGCAAGCATACCGTCACCGTAGATGCAGTAAACTTTTCTAAATTAGTCTCCACTTTATGAAATCTTACATCTCTGATATCCTCGATAAGTGACCTCACCTATGAACAGGTAAATATGAAATTTATGCCAAAAACACAAAAACATAACTGAAAGAGATGAAGGAATCATCAAAGCTCACCATATACATGTCAGGAATGTCCTCACGTGCACTGCATTCGCAAAAATGGAGTTGACATTCAATATTGTCATCACTGAAATGCGGAGTAAATAGGAGTGTTTCAGTACTTACAGGTCGAAAAGAAGTCTTGAGATTTCCACGTAATGAAAGGGTAAATTCTGGAATGCATGAGAGTCCCGTTCTGCTTCCAAAACCCGAGTCAAATTTTCTAGTCCACAAAGCCAAAAGAACAATGAGAAAGATTGCAATCTACAACTTAGTTTCTGATAGAAATACAGCAAGAACAGTTAAAATCCTATCCTGAGATAACACTGGAATAAATAGCTGCATCTGATTGAAAGAAGAGCAGGAAACTAATATCACCAAGGTCCAGAACGCACCAATTGACATCCACTGAGGAAGCCTGATTGTGCATTTCCCTCTCTTCTTCAAGGCCAGAGCTAACCAAAGCGGCACTTGAGCTGCCAGTTGTGGATAAAATGGTCCATAATCCCCCTGCCATTACACCAAATCAATCAATTACAAAAGGAAAAATTAAATCGAACTAAATTGAAAGTGAGAGGGGAAAAAAAAACGCATACAAGTATTTATGTGCGTATAAGAGAGGGGGAGAGGGAGGCATTACACAAATAAAATTGAGAGAATCCATCCTCAAATTCGGAACAATCTCCACCATTTCATCTTCCGCCATAAATTCAATCTGTACAGCAAAACAGCAGGCAAGCATAAATAACAAACCACAGATTTAACGTGTATAGAGAGAAGGAAAGGCACCTCTTCAGAAGAAAATAGAGACATGGTAGAGTCAGATTGACCAGCCATTTCTGCGACCGTGGGCGGATCGAGGGTTTAGCTAGATAGTTGTTTGGAGCAATCGCAGGTTAGGAGAGGCAAGGGGTGGTGATGTGGGAGGAGAGAGGGAGGGAGGGATCGTCAAGTGTCAACTGTGAGGTGTGAGGTGTGAACTTTACTTCTATTTTGGCTGGGCGCTAAAACTGGGTTTAATTTTTAAAATTGGCGGGCGTTGAGGAAGTTTGGGCTTCGGATTGGTGGCCCAGATGGTATTGTTTTTTAACACCTAAAGTTAGATGATCAGATGAATAAGAGCCTGTTTGGTCATGAGCAAAGATTAAATTACACGTGGTTAATGAAAATTCCGAAAACAACTTCTTTTTTTTAAAAAAAAAAAAAAAAAAGCGTATCAAAACAGTGGTAAGAAAAGGCACAAATCTATATATTTTATAAATATAAATATATCTATATAATATAAATATATATTTCAAGTTAGATTATGCCAGATTTTGAGTTGGGTTTAATAATATTTATATTTTATTTATTATCTATCAGGTAGGTAAGATATCTATCCAAAAAATATTCATCTATTAATATCTATCAAATTTAAATTAAATTGCAATCCCTAAATGTAAGATAAAATTGGCACGTGAAAAAAAATTACACAATTCACTTAGGTGAACACTGAAAAACTCTTGACCGCCACGGACTCAAATGTTTTTGTTGAATGCCCTCCTCGAATGAGCTCAAATCCCGGCCATTGGATCACTGGGTTCCCCTAGCAACCATCGATGGGGGCCCATTGGTCCAATGAGTTTGGTTGTTTTTTGAGTTGGCTTTTAAAAAGTTTTTACCTGGACTCAGTTGACCCAGTCGAAAGATGATGGACCCCCACGTTCGTAATTTTTGTAAATGGATGAGGCCGAACCCATATATAATTCATTCCAGTTACGAGTTTTGGAGAAAATATCATGCCTATTACATACATCCTTTTTATTACAAAAACAACAGGAAAATAGAAAAAAGTTTGTTTATGAGTATGACGCATTACAATTAACCATGGTGATTATACAAAAAATGTAGATATTATAGATATTTTTTATTTTCAAAATGACTTGGAAATGATTTTTAAAATATCAAAGATATAATGGATTAGAAAAAAAATTGTAATGTTTACTTAAACAAGATAAAGTTTTGTCAAAATTTAAAAAATTAAAATTATCAGTGTAATACCATAATAATTTACCCATTTGGTTAAAGGGATAAGATTTGTCTGTAAAACAAGAGCTTTTTTTAACTCATGGATCAAGAGCTCGAAGAGGCAACGAGACAAGGTTCTCTCTTTCTAAAATACTAAATCTCAGCCTAAACAGTGTAAATACTTAGTTTTTTTTCCCATCATCCACTTGATTCTGGCTGTTAATAGGAAATAAGAGGGCTAATTGGCTTAAGATTCAAGCGAAAGGGCAACCCGTATTGGCAAAAAAAAAATGAATAAAATATCTGCAGGTCTCATGCATCACGCTGGATGATATAAAAGGCTTTTTTTTTTTTTTTGTTAATGTCAGTAGATAAGTTTATTTAATTTTTTCAAGAATATCTTTAGTAGTCTAACAATTGTTCTGTTGAAGCAAAGAAATATGTATAAACAATCAAATTTCATATGGAAACTCATTGTATTTGCTCTGTTCTGGTATGAGAAGTCAGGTGATAGAGTGGCTAGCCCTGAAACGGAGAAGCTAAATATATTTAGAATTATTGTACTGTTTATATTTTAAAGTGTTTTTTATTTTAAAATATATTAAAATAATATTTTTTTTATTTTTTAAAAAATTATTTTTGATATTAACACATTAAAATAATCTGAAAACATAAAAAAAAAAATATATATATATATATATATTTTTTAAATGCATTTTTAAAACATAAAATACCAAACACATCCTTTAAAAAAGGGGTCAGAGTAAAAGGAGGAATCCGTTTGAGGAGGGGCTCGCGTTTGTTTTATTGGATAGAAAACGCACGTACGAAAACCACTAGTATACAAACAATGATGGACTTGCAAAAATATGAAACACAAGCGAGGTTTAGGATAATAGCATTTGATATTGTGGTATTTTTTTTTTTGTTTTAGCTTTTCCGTAACTAATATATCAAAAAAAATCATTTATCCATATAAAATTATGATATATTATAATTAAATATAATTTTTTTAAAAATTTAATTAAATAAAATATAACTTCAACCACGCTTTAACACAATATAAAATAGGTCAAGCTAGCTCCAGTACTCCATATGTACCAAAACCACGGGCACACAAGACAACACCCCTGGGCAAATCTTGCTTTATCTTCCCTCGTACTGCAGAAGACGTGTCAAGTTGGCCTGGTAGATGCTCTAACCTTTTGACTCAGGGTGCCGAGGGGTAGAATGATAATTATATTTCACAGTATTTGTTTTTGTTTAAAAATATATTAAATAAAAAAATTTATTTTAAAGAAATTATTTTTAATATTAATATATTAAAATATCTGAAAATACGAAAAAAATTAGTAATTTAAAATAAAATTAATAAAAATAAAATTAGTTTTTTTTTAAAATCACTTTTAAAACATTGAATAAAAAAGTCTTTAAACACGTGTGGGCAGCCGAGCAGGGAAGGTTGCAACTCCTGCGGTGGTTCCATGTTCGGTCCTGATGCAGTACTTGATCTGATCCATGTAATCATGGTTTGCACGCAGCCTAGTTACTGCAATGGTCCTCCCCTTGTTTGATCTTTCTATTAAACCCGACCCAAATTAATTCAGTGGGAAACCCGTTCTGCATTAATTCTTTTTAATTGATTAAAAAATGTAGATGGCACAAATACGAACTTGAAATTTATATTGTATTGACTAGTCATTTAAACTGAAAAAATTAAATTGTTAGATAAAATATCAATAATGAAGGTAATGGCTTTTATTCTAACATAACAAAATGTCTGAGAAGATGATTTTTCTGCATTTTCAAGTGCTGATTGGAAAACTGATCTCCGCTTCGATTCATCGAAGGGGTGACGGAATTGAGGTGGGGTCGTGTTTATTTTTCTCTCCATTTTCTGTGCAAGCTGCAAGGAATTGGTAGCACAACCTGGTGTTAGGAGCTTTTTGGTTGACGGTGCTCCTCCGAAGGCGGCGACATGTACTAATTCTGTTCGGTGCTAGTTCATCCTCTTCATATTTCCATCTTATTATCGTGCCGTCGTCTCTTGAGCCAGACTTCGGTATTGAAACTAACAAATCCGCGTATCTCGACACCGGTGACGTCGATGGAGGAAATCAATTTTAGCATCCATGCTGGATCTTTACCTCTTGCTGTTGTTAATCAAAGGTTGTGCGGGTATAAATCGATCCATGTAGCATACGAGGTGGCTCTCGGGACCAGGGGCCAAAGGCTCAGCCTTGTTTCGATATAAATCGAAACCTCCCACGACTCTTCTGACCTGTGATATTTTAAATTAATACTGGATATTTGAAATTCAGGCATTGTTATTGCATTCAAGATTTATTTTTCACGGGAAGAATGTGGCTGCCATTATATGGTGTGATATTATAATACTCCACCGCAAACATATCCAAAATCACAAAGTCCTGGCAGCTCGAGGTGTCGCCTTCTGTTTTATTTTCGAGTGTCAACTAAATGGTATTTCAAAAAGTCACACTTCGGCGGCCAACCAGGACATATAAAAGTCGCTAGTTTGTGCATTTTAAAAATATTTTTAAAAAATATTATTTTTTTTATTTTAAATTAATATATTTTTAGTGTTTTCAAATTATTTTAATATATTAATATTAAAAATAATCTTTTAAAAATATAAAAAATTATTAATATATATTTTAATATAAAAATATAAAAAATAACAATAATCACACTGCAAAAAACGCTCAAATCAATCCCACCAACCACGTGGTTTTCTACTCAACAAGTCATGCCCAATTTCTCGAGCTCGTGTAGTCAATGGCCTGCTCTTTTCGAACGATAACATGGTCGACCACGTGAGAGAATCAATGACTTCGCTCGTATGTCTGGAGAGATGTAAAGGGAAAAAAAAATAATAATAATAAAGCGGTAATGATTAAAGAAAAACAAAACCCAGCACCGTCTATAAAGTGTGTTTGGTATTATAATTGCTACTGTGGTTATAGTTTTAAAAAAATTGTTTGATAAAGGTAGAGTTTGGGGCTGCGTTTTTACCTGTGTTTTGTAAAATTTTGAATTTTTTTTTTTGCTAAAATTAAGTGCGGTTTGTACTTTTTGGATCGTTTTGATGTGCTGATGTCAAAAATGATTTTTAAAAAATGAAAAAACATCATTGGCATGTATTTCGGCACGAAAAACTATTTGAAAAGCAACCGCTACCACACTGTCAAAGCACGCTTAAAAAGTACTTTTAGTTGAAGTTGGTTTGAAAAAATATATGTCTGGTTAAAACTGTGATTGAACAAAAAATAGTTTAATGTGTTTGGTTAAAAAAAAGCTTTTCAAATTGAGGTTATAAAATAATTAAAAAATACTTTTAATTTAAATATTGTAGATTTAACTACCATTACTACATCATGAAATAAATAATTATATTTTTCATGATTTCTCAAGCACACAACAATAAAAACTGAATTTTTTGTTACTTCATCAAGTGATCTCCTTCTAATTTTTTGAATAAAACATGAATTAAAATAAAAATAAAAATGAATTTTTTTTAACTTGGTCTGACACGGCAATAACATAATTGGAATTGCGATCAAATTCCACAAATATTACGCCATCATGCTATATTCTTCTAATTTATGTAGTGCTATTAAATAATATTAAATACTAGTTTTTCAACTAAAACTCAATTTAAAAAAAAAATTATAATTTCATTACGTACAAAATTTATTCGACAAAAAATACAGTTTTTATGATTTTTTGAGCATGCAATAAAATTAAGTAAGATATTATCAGGAATAAAATTGAGATTACAGTATAAGTAAATTTAATTCACCTTAAACTAATTTTTTTAAAAAAAAAAAAATAGTGTTCACGTTTACATGAATAGTGCGAGTGAAATCACTGGGTTTTTTTTAATTGCACTGATTTTTCAAAAAAAAAAAACTTTTCTTGGGTTTTCCAAATTTTTAAAAAAAAAAAAACTAAAACTCTGATTTAAGTTTAGGGAACAGTGCGAGTGAATTAAAATTCACTCACACTGTACAGTGTAAACTTTTCTTGGTTTTTTGAGGGAAAAAAAAAACCAACTCTGATTTAAAAGTTTAGGGAACAGTGGAACATGCTCCACTGTTCCAGCGTTTTTCTTTCAGAAATCTCGGTTTCAATTTAAAATTCAATAGGCCCTACTATTAAAAAGCAGGTTTTGTTTTGTTACCAAATAAAAATTTGCGTTTGCGGGTGAATCTCACCCGCAACCACAAAACCAAATACCCACTTAAACCAACAAATATTAACGGTGACTGTAGCAATAAAGACATATTATTGTAGATTGCTGTAATAGAATTATAACAGTTAAGTATAATAACATTCTTGAAAGAAAACCAAAAAATAATTTGCATTTAAAGGGTTTTTTGTCAATTTAATTTTTCGATGCATATTGTAATTACTATCAAACTCTTATGACTAAAATTTTCTAGGCTATCATGGAAGGGTTTTTTTGTCAATTTATTTTATATATATAGCATAACTACTTGCATAACCTTGTATAAAAAAATTTACAAGCTACCATCCAGGGGCTTTTTGGATTTTTTATCTTGGTTTTTTCATTGTATACAGTGTGAGTGAGGGTTTGCTTGGTATTTTTTGAGAAATAAAAATATAAACAAATTATGTTAATCGTTTAAAGAAAACAAGCATGTACATGAAGAAGAGTCGTCACATGCAAGTGGCGCGTGCTATGTTCTCTGGTGGCCAAAAACATCAAATCATCATGTCGTCGACTCTAATGAGTGGCAACACTTCAATTAAGTTGTCACGTTTATCATGGTTCTTTATGGCCTGGTGGTGCCTGGGTTTTGTCTTCCCTTTTGTTTTTTTTATGGCATCGAGGCATGCTTTGACCAAGCAAAAAATAAAAAACATGTCCTCTTGTTTTATTTTTATTTTTATTTTAGTCATAGTTCTCGTTTTTTTTTATTAATCCTTGATTGTTTTAAATCTTTTTTTTTATTATTTTCTTTTTGATCTCATCCATTTAAATTGATTTTATTTGATTTTTTTATTAGACTTGACCCTCGTTCTTTTAGTTGTTATTTTTTTTTTAATTTCAACCCTTGAGATTTAATTTGATTTTTTTTTTACATTATATTTGACTATCATTATTTTAATTACTGTTTATTTTTTAATTTCATCTATTGAGATTTTATTTTAATACCAGATTTAGTCATTGTTATTCTAACTATTGTTTTTTATATCATTTTTCTAATTGACTTTTGTTTTATCATTTTATTCCTTGACATTTTATATATTTTTTATGTTTAATCTTGTTCTCATTCCTTGAACAACTTTTTTTTTTTTCCAGTTTCATTCATCAATATCTCACTGATCTATAGTTTGGATTATAATATATTTTGACATGAAGATCCTAGTCTCATGCCTTAAAGAAAAGTGTGAGATATTAACTAGGGTTGATATTGTATTTTCTTATCCTTTTTTTAAACTATTATTTTTCTTAGATGCACCATTAAACATTGTATTTACTGGAGATTTTATTTTTTTTAATTTGTTTTTGGTGAAGATAGCCCAATCCCATGACTTATATCATGAATTTATCATGTTGGTTCAAATTAGTTCGAGTAACATGCTTGAGTCTTATTTTTTGGTCCATCATATATTTCATGGTGAGAATCTAATTTTTATATATATTTTTTTTAAAAAAACCTTATTTAGTTTGAGATATTCTTGACCCCTGATCTTTAAAAAATAATCGTTTGTTTGTTTTTTTATATACTTGTTTGACTTTAGGCAACAAATCCTCCTTTTTATCATTGTACTTGAAAAAAAAGAGGAAATTAAAGGAAGAGGCTTTGTCTTCTGGAAATGAGCAAATTGTTTTTTGTACGAAAATATCCCATACATGTTGTTATCGTCTGTTTATATAAAAAATAAATTTTTAAATAAAAAATTGTTATATCCAGTAGGCAGTAGGATTATGGATTCAATTGATGGCATAGCTGGTCAACTTAAGTTTTTTTTTTTTAAAAAAATTTAGATTGATTTTTTTTATTTCCAGTTTTTATATCATTTTTTTATAGTGTTTGATGGGAAAACAAGCAGTATAAGGCTATAAGCTATAAACCAGCACAATCATTTTTTTTTTAAAAAAAAATCTGCCATAAAAAACGCGTGGAATAAGCCATCACATTTTTTTTTTTTTAAAAAAGGTAATATAACTAGTACAGTATAAGTTCAACTTTAACGTTGCAAGTATCGGTTTTCGTATCACTCTGCATTATACAAATCAAACACGGTGCATTCGTAACAACTATGGTTGTCTGTAAAAAAAACCTTATAAAGAATTTACAGGTTATTTGAAAATTTCAAGATTTAGTAGAAATTAAATAATTTCCACATTATTTATTAAATTTTAATACTTGAAAAAATATGAATGAATGATACAGACAATTGAAATAATCAATCTTAATAAAATTTCAAATCATATTCAGAGTCGACACGTTAAAAATTAATCTTGGTAACGTTATCATCTCTCCATCTCTCTCGTATAATTGATCGGAATTTTTTTTTTTTAAATGAAAATAATCCTGAGTAAATGATAATTTTTTAATAATTTAAATAAAATAAAATTTAAAATTATTTTTAAAAAATTCAATACACCTCAATCACGATTCCTATCATGTTAATATCACGAGTGGTCCAAAATTTGTTAGATGGCCCAATCCCTCAGCTTACCATGACGTGTTAATCCATGGGCCTATAAGCATCACAAAACTGCCAAGCTTTTTCGTTAATCCTAACACCCTTTTCACTTCAATTTCCAAAACCACCCTTATCAAATCCATCTCCTCCAAGCATATTCGAAACAGATTCGAGGCTAAAACAGTAAATAATATAACCACAGATTTGTGGATCACCATAAAAACTCCACAAATATCAAACAAAAACCCGAAACTGAAAACAAAAACAAAAACAAAAACTAAAAATCAAAACCAGTCACTCCACAATCTACAATGGGCAGGAAGTTTTTCGTTGGCGGTAACTGGAAATGCGTGAGTCTCGTTTTTATTCTTATCTATTCCGTTATTGATATCGAAATCTGATTCAGATCAGCTTTTTTTTTTTTTTTTTTTAAAGCAATCAAATCAGTTATTTGAATTGGTGATTTAATTTTTTCTGGATGTAGACTGGAACCACCGAAGAAGTGAAGAAGATAGTGTCAACTCTCAATGATGCTCAAGTGCCCTCATCTGATGTTGTTGGTAAGTGTGTCTTTCTCACTCTCGCTTTCTTTAGTTTAATTCAAGTGTTGCTGTTAATCTGATTGCACAACTGAAAGGTAATTACCCAAATTGGATTTACAAAAATCACAAGAAACTGATGATTTTTAATCATGATCTGCCTTTAACCTACTGATGCATCGAGAACTGGTATGATCTTCTACAGAGGTTGTTGTAAGCCCTCCATACGTGTTTCTTCCTCTGGTGAAAAGTTCGCTGAGGCCTGATTTTCATGTCGCGGCTCAAAATTGTTGGGTTAAGAAAGGAGGTGCTTTCACCGGTGAAGTCAGGTATGTGCTAATGATCTGTATTAGCTGGCCTAGTATTTTGTTTGTGCTGACTATTAGACATATGGAATTGATGAATATTTATTGTCTGTGGGATTTGAACTTCCAAATGCTGAAGTTGGTCTTACTTGTGTGCAGTGCTGAGATGCTTGTGAATCTGGGTATTCCTTGGGTCATTCTTGGTCACTCCGAAAGGAGAAGTCTCCTGAATGAATCAAATGAGGTAAGTTTGTGTCACATGGTATAGCAATAACTTATCTGTGGTTAATTTGTACTGTCAATGCTTCACAAGTGCTTCTTTTTATCATATCTATTTAAAGTTTCAATCATGTAATAACTTCCCACTCCGGGGGGTGTTTCCTTTAGTTTGTGGGCGACAAGGTTGCATATGCACTTTCTCAAGGGTTGAAGGTGATAGCTTGTGTTGGTGAGACTCTTGAGCAGCGGGAAGCAGGATCTACCATGGAGGTTGTCGCTGCACAAACCAAAGCAATTGCAGGTATAGCATATATTAACCATGCTTTTTTGGATTTATGATGTTGTACATGTTTAATTTTTCCAAATAAGAAGTTCTGGCCTTCATACAGTGGTGGAACATTGTTGATTAAGTTAATCTGTTACTAGTTGGGCATGTGGAATCATTGTTTGTTACTAACTGAAACACTGTACTCTTGTATACAGTGATGCGATGTTCTTTGTTTTAAGGGAGGTAATTGATCACATGGCCACACATTTTAGATGAGCTTGAAATCAACTGTCTCTTCCTCCTGGTTCCAAGTTTTGCAATGCACCTTCAAATGAACGTTTTAAAAACTTCTGCTGTATTTATCGTTCATTTAATTGGATTTTGATCATATCAAGGGGCTTCATATATGCATACCTTCATTATTTCAGTAGACGTGTCATCAATTTGAAACATATGACTATGTTGATTCATTTATTTATCTCGTTACATTCACTATATCCTAACTGTAAAGAGTTTATAGTAGTATCCATAATTGTTTAAACTTTGCTTTCATTGCAGCGCGAGTATCCAATTGGGCTGATGTTGTTTTGGCCTATGAGCCCGTGTGGGCTATTGGAACAGGAAAGGTTGCAAGTCCTGCTCAGGCACAGGAGGCAAGTCCAAGCTTTGTTTTCTTGTTTAAGTTACACTCATTATATGCACTGAGCTTTCCACCAATGAGATAGAAAAAGGAGCGTTTAACACCCATTGTTTATTTCCTGTACCATGAAAACATGAATAATTCATATTAACATGATGAGCTTTATGTTTTCTTAGAACTCAGAATCTTTTATGATTCTATGAACTTTCAGTCTCACAGTATTAGCTGATTTATAGCAGGCAAATGGTGTTTTTGTCCCGTAACTGTTATGTTGTTTCTTATCTGCCTGTTTTCTCAGGTTATTTCCTGCATGCTAAACACCAGTTAATCTGCGACTGTGTCTTGCCTGTTGGTTTCCCATGACTAGTTTTTTGAAATTTTGGTTTTTTTAATGTAATAGGTGCATTTTGAACTGAGGAAATGGCTTCATGCAAATACCAGCCCTGAAGTTGCTGCAACCACCAGGATTATTTATGGAGGTATCTTCGTATGTTAATGCTACTTGCAATCAGTTTATTTTCTTGATTTGTTCTGTTCTTTTTTTGCAGACCTATAAGATGAATACACTGGTTGAAAATTCTAAGTACTTTTTTGTTTTGTTTTTGTATTGCTCTTGTTTTTGGGAAAAATAAAAATAAAGTCTTATTAAATACTGCGTTCTGTAAAGTGACGCAGATGCTTGCATAAAATACTGAGTAGAGAACATGCTATGCATTTTTCTTCAACACAAATTCATTGAAACGTGCTTGGTGAAGTGTAAGGGGTTGTGCACCATGCTTGGTCCAGATGGATCAATATGCATTCCTTGATCTATCTATTAATAGCATGGGCACCATCACAATACTCAGGGAACTGATTGAACCCGAACCTTATTGCGAAGTTGAGCATGCCTTGTTTGCATTCAGAGGTAGAAGATATTGTGGTATCCTGAACCAATATCTAAAACGATAATGTGCTTTTCTCATGCTGCTGGATAATATTTGCTTTCATTTTGGTTTCTTAACGGAGTGGCGAGGGAGTTAATAGAATGATGATTAATTTTCTCCCCTTTTTTTGTTTATGCTTCATTAATTTGGTGCCTGATCCAGGATCCGTTAATGGTGCAAACTGCAAGGAATTGGCAGCAAAACCTGATGTTGATGGCTTTTTGGTTGGTGGTGCTTCCCTAAAGGTAGCGAAACTTGCTAGTTATTTAATTTAATTTCATTTGACTTTTCCTTACCTGTTGATTTTCATGATATTTCCCTTTCATTGTGCCTTCATCATCAGCCGGAGTTCATTGACATTATCAAGTCTGCTGAAGTGAAGAAAAGTGCCTGAGCACAGAACCAGGGCACTGGGGGCGACTCTTTGATGCTTATGTTTGGGGAGGTATAGAATCCATCATGTACAATTTGGACATGTTTTCGAGGAAATAAGTTTTCAATCTTGTGTAATGATATCAGCACTTTAACCGGCTTTATGTTTGAATAAAGATAACTATTTCCTTCCCAATGCCATTTACATTTTGACTTCTTGGTTTCTTCCATGCCTTTGACATGTTTGCATGAATGCACAATCCATTTATTTGTTTTATATTTGGCCCCTTCATCTTTTTTGAAGTGGCTTAGGTTGTAAATGATAGGAATACTCTGTAAGACTGGCGTGGGAAAACATCATAGTGTGGTGTCCTTTTGAGTCTTTACCCAAGATCTGATGTTTCACTAAACTACTGCAGTGGGTGTTTTTCTGTTGCTTTCCAATTTATATTGCCTAATAAACCAAAAATATTTCCACTTCGTCTTCTTCCCGCCTCGTCCTAGGTAGGCTTAAGTTTCTCGTGTCTTTTCTTGGTTGTCCTGAGACCTGATCTTTTCCCCTGTCTAGGAGTGGGTTTATTTGGTTATTTAACACAACCACCATTGGAATAGTTGTTATATAAGCAGTCACGTCATTCATGCTGTCTGTAAGTCTGTTGGAACTCGTTTGATGGCGGAAAAAAAAGGGGATATGGGAAAATTTCAGGAGTGCTCTTATTGTTTATTGGTAGCTGAGCATGAAAATTGCGTTTTCTTATCCTTGTATCTTTCGAGGTCAAGCTTGAACGAATAGAAATGGAAATTTGTATTTTTTTTTTTCTCTGTTCTTTTCAAGTTGAGCTTTAACCCGACGGGTCAGGTGACACTATATTAGTTTTTAGTTTATTTTCATTTGATAATTAGATCATCTGCCGCATAGAATAATAGTTCTCCAGGCTGTTCTGATAGGGGGGGTCAATTGTTGACTAAATTATTAGAAATAAAACTAAAACTCCGTAATCCACGGTAAAACGATTTATCAGCCCTTTAATGATTATAAAAATGAACGCATACTTGAGGTAGGATTGTATTTTCAGATATTTATTATACAGTATAGTTATTTTAATGTCCTTGAGGGAAAAAAAAAACAACACATGAAATATTTGAGGTTTAGTATAATTACCGTATAATTCTTGAGGTCAAGCTTTTTTTTTTTTTTGTCTAACGTTAATGAGCATTTTAGGTTTTTAACTTCGGTTTTTTTGAAATTATCTTGTGGGGTCAAGAGTGTTTTGATTTTTTTTTTTATAATTAAAAAAAAAATGTTTAACATGTAGCGCTTCTCGATAATGGTTGGTAGCCTTCTGTGGTTGTGTTCAAAGCATCACACTATCCTTGCATAATGAGTCGGCGCGTGTTGACCTTCATGGCATGGAGGGGCTTTGGCTATAATTTTTCTCACTTTTTTTTCTTTCTTCCACCTCAAAAGTTGTGTTCACCTAGAAAAATTGCAAAGTAGTTCTTCATTTAATTGTATAGAATTTGATTTATTTATTTTTTAATTTCATTAATTGTTATTTGATTTTTATATATTTTTTTATCAAATTGGATTTTCATTCCTTTATTCCTATTTATTTTGCTTTTAATTTTTGTAATTAGTTTTATTTTTTGATTTAATACCTAATCATTCTATTTTAATTCTTTTTTTTTCATTGAATTTTATTTCATTCTTACTATTGCAATTCCTTTTATTGTGAGTTCTCTTCTTGGTTATTATTATTGTTTTTGCAATTTCATCCCTTATTATTTAATGTCATTGAATTTTTATATCATATTTGATACTTATTTTTTTTCATACTTTTAAAATTATGTTAGAGAGTCAACTCCTATCATGTCTCTGATCACGGGTTAGGTCGAATAACCAGGGTTACCGAGATCAATTGAATTTTTTATCATACAAGAATTAAAAATGATATTATTATAATAAAAATGAAAAAAAAAAAAAGAACAGTTGTTGTCGTATTTTTTTCTAACTAATCATTTAATTTTTGTTTTTTATTTATTTATTTAAATAAATAAGTTTAGGAAACACCATTGAATAGATATTTCATGTGATTAAATATTAGGGTTTTTTTTTTTTTTTGTGTGGTTATTGTTCAACACACACACATTATATATATACACACACACACAAAAGTAGCAGCAGTTGATGAGCTTATCCTTAACTGCCTAAGAGATTAGTCAAAGACTACCACATCGATGGCCATGAAGAGTCATTGTGCATGCTATATTTGACCTTTGCATCATGATTACACAACTAGCCATCTCATTGCGTGTTAGGAATTCACACGTGATGTTTTTTCTTCCAGGCTTTATGGGCCATGAGAGGTGATGGTGGCACCGAGACTCTGAAATTTTTTACATTCGAGTCTAAACATTTTGAACTTTTTTATTATATCCTTCGATCACAGACTTGTTTAGTACGAAATACATAGTTTGCACTCTCAAGTTCTCCTTTGTTTTGTTTTAAAGTTTTACCTTTTTTTTTTCGAACTGCCCTCTTCAATCTAAAAATTATAATTCTATCATTTTCTATGACATCAATGAAATAAAAGCGATGAGTCAAGATTTTTATTTATAAAAATCTTTTTAAATAAAATAAGCATGTAAACATGTTAGATTTAAAAGAATTTGGACTTTATAGTTAACCATATCCATAAATAAAATAGATCTAGCAAACATGCTAAACCCGAGGAACTTAACCTTGGTAGTCAGTTAGACTCAAGGTAACGTGGATCTGACAAATATATATGTCATACTTGAAGAACTTGAACTTGGTAATTAGCCAAGTCCAAGTTAACGTAGGTCCAGCAAATATATCAAATCTAAAA
This sequence comes from Populus alba, assembly GCF_005239225.2. Taxonomy (NCBI): domain Eukaryota; kingdom Viridiplantae; phylum Streptophyta; class Magnoliopsida; order Malpighiales; family Salicaceae; genus Populus; species Populus alba. The sequence goes on along the minus strand of NC_133293.1, from coordinate 18,873,919 downwards.
AAATTGAACATTATCAGGCACCAAAATTACATTGTCTAATTATGTACGATTATTTATAATATAAATATAAAAGACGTGATAAACCGTCGTGCAAAATAATCGTTCATATTGAAATAATAATTTTCTTAAATTTATAGGTGTATATAAGGTCTCCTAAGAGACTTAATATACTTACTGTCTTATTAATGATATGCAAGAGATACCTATCTTTTATTAATGTCGCTGAAAGTAGAGGATTTTCAATTTTTTTCTTATCTAAAAAACAACAAAGTTTAAGTAGTATAAAAGATTTATAACTTTTCATATTCTAGGATAAAAAATACATAAATTTTAATAGCATCAATCAATTTAAAAAAATAGTAATATCTTTGTTTCTTAAATTTAAAACTTTTTAAAGTCATTTATTGCCTCGAGTTATTTTATATATTTTCTATAAAATATATTAATTTTATTATTGGAGTATCTTTGAATCCTCTAATTTGAATTATTTTTATAGCTATTCAAGCTTTTATTACTAACATGTAATTCACTAGATTTTTTTTTAAAAATCAAATTAAAGCACTTGAATATATTAATAAACTATTATCCCAAATACTAATCAATATTTTTGTTACATGTATTGGATTTCGGGATATCATAAAAAAGTCCTTTTTTTTAAATATGTGTACACGGAACTACTACAGTGTATCATATCAAGGGCCTGGGTCAAGCCTATTAGCCCTCCATGCGTATCTTGAAAAACAAAATAACCTTTCTCGTTTAGCGTGATGGCATTTCCCAGAGATATAAAGCTTGTGATTGCCATAATGCTAATAAATTCATCCACTGCCGGCTGCAAACAGGGCAAACCAATTTGATGAAGGTGGGATTCTCGTGCAGTGCTTTATTGGACGGGTGAGTGTGTGCATTGTATGTGTGCTTCATCAGTGAACTTCTAGAAAAGGGCTTGAAGGACTTTTAGCTATTCAAAAAACGAAAAAAAAAAAGAAAAAAAAAAAGAAAAAAGACTGGAGAGAAATATTGCTCGACGGGGATAAAGGGTCAATGGATACCAAACAACTGGTGACGCGTACGTGAATCTTGTAATCGCAACCATAGAGAAAAACAAGTTCTCTTTACTTTATTGTTTTTGTGAGAAGTCAACAGCAAAGTTGGCCAGAGGCGCAACAGTCACGGGTTTGTCTGGTTTCTTTTTCACATTCAATTCCCGTCCACTGTCATCTTTTTATAGATAGATATACTGCGCTGCATAAAGCAAGCAGAACGCCTACTTTATTTATTTGCTTTTGACCAGCTAAAAGATATTTTAAAGGATGCCGGTAAAAGTCTCTTTGCTTTTTTCAAATCCCGGTGATAATGAACGTACTATCTATCCCCTTCGGATGCTTGTAGTAGATGCCGTCACCGGGGTATATGAAAAGAAAGCCAATTATTTACTCCGGGGAGAGTGATTGTTTTCAGGACAAATCTCCGATTTGACATCGATGTTCTCAATTATACGTCGAAAACATTTTTCATATCAATTCCATGGTCAGGGAGTTTTTGTTTTTTAATTCGACCGTTTCATCAAATACAGTTGATGAATCCTTAAATATCGACGTGTTTCTTGTATGATCCGAACTAAAGGAGAAATTAGGAGGGAAATCTCCTTCCAATTTTTTTTTGCAAGACCCGTCACCTGGCATCATAATATAAATCATAGATCTTCCAAACCAAAGCAATTCCAATTGTTATTTGTTCGCATGTTTCTCTCATATTTTTTTTTATTTTCAAATATTATTTTTTACGAAATAAACTGATATTCAATAATTTTGTTAACTCTATTCAGTGTAATATAATAATTCATAATATTACTTGATATATCAAGTGTGTCCTTTCTCACTGCAAAATCCACAGATAAAATTTATCTATAATAAACAAATATTATTATTATTATCATTCATTCATTCCTAAACAAATATTATCGTACCATCTAATATAATTAGTTTTATTTTTCCTCTCCAGGAGGCATTTACTGATGTATTAATTAATAAATCTCAGGAGAAATAGCAATGTCTCACGACATAATTTTCCATGCAATATCTCATTATCCTTTTCATTTTCACGGGAATTACAACAAACGCCGCCAATAATTGTATGGGTACGATAAATCTCGATCGCGTGTGGAAGCATAGACATTTTAAAGAGTTGCTGAATGTTGATTTCTCAAACAGGGCCCCACCATGGCAGATCGAGAAGCTCGCCTGACCGCCCATCATTCCTGCTGGCAAATAATAAACACGCTACCCAATTTGAACATAATCAACTAATACAAGGATTGCTTCATTGGTTGTCTGATAAATTACGGAGGCCAATCCAACGGCTAGGAATAATTGAAATCAGGCATGTCTGTACACAGGGACAGGATTTCTGACCATTAGACAAGAAAGCCGACCGTAATTAATGCCATTTTCTAATCCCCCTCTTCTATTTTATTACCATTTGCCTATGAAAATCAATACATAAAAAGCCTACTACTAGATTTGATGGATTTGGGGTATTTCCTACGTGGACAAGATGTTTTTTAAAATATTTTTTTTATTTAAAAGATATATTAAAAAAATATTTTTTAAAATTTAAAAGATATTTTTAAAATTCATGTATTAAAATAATTAAAAAACATAAAAAAATTAATTTTAAATAAAAAATTTAAATTCTTTACAAACATCATTTTGGAAAGCAACATCTAATAATTCTAGGCTAATAATGTTTATGATGTTTTTTAAAAATATATTAAAATAATTTTTTAAATTTAGTTTTTATTTTAATGTTGGATTAAATAATTTGAGAAGTATTTTAAAACACCCCATTTGACTTTTTGACGATATCAAGATTCCGTTACATCCTACCAAAAGGTTAAAAAATAAATATATAATTGGAATTAATTTGCGGTGACGAGTTCTATTCCACTCGTAGATAAAAGAATCTTTTTTTTTTTCTCTCGTTTTTAGGTCCTTTATTTCCCCCTGGTAGATAGATAAAAGGAAACGCAAATGTAGGCCAAGACAATTCTTTCACTTTTGTCCCTGGCGAAGTTCTAATAAATAGAACTTTCCCAGAAGGCAAACAAAACACAAAAGAACACCATAATCTGTCCATCTTTGCCTCTTACTCATTCTTGTTTAGCTTTCTCCTTTTTGTGTTTCTTTTAATCATTCAAACTTTGCTTCTAGTTTGTCATGATCATAGGAGAGGCAGGCTACAGCTAGCTTTTTTTTACATATAAAGCTCTTGGTTTCACACTTGACTTGTTTCTCTTTGTTCCCTGTCTCAAGCTTGTCTTTGCCTTGTTTCTATCAAAGCTTTCTTGAGCTGGGTTTCAATAGTTATTCAATCTTTAGCAGCTGCAACCTGTGACCAAAGTGAAGGGTTTTCGACGTCTTTGTGTCAATGGGGTCGTGCTTCAGTGCAAGAATTAAAGCTGAGAGTCCTCCTCGAAACGGTATGTTCACAAATTCACACACATCTTGTTCTTGATGGATATTTTTTCTCACTGTCTGCCAAAAGGTAGTAATTTTTGTTCATTCCTTTTTTGATCTTTCGTTGAAAGATTTAATCTGTAGTAATTTTTCTATTTTTCTTGGCAAATTTGCTATCGATCAGGACATTTTTCCTTTCCTTTATTTTCTTTTCCAAAGTCTTTTTGTAAGTAGACGGTTCATTTCTTGCTTTGCATTTGTAGACATCTAGATGAATTTATAAGATATGATGCGTTGATTATCCAGGGGTGAACACAAAATATGCTGGCAAAAGTGGGAACGACAAGAGTGGGTCAAGCAGCAAGGTCTCTTCTTCCACAGTGCCTTCAACTCCTCGGACACAGGGTGAGATCTTGCAGTCCTCAAATTTGAAGAGCTTTTCCTTTAGTGAATTAAAAGCAGCCACCAGGAACTTCCGTCCTGATAGTGTGTTGGGGGAAGGTGGTTTTGGTTGTGTCTTCAAAGGGTGGATTGATGAGCATTCATTGACAGCTGCCAAGCCTGGAACAGGTACAGTTATTGCTGTAAAGAGGCTTAACCAGGAGAGTTCCCAGGGTCACCAGGAATGGTTGGTGAGTATCCCCTTTTCCATTCGTTCCTTGCCTGCCTATTTCTAAAACTCTTTCTTGAATTTTGTAGAAAGGTTTACAAATGTCCAGAGACAAGTTAAGATACAATCAATCGTCCAATATGAACTGGTATTCAATGCTTCTTGTAAAGAGCTGGATTAACCAAGTTAGAATTGAAACAGATTCACTAGAACATCCTTAATGATCCGGCTCTTGGCAGTTTTAGTACATAGATGATAATTTTTAAAGATAGTATGATTAATAGATTTTGTGCTGATTCTTCAACTGCAGGCAGAAATAAACTACCTGGGCCAGCTGTATCATCCAAATCTAGTAAAATTGATCGGCTATTGCTTAGAAGATGACCACCGGCTTCTGGTTTATGAGTTTATGCCCAAGGGAAGCTTGGAGAATCATCTTTTCAGAAGTGAGCAGTTGATATCATCCGATATCGACCTTTCAACTCAAGTTGTAGTATTTTCTATGACCTCGAATATCTTGGATAAAAATCATTGAAATAGTTTTTCTTACTGGAACAGGGGCTTCTTATTTTCAACCACTCTCGTGGAATCTCCGCATGAAGGTTGCCCTTGATGCTGCCAAGGGTCTAGAATATCTTCACAGTGATAAGGCGAAAGTTATATATAGAGACTTTAAGGCTTCTAATATCCTGCTCGATTCGGTGTGTGAAAATGTTTCAGTTTTTGAGTTTTGCTTCATGAGCTTTCACTTTACTTGCACCTCTCTTACACATTCTTTGTACATTGTGAAATGACAGAATTATAGAGCCAAACTCTCTGATTTTGGGTTGGCCAAGGATGGGCCAACAGGCAGTAAAAGCCATGTATCTACAAGGATCATGGGTACCTACGGTTACGCAGCTCCTGAATACATGGCAACAGGTATCTTTCAAATCACCACTATGGTCATGTTCACTTTTGTCATCCCTGCTTCAACCGCAGTGTCAAACAGTGGAACAACTCAATCCTATGCAATATGCTCTCAACCTTATTCTCCTGAAAGAAATGCTTATTTTATACGACTATGGCTTTTTATTGCTTTCATCTCACTTCTGTTTGTCTTTATGAAGGTCATCTAACTGCGAGGAGTGACGTATACAGTTTCGGGGTTGTTCTCCTTGAAATGTTATCTGGCAGACGAGCAATAGACAAGAACAGGCCCTCCAAGGAACACAATTTAGTTGAATGGGCAAAGCCTTACCTTAGCAGCAAGCGCAGAATTTTCCAAGTTATGGATGCTCGCATCCAAGGCCAGTATTCATCTAGTGATGCTCTGAAAGCAGCAAACCTTGCAATTCAATGCCTATCAACCGAGCCAAAGTACAGGCCAAACATGGAAGCAGTGGTAAAAGCATTGGAACAACTTCATAATTCCAATGACAACGATGGATCCAAGGGCTCTCGTGGTGAAAACCCCCAAAGAGTTAATCGAAGTTCAAGCAATGGTCCTAAATATCACAGGAAAAATGTCAACGAAGTTTCCAGTGGAAAACCTGCCTCTTATGCCGGGCCATATATTTCACCTCGTCGTACATAAAAGAGGAAGAATGTGCAGTACATGCTTTACGTTGTATATTGATCCCAAGGAAACTACAGATTTATTTTGATAGAGCGTTGTATCCCGTAAAGCATGGAATTCGAAACATGAAATTTACTGTACAGTTCTTCAATTCAACATCTAAATATGACAGTTTTTTTGTCACGCTTACTTACCGGGTGATAAGGAACTTGAAGAAGCACCGGAAACTCTAGGATTGAAATGGAATTTGCATGGTTGTGATTACAAGTTGGTAGAGGGACCAGGTTTGGCCCCGGTCCACTGAATGTTCACCTAAAACAAAATTCTCTTGGCTTGGAACTCAATTGTTCTTGAAAATCAAGTCTCATATTGGGACACGAGACCCTTGTACAAATAATAAAGAAGTATATCCGGATCTGCACCTACCGGGCAAGCTGTCCCACGCCCGAACGACAGGCAAAGAAACTTAGAAAGCATGGTAAATTTTTTTCACCATCAAAACTCAAGAGACTATCAACAAGCTCAAGTGACCCTGCAAACCGATTATGGTTAAAAACATGACAACGTTAATAAATGTAGATGCAGCTCTTACTTCTTGGCTCTTAAGTTTCCTGATTTTGTAATTACTGGAAGACCAAATGTCCAAGAGTAGAGCAGGAATTAGCCCTGTTCTTGCAATGTCCCCCGGCAATATGAAATAGATCAGAAACTGTTTAATCTTGGGAGAAATTCATTTTTCTATGGAAACATTTAACTCCTGGTAATCAAAATTGCAATTTTTGGTAACATTTACAAGCTCAAATGCTTTCAATTGTTCTTATGATGACAACGCAAAGCCAGCAACTTCTCCTAACAAACTCATCCACTACTCGTTTGATGACAGTAAAATCATAAATTTCTCTTAACATGAGAGTAGCACTGAGTTTATTTCAAGTCCCTGAATTCTTAGTTCAGAAGGGATCATTATGTTGCTTTCAAAACTATCAGGACTAAAATATAACTTCACTGAAACATGAAGGTCTTAAAATTAAATTACAATGAAGGGATCATTACGTTGCGTTCGAGTTTTGTGTTAACGGAGACAGCGAACGTGGGCGACAACCGGCGATCATGATTGCCACCTCAATGTCTCTGCTCCAGCACGTGTGTTCCGTGCCAATAGCACGTGCCATGCGACCTCGTTCCCTTACCATCATATCCTCTCGAAGCCTCTCCACCACCACCGCCTCCTCCTCCGCTCCATCACGTGCCTCTCACTTGGACCCACTCGGCATGTCCGAGCCTGAGCTTCAGAAAATCGCCTTCGAACTCGGCCAGGTAATCATCATTAAAGCTGAAAGCTACTTGTTTTCTGTTTGGTTCCTGAGAAAATGGAGCAGAAGAAAGTAATTAGTTGTGATACTTCAGTAATTGAAGAGAAAATAAATTGAGTTTTAGTTATTTATTTTTAAGACTTCAATTTTTTATATTTCAATTTCGTTGTTTTCTTCTTCTATTGAAAAAATATATAAATAGCAACGCTGTAGAGGAAAGCAGCTCCACCATCTAATATACCGGAGAAAAGTAAAAGAAACACAGGATTTTAGTCAATGTAAGCAGTACTGAACTCATAAATTAATTTAGGGCAGCTCTTTTTTGGTGTTCTTGTAGCTTACGTTAGTTTTATTTGTCCCCTTTTTTCCTAGGGAATTAGTGCCTCAGGCTGGTTCCTTTGTCTGTGCGGTGCACCACACAAACAAACTGGCAATTAGAAATGATCTTCAAGAAGCTGGATGGAAAGTTGGGCGATCACCAATTTTTCGTACTGTAACCGCAGCTGATGGCACGGTTAAGGTTGATATGCTGTTATGCTTGATTTGTAATTTGGCGTTCTGTGCTGTTATTGATTTTGTTCCAAACTTAGCTCTGTTGATCGAGGTGGTTTTAACATTGCTACATGGTTCTTGCTAAATGAAAGCTATATTCAGGGCAATTTTACTGCTGCTATGTGTCATATTCTTTATTTGCGTGACATACTTGGTCTCGAATGTTGTTGTATCATATGATAGGGTCTCGAATGTTGTATCATATGATAAGAAATTCTATTTTTTATCCTTCAATGTAATTATAGTTCTGGGGAAGCGAACACTTGCACTCACCCCTTTCTAATTTGAAGTTAAGTGTATGGTGTCATACACTCAAGCTTGCTAATGATCAAGCAGTTGTTGATGATACTGGACGATAACAGATTGATTGAAACTGTTGGTATTCAGTTGAAGATAAGAAAGGTTCAAGGCGGCTTTCTGCCTGTTTCTCATCTCAAGTACTTTCCATATCAAGGATTAGCCTTAGTAAAAAGTTTCTTGGTCATGGTGTCATTACGGGTTGCTGATAATTTTCTCGTGGTTCTCGTGGTTCCTTTTTACGTTTATAGTTAAGGTAGGCTGTCCTTTGCGCTGCTCATTTTGTGCCACTGGAAGGGGTGTTTTTTCAAGGAATCTTCAAAGGCATGAAGTTGCTGAGCAGGTCAGTGCTGCATGTCTTGTGCAATTGTTCTTCAAACCCAACTATCAAGTGGGACTGTTGAGAGTGTTTTACTGTTTGTATGACTGAGAACATATAGACTTGGTAGTTCTGTAACTACTCCATCCCTTTCAAAGTCATGCTTAGTGCTTTATACACTCAGGTTTTGGCTGTCGAGGAGATATTCGAGCACAGGGAGACAAATATGGTGTTCATGGGAATGGGTGAACCAATGTTGAACTTGAAGCACACCAATGCTCGAATAAGGTGGTGCCTTTTCAATTTTTTTGTCAACGATTATCCCATTGCTTCTATTCTATCTTTTGTTTAATTATTTTAATGACTACTATTGTCTTTGTTGTGTGTCCCCTTTCTTGATTTGGTTAGTTTTACCCGCCATGATCAATGATAAGTTTGACCAGAATAATCTTTCTCTGCAAGCTTACTTGGAAGTGGAAACGGTGACCTAAAAGAATTAAGATAAGATTTGACTGAAAAAAATGAGTCCCTTGACATTGATTTTGCTAGTTCAAAGATTAGTGAAGATGAGAGCTGCAAAGATACTTGTAGATGCCTACATGAATGCTCTGCCATTTTCATATACTATTTACTTCTGAAACAACTGGCCTCCCGTTTATTGTAAATTTTCAGCGGATCTCTATACATAGGTTTCAGATGTAAGAGTAAACAGAGAATATATGGTTGTATAATTCTTTGACACTGTAAATGTTGTCATCTGTCTCTGAGTAAATTGGGCCATTTCCAGTGATGTGCATGTCTTGATGCATTTTTCTCTTAATGGATCCCTTTGACGCCAAAAGTTTATGTTAGCCTGTGATGACATTTAATCATTTTTTCCCTCGTATACACCAGCTTACATGCTCCGAACCAGAAACTTACAGAATCAATTGTTCCAAATGCAAAATCCTACCCTCTAGAAGCAATTATGAAAGATTGCAAGGAGCACTTCCTTGAAACCATTCGACAAGTATCCTTTGAGCATGCGCTTTTAGGTACTGAAATTTCATTTAATATTTCTCTGCTTCATTTGAATTGATAGGACTGTTCTATCCTGTAACATACATTTGTAATTTGTTAGGGCAGCTGGGGTCAATGATAGAGTAGAGCATTTTAAAGAACTTGCCGACCTACTTCACCTGTGGGAACGTGGTCATCATGTGAATCTGATTCTTTCAATCCAATTCAAGGTTCTGATTACAAGCATCCACACAAAAAGGCGGTATGCACACCAGTCATAAACACACGGTTTTCCCCTGCTGTCAGTAAGAACACTTGAGTATTCAAATCACGCATTACCATTTCATTTGCTTTACCTTTCCACTCGGCAGGCACAAGCATTTGCAGCTGCTCTAGAGTCACGCAAAATAACTGCCAGTGTGTGTCGAACAAGGGGGACCTGGATGCAAGTGCAGCTTGTGGTCAGCTAAGAAATGAATTCCAAAAAAGTCCTCCAGTCATGAGTTCTGACAGCTTGCAATCAGAGAAAGTTGCGGTTGCATGCTGGTGCCTTGAGGTCTCTGGTTGGTTGCTTCTCTGATGGTATTTCAGACTTGTTTTCTTCCCTGGTGTGCAAGAATGCTTGACGACCAGGCTAGTTGGTGTCTCCAAGCATGCTCGTTGTGGCATAATGTAGAATTTGTTTCTGCCGCGCGGCTGCAGAAGTGGAAGTTCGTTTCATACATGATGCAAAAATTGAGGGGGTTCATGAATGGGCTCATTTTGCTGATTTCTTCGGAGAGTTTTTGGTCGTCAATAGCCTGAAACACATGAGATGAAGAAAGGACTCAATGATCTTGTACACAACACAATCAGCAGTGTTGGCTATATTTTGTAAAGAATTAAAGATGTAACCTACGACCATCCATTTTTATTTATTAATAATAATAACGTGCTTCCATCTTTGCTCGTAATGAGAAAGGGATCGTTGATCTTATGCATGTGTAGTCTGGAGCATAATTGTAAAATCCGGCTGTAGATTGATTCGGAGAACGAGATCCAGAGTCTAACTTAGTCTGGGTTGTTAGTTAACTAGCCAAAACTGATCCCGTGACAGTCATCTGATCTGGTCAAGGTTTTTGATGACTTGAGTGACTCTGCTAAACTTGGCCGGGTCAATTGTAAAAAGAAAGAACGAACAAAATTTCATTAGATACCTAGAAACCTGATATGTTCATTCAAAAAATGACGAAACCTGTGTTTTCTTAGATAGACATTGTGATTGTTGTCATTTAAATATTCAAGATTTTAAATTTAGATTGTATTTTAGTTATTTGAATTATATTTGTTAATTTGAAATTTAGGTCTTTAAATTATTATTTTTTATTAATTAAAAGTTGTGTTGAAATTGTGACATGTTTATAATTAATAAACCATTTTTAACGTAGAGTGTCATTAATCTACTAGGATGACCCGATGAACCAAACCACCTATCTACAAAATGTTACTGAGAAATCACCCTTTAATGTATTTATATTATATTATTGAAAAAGGGTCAATTTATTAACCAAATTGGTCAGATGACCCGAAGACCTGAAACCTCCGCCGAGTCAGTTTCCAGTCCGGTAGCATGATATTTTCCAGTTGTTTTTTAGATCAATACTTGTATTTAATTTCTCGACGACAATCTTTCCAGTAATCATGAGTGCAAATGCCAGAATCGTTAAAATTTGTATCGCAGATCCGCGCTCTTCATTCTCTACACCAATACTCTCTTTGCTCTTTAGAAATGATTCGGGTGATATATTTCAAGCTCGAATTAAAAAAATTACCGTGAAAAAAAAAATTCCCAGTGCACGATTCATGAATGTTTACCAGGTGAGCGAAAAAAAACTTCGGTGGGTAGTTGGTTTATACACACCAATAAACCCATATTGCCTCTCATCATTGACCCACAGAAGACCCCGTTTCAAAATCAAAGCCCTAGAGTGATTAGACTAATTAACCCGAGTTCACCGCATGACACATATTTTTATTTTTTTATAAAAAAATTGTATACATAAGTTTTTTTAATGTATTTTTATTGTTTTAAAAATCTTAATTCAAATAAAAAATCTTATGCATATATGTAATAAAAAAAATCAAGAATTATGTGTTCCAATAAATAAATAAAAAGTCATTAACGATATCTAAAATTAAAACTTAAAAAAATCAAGAGAAAAAATATAGATTAAGATGTTTAATGTTGGAAGACGAAACATTTACCGGGTTGTGTGTGCTAAATTTATTTATTGAAATATTTTTTTATTTAAGCAAGCGATAATAGAAATAGAGATATAAATTAAATTGATTGAATAAAATAAAAAAATATCATGTGAAGCTGCACATGTTATAGATATTATCAAAAAATAGTTTTTAATTTTCAAAAATAAAATTCATCTATACAAAAGATAAAAAAAATAAATTATAAATGAATAAGAAAAAACTCTTCAAATTTAAATGTATAACTAAAAAAAATAATTTTTCATGTAAAATAGGCTTTCCAAACAAAATAAAAGAGAAAAGAAGTGTTAATTTAGATATAAATTTTAAAAAATAGAGAAAAAACTATAAAAGAATCATTAATTAAAAAAACATTAGAAAAAAAAAGGAGCAAAGGTCAAGCGTTGCTGGGCTTGGTATGCCAGGTGCCCCAGACCATCCCGTTTGGCCTATTTTGTCATGGCCTGCGCAATTGGGCCTTTAGTTTTTTTTTGTTTGTAACTAATGTGGATGAGATATCGTCCAATCTTTTTTTTTTTTTGAAATAAAAAACATACGACACATCGTTTGTTTTGTCCAGATTTCACCTACTATGGTGATTAGAAAATTAGGGCTTGGATTAGTTTACTCAAAAACTCGTTTTTCAACCCATTTTGACAAAAAAAAACCCTGTAAAACATATAGAAATCGTAATAAACCTATCTATGACTTGCCCTAAAGACAGAAATCAACCCGAATTCAAAAATTACCTTGAGTTTATATCTATTTTTTCATGAATTGTAGAGGTAAAAAACACTTAATATTAATTGTTTTCATTAGATAGAATCATTTGACACGGATATTATTTGCTTTGTGGTTTAAATTGCTTCCAACAACATTTTTCTTTTTTTTCTGCTGGAATTTGGTGACCTCTCTCTCTTTTCTCTCAATCAAGGATTAAAAAAATAATAAGAATGAATTGATTTCTTTTTCATTGTAGTCCCTTTTTTTTCAATTCCATCTTTTTATAAGAAATTAAAATCAATTAGTCTTTGATTAGAACTAAATCACTAGGAAAAATTTTGAGGATCAAATTGAAGAAAAGAAAAATTTTGCATGGCCCATCCACAATAATGCCTGAGAGAATGAATAGTGGAGCCTTGCATAGTAAAAAACTCACGCTTTTTAGAGTAATATTTAATTATAAATTAATTCATAGTTTTATAAAATACATTAAATAGTCTCTTTACTTTAAAAAAATTAATTACTAGTCCCTTGACCAATATTGACCATGCTTAAAATGATTCGTTTTTCTCATTAATATTTTCGTATTATTTTCATGTTTTTCCTTTTTATATATCTTCAAGACAAAATAACAAAATAAATTACAAAAGAACCGGAAGAGAAATACTAATTTCTTAATATTTAAAACTAGGGGTACCATTCCAATTTATTCTGTACAACTAGAGGGACTATTTTGTTATTTACTGCCATGAAGTAGGATTTATCTGGGACGCCTCCTACTCCTGAATCCTTTAAAAAACCGGATTGACCCGCCACTATTCCGGTCCATCTAGGGTTTATAAGAAAATCCCCTCCTGATTTCGCTTCAGAAATAAAAGCCTGACAAAAATTAAAGACAAGATCATCGGATTTTACTACAGTAAGTACCTTCAGATCCAAGTAAAACCTTTCTTCTTTGTCTCTCATCGTAAAAGTTATCATTGTACAGGTAATAACTTAATCTTTTGTTTCTTCTTCTTCTTCTATTTTATTTTTTCTCCAAATCTCATTAAAGAAGCTTAAAACCCTAGCTCATAATTAAGTTGTTGAAAACCAAAATTGAAGCTGAAATGGTCCTTATAATTGGGGTTTTTTAGTTGATACTGTAAAAAGCGAAGGTCGATTGCTCTTTCTGACTGGTAAAATTTATTTTTTATCTAGTTCATTCAAGTTAATGGACTCAACTAGTGCAGTTAACTTCAATTGATTATGAGACTAGCAGAAAACAAATGGGGGGATTAGAACTAAATTGTGGTTTATAGTTTGATTTTTTTTTGTTTTTACTTTTCTTTACTAGGTACACAACGGGCTGGCTTAATTTTACTCCAATAATAGAAGAATATGTAACGGGGCAAGAAGTTTTGTTCTTTTTGTTGAAAAGATGCAATTTATGTGTTAGATTGACATAAATTATGATGTGGTTGAATTGATAGGTATATAATGAGGAGATATAGTCCACCATACTACAGTCCTCCGAGGAGGGGATATGGAGGGCGTGTAAGAAGCCCACCAAGAAGAGGATATGGAGGTGGTGGTGGATATGGGAGACGCAAGGACCAAAATAGTGGAAGCCTACTGGTTCGGAACATTCCTCTTGATTGCAGGTATTTGAAATTTCACCCTTTATTTGTTTTGGTGAACTGGGTTTGAGCTTTTAAGAGATACCCTATCGAGTTCTTTTTTTTTTGCAGACCAGAAGAACTTCGAGGGCCATTTGAGAGATTCGGAGTCGTAAGAGACGTCTATATTCCTAAGGACTACTACACAGGGTGAGTTTTTTTTTTTTTTTTTTCATACGGGGAATTGGTTAAATCGGTAATGAGATATTGCCATGGTTTTATTCAATTATTTTATGTTTCTGTCATTGTTACTTACAGTGTAGGTCGTATTTTTTTCTTGTTTACCACTTTACTTCTCTTCTCTATCTATTTTTATAGAAATACTTTATTGATTCATTCTATTCATGCAATGCCTATGATAGCTATTCACAATCCTGTTAGAGTCAGTCATTTGCCTCTACCTTTAAATAACCAAGCTTGAGAATAAGCATGAGCAGTAGTGCTTTGACTGGTGAAATGGTTATCAACTAGTCAATAGGAGCACAAATGGTGTGGAGTTCTTCTATGTGTGTTTGACTTTCAATAAAGTTTTTTTTTTTTTTTTTTTCCAGTTGATAGTAATGTTTGAGGATTATGGCTTTGTTGTTTGTTTGTTTTAGTCGATAGTAACATGAGGAGAAATCTTGGGAGTTATTAATCGCAGTGTAAATTACCAGCCCTCATTTTTACTGGAAAGGGAAAATATGCTGTTCTTTTGGATTTTACCTCCTGATTCTATGTTCCTAAATTACGCTAGCTACTTCAGTTACGATATGTAAATAGGGATGGGAAAGCATACTTGAATTGCTTTCCAAACTATTTATCAGGGTACTGGTTTTTTTTTTTCACAGTGAATTAAATTTTGAACTGGTTTGTCAGGGGGTATGTTGGTTTGAAGTTAAAAATCAAGACCAAGCCCCACCATTGATGAAGACCTACTGTTTATCATTCGCTAACATATTGGTCTCAAGAGTAATGTTCAATGAAGAATGTTCCTTTATGAAGAGAGATTAAAAAAAAAAACAACCACTAAAGTTTGACGAGGTAGAAGATTGATTCTTGACAACTGAAGGCAACTTGAGGAGAATTTAAGTTTGGGAACGTTGAATTGAAGTGCATCTTATATTTACAAGAATGTGAAGATTTTTCAAGTGACTTGCCTCTTTTGAAGTTGCCTTTCATACTTGATTGTTAAAGAAAAGGCCAGCCATTAAGCCTGCTTTCAGTAAAATCATGTCCGCGTATGTGTAAGTGCTCTGGAGCTAGACTGTAGATTTGTAAGGAAAGGTACTAGGTAGTGATATTATGACAATCCCTAGGCAAGCTGTTTTAGTAAGTCACTCTTCTCAGAAAGTCGTGCTTGCTCATACACAACTTTCCATACTTTGATTGATGCCTTGCTGTGTCTTATATGCAGGGAACCTCGAGGGTTTGCATTTGTGCAGTTTGTGGATCCATATGAAGCTATGGAAGCTCAGCATCGTATGAATGGGCAGATTTTTGCGGGGAGGCAGATATCTGTGGTGTTAGCAGCAGAGACAAGAAAAAGGCCCGAGGAGATGCGCCACAGAGCTAGGGTTAGGTAATATCTCTCCCTTGTGCATAAACCATGTGATTTTACTGTTATAATTATTAGTTTTTTTAGATTCTCTACATTTACTTTGTACATTCCACAGAGGACCATCGAGTCAAGGAGGAAGATCCTCCAATTATGGTAAGCCATCACTCATTATAGTGTTATTTTCCAGTACCATGATTTATTGAAGTTTTTGTCCACATTTTCTGTTGTCCGCAAATGACTGTGTTCAGCTCAGCTGACTAAATTGATAATGACCCTGTGCACGACTTGTTTCTTGTATTGCTTGAAGACTAGTTTTTCTGCATTTTGTGTATGGTTCTTCTGCATTTTGTGAATGGTTCTGGAAGTCGTGCATATTTCCAAAGTAAAAATATGTTCTTTGGAAAAAATTGAAGTCTTTGAAATAATGGTGATTGTGATGTTGAAGCAATGGATCATCAATGATTCTCATAACATGGATCCACTGCTATTTTTGTAGGATTATGATTATCAGTCTATAAAAGATTACTAGCCTATAACATGCTCACTTTCTTCAGAAAAGTGGCATTGATTTTTTATTTTTTATTTTTGAATTTTTGGCGCATGAGGAAGGAATTTGTGGTTAAACCATCCTAGAAAATATCCTGGTGGGGAGCTTCAAGTTGAGTTATCAAGGTTTATTAATCTTGCGAGATGACATGAGGATAGCAAATTTCCTTTATCAATCAAACTACTGCATTGGTGTTAATCTTCGTGTCCTTTCTTTTCCCTCTGCTAAAATCTTGAATTGGTTTGCTACAAAATTAATCACTGCTCTGTATCAAATATGTTTTAGGACGTTCTCGTTCTCGTTCATTATCACGGTCCCCTCGCCATTATCCCAGTTCTAGGTCTCGATATCGCTCCAGGTAAGCTTCCATGGTTACAAATTTGCCATCATATTGTCCTAATCTACATCTGAAACAGGTTGATAGATGTGAATTTTAACTTTGGTAGGTCATACTCTCCTGCCCCGAGACGGCGGGACTACTCCGCTTCCCCTGATAGAAGGCATGCAGGCCATCCAAGATCTCCGAGAGGTCCTCCACCAGAGCGAGATGGTGACCACAGCCGCAGGTCGTATTCTCCAGCCTATGGCCATGGTGATGATCTTAATGAAAATGGCAATGGGTTTGGCGAGTAAGTGTAGATTTCTCTTCTCTACTGTTGTCATCCATGTATTTAGGTCATTCCATGCCCTTGTAGTGGGCTGTCATGCAGAAGTGATTGACCACAGGCATTGAAAAGCATGGGTTTTATGATGCTTTCATAACAGAAAATTCCTAATTATTTATGAGAATCACAATGCCAGACTGGTAATGATAGGAATGCTGTTCAATGTTCATGGTTTTAGACCCTGTTATAAAACCGAGCAGTTAATATGTCTTCTTTCAGTTCAAAGTTAATTTAGTAGGGGATGAATGCACTCTGAAATTTGTTTATGCTTATCAGTTGACCCAAATTTCTTAAGAGGCATGTGCATTTAAGCTATACTTGAAAACATGTTGATTGTAGGAAATCGGCATATGATTTCGAGGAAGCACGAGCTTGGAGGCCGTCACCTGGTAGAGCATCAAGGTCACCTTCTGGATCAAGATCTAGGTCGGCTGACTTGTCACCAAGGCATACTAGATAAGGCAAATGAAGTAGAATCTAGTCTATGGTCATGAGTCTGATGTGTGCCAGGATTAACATGGTTTTCAGCATGCATCAGCAGATGGTAGTAGGCCTATGTTGCCTCTAGTGGATGAATTGGAATATCTAAATTTTTTCCAAAACCCACGTAAACTTATGTTTTGATTTAATCGTTTATGCACTTCAACTGGCTTGATGCAACGCAGCTTTCCAGATTTTATCTCCATATGATCTTGATATTTGAATGCATCCAGTTGCGCCGTTAGTGTGTTATGATGGGTCACGCTTCCCTTCAGTCTGAAATTCCTCTATTTTTCTCTGTTGATTTGGCTAGACATACGATACCTCCTTTAAAATTATAATAAATAGAACTCCAGCTCATTAATCTCTCTCAACTCAACCCTGAAACTTAGTTAATCCAAGTAAATTCGCAACGATTGCCTCTCTCCCTCTCCTTTTTCCTTGACCTACCATCTAAAACAATTCTGCAAATATCTTCTTTCTGAATAAAAAAAGTTATACTGTTGAATGTTAATTAAAATTAAAAATAAAAAAGCACGCGGACGTATACGTGTGTGTGCATAAAGAACCAGAGTCACAAGACACAGAGGAACAAGTAGAAACCAGGTATTGGACTGTTGCAACCCATTAATTTGTTCATTAATACTTGAGACCCAAGCTATCTAGGCCATTCTGTACTTCATGACAACCAGTTTAAGGAATCGGTTGATAGCACAAGCGATCTCAAATCAATTCTTATGCAGCAGCAGGTGAATCAACTGATAAAAAATGAGAAGAGATCTTATAAGCAATTTCATCCTTCTAAATAACGGCGTTTTAGAATTCAAGAAGTTAGAATTTCAAAAGAAGAGGAGTTCAAAAAAAGTTAGTAATGAGTTGGGAATTTTTTTATTGTCGGATCATTTTAAATGAAGTGTCACGAATCCAGTCGAGAACTTGAGAAAAAATTGAGGAATTTTAAACTAGAGGGCTTCTTGCAACTCAGGAGTGTTCCTTTTGTCATCGCTGCGGCTCTCTTTTTCTCCATCAAGCTGGTTGTGTTCAGCCCGTTCAGGCTGCGTTTTAACTTGGGTTTTGACAAATTTTAAATATATTTTTTTTTTTTAAAATTGAGTGTGGTTTGTACCTTTTAAATCGTTTTGATGTTCTGATATTAAAAATAATTTTTTAAAAAAATAAAAAAATATCATTTACATGTATTTCAACACAAAAAATTATTTGAAAAACAACCGCTACCACACTGACCCACACACTAACAATACTATGGTAAATGCATATGTGCCTTCAAAATGCATCGGGAGTAGCAACTGGGCAAGCAAGCTCTAGTTGGACGATGATTGCTTTCCATACCTGCTCTAAATTAAGAAACTCATGGGCCTGCATCGGCAGAAACAGCGCTTCTAACTTGAAAGGTGTAAATCTATTAATCAGATTCTAATTTTATTTTTTTATAATTATTAATTTGATTTTTATAAATTTTAAAGTTATGAAAAAATTTATATAATAATTAACTTTAAAATTTATAAAATTAATTGATATATATAAAAGCTAACCGGGATATTTTAAGTTAATTTTGTTTTTAGAACGTTTGTGTAAAGCTTATTAAAAATTCTGTCAAGTTGCACCCTATAAAAGGCTACTGAATTAAAAACCTCTAGGTAGGTAAAAGCCATCGACAATAAGATTGGTGATTATCAAGAAGTCAAACGGCGTGATTATCAAGAAGTCAAACGGTGTCACTTTTGAAGGCACATATATAATTAATGAACAAGTAAAATTCATAAAAAACGCGGTAGCAGCCACTGATGATGTATCATCAAGAACTTGGCCTTGAAATACTTTGAATTAGGTTAAGAAAATCTAGGCCTGTAGACAAGTTCTAAGGCAGGCAGGAAACTAGTCTAATGGCCAGAAAAGTCGATGCTTTCTCATGCCACGAAGGCAGCCGTCGTGAAGAACACTTCTTCATTAATGAAACGTCATTTTCCTTTTTTATTGCTTTGTCTTTTTCCCCTTAATTATGAGTTATCTTTAATTTATACATTATTTTGTTAGACGACTCTCTTATACGTATACGTCGTTGAATCACTATATATCAAACTGATCTATGGTATGAACGGATTCGAATTGATCTCTACAAGAGACCAACCAGAGAAAATTAACAAAATACTTTATTTTTAAAAAAGATTTATCTATTCAAATCGAGAGCAATTTCAAATCTCATATTTGTTGCCATTAATCTCATTTTAACAAAAAATATATTGTTATCCATAAGAAATAATTAATTAATGGTGCGAGGAATATCCGTGTTTCACAAATAAGTCATAATTTTATGAATATAATATTTTAATTTTGATACTCTCGGATCAGTTTATATATAAATCTAATTAATTAATTGTAAGACTTCATGGTGACCATTAATTGTGTGTATTTGTTATAAAAAAACAACAAACTTAAAGGTATTGATTACTAGAGGGCGTTAGAGAGGTTTAAACTTGAGCAATTTAATGTGAAATGTATTGACAGGCTATTGATTAATTTCTATCAATTTGAACTCAAGCAGACAAATAAAAACAACACGTCTTGCTTTATTTGCCACCATGCTTTCTTATTATTTTCGAAAGAAAAAAAGGAAACGGCCACTTGATATAGTTTAGTTTAAACCCTAATTGCCCATGTGATTAAGAATGGAACAGGGAACAAAACAACAACTATATTGCTTTCGTACATTTGACCGAAGACAGCCACTATGATCCGGTCAATCTTGATTAATACAGCCCGTCGTCGTTGTATCGACTATATATGTTCGTCCATGCATGATGGGCTCTTTCGATATAAACCACGCTTGAACATACAAGTATTGCAGAAGGCACTGAGATAATATATAATCTTATAGAATCGTCAAGTCAGAGAGAAACAAAGAGATGGCCGTCGGAATATTGGAAGTGAAGCTGGTGAAGGCAAAAGGCCTTGGAAACCCTGATTTCTTTGGTTTATCATGTTACTGCTCCAGCTCTTTGAGTATGTATCTTCTTTGTTTTTTCCAAATTCATCTTGAGTAGATCAGTTGTTTCTAATATCTTTGATTTATCGTGTTCTTGCACTTCTACGAGTGTGTATCTTGTTCGCACTCCAAATTCATCTGGAGTAGTTTCTGATTTCATTTCGTCCATCGTGATTAAATTTCTGTTTTTTCTTGATTTTTTTTTTAGCAAGAAAACTCTTTCTTCTATTTTTCATAATTAAATTTCTATGCCATTTGTATATCTACTCTCAACAAATCCGTTTCAAATTAATTTAGATGGTTTTGAGATTTTATTAAGTGTATTTTTAGTAATATAATGCATAACGTTTTTTAAAAGTGTTTTTTAATTGAAAAGATATTATGCTTCAATATTATTTTTTATTTTTAATATTAGCAAATCAAAATAATAAAAAAATTAATTTAATATTTTTAAACAAAACATAATTCGAAAAACATGCACTAAATGGGTTGGCATTAAAAACGTTAATGAATAGGCTAAAAAGGGACTCCACTTTTTAAACATTAACTTTTCAATTTTGTATATACCAATTCTTTTAGCATGACTTGGAAAAGAAAAGCATTGAGTTTTTTTCCTTGAACACTGAATATTCATTAAAAGTGAATTGCAAATTTTTTTATTTTTTCGGTTATATATGAATGTGAGCTCCGAAGATTTTAATTTTGATACGATGGCAGCTAACATGGACCCATATGTTCTGGTAAAATACAAAAGCCAAGAGCGCAAGAGCAAAGTAGCAAGAGGTTAGTTCTTTACTTACTCAAACTGATGTGAATTTTAATATATCTTAGTTTCACAAGAAAATCAAATTGAAAAAAAAAAAAACCCTAATCTAATCTTATTATATGCTATCTTCTGTTGATGGCATGCACTAGCCTCTAAGCATTATCTACCCCTTTGACAGATAGACTTTGAGAACAATTAATTAGGCTCAAACAAATCAATTAAGGATTATTTTCTTGATTTGACCCATTTCAAATCACGAAAGTTCCTTGTGCTAGATGGTGACCAACCAGTGTAGAAATTTCCCCAGCAACTTGCGTCAATAAGGTCTTATTTTGACAGTCAAATTTGTAGCCGTCTCCTAAAGGAATGCGCAATTCTTCATTGATCTTTGTAAATGGATTACAGAAGAATTAATCTCCATTATTGCCAACAGGTAGTAAGGAATAGTTGTACTTAAAATGTCTTTATTGGAAAGGATGTGAGCAATGTTAATGAAATCACAATTCACAGCTCATGTTGCCAATAAATTGGTTAGGGTATACTTTGGTTTGTATTGACAGCAAATATTACAGACATTAATTTATAGATTAAAATTAACATTGTAAGTGAAGGCAATGTTGCAATGTCAATTATACTATATAATATTCTTTACCTCTTAGCATGCAATTTCTAAATTCCATGATTGATCCAGATTTATTTTAGTGAATATTGTTCAACTGAGAAGCCCCTGGTAAAGACAGATTGTAACTGTACAAGGCATGCACAGCTGTTTTACAGACGAAGTGCTTTCTTTAAGTAGCTTCATATCAATGGTGCAGGTCAAGGTGGGCGTCCAGTGTGGAATGAGACTCTTACATTCAAGGTAGAGTATCCAGGGCAAGGTGGCAACTATAAGCTCATTCTTAAAATCATGGACAGGGACACCTTCTCTGCTGATGATTCTGTCGGCGAAGCCACGTAAGACACTGTTACATATGTGTGTGTGGCGAATGTATATTAATTTATAGATTAAAATTTCCATTTTCAGTATTTTTTTGATTTCTATATGATATATATAAAGCAAGTTAGTGTGGAGCGATGCATTTTGGGTTGATTGCAAATAGCAAGCATAGCTTTAACAGAGAATATGGAGGAAAATATACTTGAACTAGCAGGAGCCAGACCTAAGTAATGCTTGTCATTAAATTCATTTAGTTGAGAAATTTGCCTGACACCATGCCAAGAGTTTGATACTAACAAGTAAAAGAAGCATGAAAAAATTACTTGTTCGATTTTTTTCTTAAATTTTATCAAACGGGATAGCCCACAAGCAAAATAAATCCATTAACAGCATCAGTTCTGAAAGAATCTTGTTAGATTTATTCCAATCCTTTTCTTTTATGCAGGATTTACGTTAAAGATTTGTTGGCATTAGGAGTGGAGAATGGAACTGCTGAACTACAGACTCAGAAGTATAGAGTGATTAATGCTGACAAATCTTACCGTGGAGAGATTCAAGTTGGCGTCACCTTTACCCTCAAGGTAATCCATACGTTTGATGATTAGATGATCGATGCATGATGGGTTTATATATATATATATATATATATATATATATATATATATATATTAAAATCAATTGGACAGTACTAAAACTTGAATAAAATAAAAATAAAAATAATGCACCTTGTTTTGTTGGATTCTCTGCAGGCAGAAGAGGAAGATGCTGGAGAAGATTATGGTGGATGGAAGCAAAGCTCCGTTTAGTTCGATTTTATTGCCACTGTTCATAAATGAATCCCCATGCTTTGCAACACTTTGTGATTTGTAAATTTTTTATTTGTTATCTCGGATTGGACAAGATTATTTTTTCCTTGTATGTGTAATCATTGCACATGTGTTTTTATCAACACGGAATTTTTTATTTGTTATCTCGGATTGGACAAGATTATTTTTTCCTTGTAAGTGTTATCATTGCACATGTATTTTTATCAACACGGAATATTTTTTTTTAAAAAAGACTTGTGCATTTTATCTCTGAGACTCTTAACGTTTTTTTCTATCTTAATGACCTCGGGATGGTCACATATAGGGGAGCCAAACGGATTCGGAGGCGGTAGTCCATATTGATTTGAAAGGATGTATATTTTCAAATCAAAGAAAAAAGTATTAGTAATTTGGATGGAGCTGTGGTAATTTTATAGTGATAGGGAAATAGTTAGTGATATATAAATAATATCAATGAATTTTATATGAAGATATTTTTATTATTTTTGGTGTGTTATGGATTTATTATCTATTCTATTTTTGTTTTAAAAAAAAAAATTGAAACATATAAAATAACTAATAGTATATTATTAGTTATTCTTTTAGCTTGATATTATGTAAACAATTTCGTTGTTTTAGAAGATAGATGGGGGAAATTGACAAAAATACATGTTTGCAATCATCTTTCCAACAATAATAGAGGGCAATTAAGACCTTTGGAAAGTAAGTCAGAATTTTAAAAATTTAAAAGCTTTTTTTTTTTTAAAGAATTGTTAGATGTTATTATCTATCCCATCACTTAGATCATGTTTGTTATTGTAATAATAATAATGTTTTAAAATATTTTTTATATGAAAATATATTAAAATAATAATTTTTTTTTTTTATATTAATACATCAAAACCATCTAAAAAAATTAGAGAGAGGAGGTAAAGACCTGAGATCGTGTCCTCTTTGTACGTGGCCAACTTCCTGAGGTTTGTCAAATTAATAACGAGCACTTTTAAGTTTTAGACGGGACAATATAAAAAGAATTAATAAAACAACTAAAAAGCTTGTGAGCCTCCCTTAAAGTCACGCACATGAGATTTGTTGTAACAGCTCATTTGAGTTATTTTATTGGTTTTTTATTTTATTTTTATATTTTTTAATTCTAAAATGAGGGGTTATTTAATTTTAGACTTTATTATTGAGATACTGATAAATCAATTTTTATATTTTTTATTATATAATAAAATAAAATAATTAATTTGATCTATTAGAGTTAATATTCTGGGTTGCAAGTTTGATATATTTATTAGGATTAATTTGACAAGATGTCTTGTTTTACTTGAACTTGACTAATCAACAAAATCATATGGTGTAATTTATACATTATTTAATTTAAAACTTAGATAAAAAAAAAAGTTGTGTTAAGAATTTTTAAGGTTAATTAAACTGTTATAACAACATTAAAAAGCTTTTCATATTCTAAATATATATTTTTACATTTTTTTTTCATCCCGCAGCAACAATAGCACAATAAATAAAGTAGTGATTGCTAATTGCTAAAATGACTTGATACTTTTTGCTATATAAAAAAAAATTAAGTAAAACATTTCTATTACATTGTTCAGTTACCGAAAATTAAAATACATTTGATCTAAGTTATGGTTATTTAAAACCCTGGAAGAAAAAAAATAACTATACAGAAACATAACATTACATTTGGAAACTTGAATCATGCATCTATTTCTCTAATTATAAACAGGATTCCCAATTATTTTTTTCGATCTCAAGCTAGTAATTTAGAGAATTCATCCCATCAAATTCTTGTGACCAAATTAAAAAAATCCATCCAACACGCGCTATTAAATTGATGATGCAATGACGAAAATGAAAATAAAAAGAAAAATGGCAGCAGCCATTAATGACGCGTTGACGTGAAAAACTTTCAAAACGAAGTTTAGGCTCGAATCAAGCAATTTCCAAAAGGCGCTTCCAGAAACAGTCGGCCTCTCCCACACCTTTCAAGGCAGCCATCCCGAAGAACCTTCGTAGAAGTTAGAACATTCCCTTTTCTTCTTTTTTTTTTGGCCTTTTTTCGAGAGAGGGTGGTTTTTATATGGAAGTCAAAGGAAACATGCGGTTATAGTCAAATTAGAAAGCATGCAGCCATAGCATATAATCGGACGGCGCCATCCAATTTCCTGCGGATTATCGGTGTTCATAACTGGTTTTAATTAGTATAACCATTCAAAATAATCATAGAAATCGTTGCAGAAATTTGTAAGAGGTAAAAAATGTCTATATCAAATGCAAACTTGCTTTGATAGTTAATTAATTAAGCCATTATTATATCCACGTCCTTCGATATAAAACAGTTTAATATAAATGAGCAACTAGATCTATGAATTGGACTGGTGGCCCATGAAAAACTAGAAGAGAAAGAAAGAAAGGATTATCTTCTAACTACGTATGAATATTATTTAATAGGTTTCATCATTTTAGCGGTAACGGCACCCCCACACCCGCCACTTGACATAAGTCTTTTTGTATCTTGTAGCTTTCAATAATCGTTCATCTGAATACTTAAAGTCTGGTGATAAGGGGTGTTTGTTACTCCAATTAAAAGATAATTTTTTAAAATATATTTGACTTGAAAAAATATTAAATTAATATTTTTTAATAATTTTTAATAGTTTTGATATATTAATATAAAAAAACTCATAGGATCATTTTAATGTTTTTTTTTTTTAAATTATTATTTTTAAATAAAAAACACCTTTAAAAACATGTAAAAATAGAAGCTAAAAAAAACTAAATTTCAGTTAACATAGAAGAATATCTTTTTTCAAATAAAAAACAAAAACTAGCTCTCATCATTTGGAAAAGAAAAAAAAAAAAGAAGAATGAAATGATTTGACCGAAGACAGGCAATGGTTGGTCATTCTTGAATCTTCAAAGTCCGTCATTGTATCATCAAGTGCTATATATTTGTCCATGATGGACTCTTTTTCGATAAATACCAGGCTTAAACCAAGTCATCACCAAAGACCCTTGAATCGGAGTCTTATAGAATTATCCTACCTCAAAGCCTGAGAGAGAAACAGAGAGATGGCTAGTGGGATATTGGAAGTGCTTCTGGTGAATGCAAAAGGCCTTGGAGATACTGATTTCCTAGGTACAATCTCCATGTTTTTGTGTTTCTTTGTCTATTTGTTTCTTTTATTTAGAGTTCCAAGTTATGTCAAATATCATGTTTTTTTTTTCTGTGTTTTTGATCCTGTCATCGTCCCTTTCTTGGTGCTTGCTGTTCTGGTTACCGAAATGCGTGTCGTGATATTTGGCTCCATCTGGTTTTTTCTCGTTCTTCATCCTACTTTCTTGGGGTTTTTTTTCTTTTCTATTTTTGGCCAGAAATCTCATTTCTTTCATTGAATTGCCATTTTTATGTCTAGTTTCAACTCCAATTCAGATAAAGGTGGTTTTGTGATTTTATCAAATGGGCTGCAACATGGAAGAGCAGACCATAGCAGTGAAATGATGAACAATTGCCATTCATAACCGTATATCATGAACAATTAAACATATATTAGTGAAATAATGTGAAAATAGCCATCGCCTGTCTTTGGTAGACTTGTGTAGGGACATAGATACAATCCAGTTACCGGGAGGGGAGGATCAACGCCCACTCTGTAATCTGACCATTAAACACACATACTTATGCCAAAGGCAGAGACCTGTGCAGGGATGAATCCTCTCACTGGAAAATGAAATACATTGACAACTAAAGTCTTTCCTTTTTTAAAGTTCTGAATGCTTGTGAACTGAAGATTCTAATTTCTGTATATTTGATATGATGGCAGGTGATATGGATCTATATGTTATCGTGCAATACAAAAGCCAAGAGCGCAAGAGCAGTGTAGCTAGAGGTAATTGGTGCTTTGCTTACGCAAACTGATATTTAATAATTATCTTACTCTATTATATATACATATATACACTTATCAGATTCAAAAGTCAAAACAACCAATAATCCTTCCTTGGACCAATTCCAAATCACAAAACTTAGTTGGTCACTGATCAATGCAGGCATTGTCCCAACCATGGAGTTTAAGCCAGTCAATATCTGTAGCCTATGGGATATGCAGTTCTTTATTACCTTTAAAAGTATATAACAGAAGGAAAATGCTACATAATTGCAGCAACTAGTACATGAATGAATCCAGGCATTATATGCAACTATTATATTCGAACAGCAACAATGCCTGCATTTTTAGCATTGCAAGCAAAAGCGATGCGATGTTAACTTTACCATAGTTTTTCACTCATTCATGTGCAATCATATTCTAAGTTCACCTTTATTTATTTCAATGATTGCTCAAAGGAAACGCAATCAAGAATCTTAAACAATCATACAGATAGAAAGAGGTAAGGCTAGAATTTAATTGTACGCACCATATTTACAACCGGGTTTTTGTTTAAATTAACTTTTGCTCTGTGAACATATCAACGGTCCAGGTCAAGGTGGTCATCCAGTTTGGAATGAGAGGCTCACATTCAAGGTAGAGTATCCAGGACAAGCTGGCGAATATAAGCTCAGTCTTAAAATCATGGACAAAGACACCTTCTCTGCCGACGACTTCATTGGTGAAGCCACGTAAGACATATTAGTAATTAGAATTAGCTTACCGATTACAATTCTGAGTTTCAAAAATCTCCCCCCACATATAAAGCTAATTACTGAGGCAATACATTTCGGGTCGTTTTATGCACTTGATCTACCGTTAGAAATCATGCATATAAAGCTTGCTTTGAACAAAAAGGAGGAAGGTGTCATAGGAGCCAGGTCACTAAATTCGACAAATGAAAAGCCTCAGGGTTGCTTCTTAAGTATTATTATGCAATTTATGCTGTAGGGGCAGACTTTTGATTGATGTACCGGGGATGAGAAAGTGTCTACAAGAAAAATGAATTAATAGAAGAATCCGAACAGAGTTACTATTTTTATTCACAGATAAATCCAGTAATATTGATAAATGAAGGTATTTTAGGCATATTGTTATGTTTATTTCTCCATTTTTTGTTCATGTAGGATCTATGTGAAGGATTTGTTGACATCAGGCGTGGAAAATGGATCTGCTGAGCTACATCCCTGCAAGTATAGGGTGGTTAGTGCTACGCAATCATATACTGGAGAGATTCAAGTCGGTGTCACTTTTACCCTCAAGGTATATATATATATATTATTCCTGCATAAGTGCACGGTGTTTTCTTTTTCTTGGTTTCTCACTTCTCTTAATTAGCAGGAGACTGAAACGTTTTTGTCTCATCGAATGCTAGCATCAATGTTTCTAAGCCCGTTTCCACCTTGACTAACGGATTTTCTAGAATTCTATAGTGGTTTATGGTAGCTAACAGATGATGATGCCCCAGAAAATGATTCATAAAAGGGGGAAAATGATACTCCTTTAGATCTTATAAGCACCATAAAGTTTAGCTAGCCCAAGCGATGCATGAAGCAACAATCAATGAGCATTGTTGGCTATAAGTCTAGACAAAATCAAAATCAAATCAAATCAGTGTTAAAAATTGAATAACAGAAGTACATTATGCAATGCTGCCTGCCATTGTTTATCTTGGTTGATTAATGCTGTGGTTGATTGTTGTATTCTGTAGGAGGAAAAGGATTATGACGGGGAACAGTACGGCGGATGGAACCAAAGCAGTTTTTAGGTCTCTTGCTAATCTGTTTGAGATGAACTTCCTAAGCTAGCACTAGCTTCTATGATTTGTTTTTTTTTTTTTGGAAGCCTTTGCAACCCTAAACCGGGAACTCAGTAATCTTGTTCCTCGTATACTGCACATGAGAGTCTCTCCAGCTCAAGGCTGCATGGCATTGTAGTGTTTCTTTGGAAGTTTCCCGTTTTTCTCTTTTCTTTTTAAGATTTTTGTCGTTGTTGATATTTTCTGCTACTTGAATTTGTATGGAATCGCTTATTTTATTTTACTGTATTTATTTATTTTGGTTATCAAAGAGAAGCTTTAACAAGAGACTTATCAGAAGAAGAGAACACGAGGTGTTAATTGAACTGCAAATTTATCGGCATGGAATCTCATACTTAATTATATGCTCATACACAAAAAATAAAAAAATTGTATTTAAGATTTTTTATATTTGATATCCACTTAATTACAATCATAAAAAAACACTAAAAAATTATTGAATTTGATATTTTTAAAATGAAATATAATTTTGAAATAGATCTACAAACAAAAGTTATTATACTCTTGATCACTCGCTAGGAAAACTTTAGATTCTTCTTAGGAATTGTTGAGTTCCCTGAAATGAAATAAAATTCCCATCATTATCAGTCACTGTCTTGTTAGATAAAGTCGCTCGCTCTTTGTCTTCTCTCTCTGTTTATTTATTTATTTATTTATTTGTGCAATTCGTTTTATTCTCATTAAAATAAATCATTACAGCAATTAGTAATTACTTACAGTAATTTACAAGGCAGGAAAATGGAAGGGAAAAAGAAACTTTTCGAAAAAGTGCTTCGAATTGTTCATGGGTTTCACGTCTGCCACTACAGCACTTACAAATTGGTCGAAATTAATGGATGACCTGTATGAATGGTGTTAGGATCATGGGATGGTCATGCATTTCACTAATAACATTAACAACCACGACTGCTACCACCGCCACCAATCACAGCTAAAGATTCTTCCACCGCAGATTCTCACTATCCCTTTTTGCCATCCTCCATCCCCCCATTTTTTCACTTCCACTTCAACGTTTGATATCTTCCAACTTCCTTAATGGCACCCACGACTGTCCGACTGTCCAGGTGAACCTTCTATCTCTCTGTTTTAATAGGCACCCTCTTCTTGTAACTTCCTTTGCCACTGTTCTTAGATTGTAGACTTCTCTTCATTTTTTGGCCTTGCAAGAACAATGAAATTTGAAGACTACCTTGGGCAACAGAGTGATGAGAAACAGAAAAGAGTCGATCTCGAGGAGGAGGTGAAGAAATTTATTTCGATCATTTCTCCACCTAGCCTTTTGTTCTGTGTAGCATATAGGAGTAGAAGCCAAAAAATTGTCATTAAAGGATTACTAATGGTGGCTTTGGCTTGTAAACGTTGCAGGTCGAGAAATTGCAAGCAGAATTAGACGAGGAACAGGCAATAAACAAGGTTCTGCAGTGTGCGCTCCATGGTTCAGTGTCGTCACATCCATGTCTTGCCACGCTGATACCACCCCAAGTAAGAGCAATTAAGTGGACATTGCTATTACTCTTTCTATAGAATTGATGTCATAAAGAGGATTGGTGCGTGTGCAGGTTCAGAGCCTCCTTGCAGAACTGGCAATGGTGGAGGAGGAGATCGTATGGCTTGAAAGAAAAGTTGATGAGCTGAAACTCAACTTGTATCAGGAGAGGAAGCAGAACAAGGAATGGAAAAGGCAGCCGCAACAGCTAAAGAAAATGAAGCAACAAAATCAATTACCACCAAGCGGACTGGAAAATCGATCAGTGCTCGAAGACGATTTCAATCAGCTATCCAGATCACAACATTATGACGAATACAAAAAAGAGAAAATGAAATTCAGAAGACCCTCTGTAGGTTCTGCAGCAGAAATGTTAAGCATGTTGTCTACAAGTTCCACTAGTAAGCTTGCATGAACATTCCTTGAGCCTGGCTCAAGTTGTTGAGTCTTTTTACTTTCTAAGTTTTGTCAAAAAGTATACGAAGGGAAAAAAAAATACAAGGAAAATCCACTTTTTTATTGTCTCCTCTGTTCTTGTACTGCACAGAAAATGAGAAACCAAGGAGGCATACAGGAAGAATACAAAATGAACACCATATCTGCAAAGAAATTTGTAATGAGAATCCAAATGAACTGTCAGAAGAACTTGTCAAAAGCCTAATAGGAATATTCCTTGAGCTACACCAGGCACCACCACAAGATACAGAAGAATTAGCTATTGTTCCAAAACTTAGCCTATCCTGCATGAATTCAAAGGGCCCAAAGACCTTGTTCAACTATAAAGCATCTATCTTTCCTTTCAACCACAATGAATCAAACCTCGACCCTTACCGCATTATGCCAGATTTAGATAGCACTGTCAGGGACATTGGGCCTTACAAGAACTTCATTCAGGTAGAAAGAAACTCGTTAGATGTTCGTCGTTTATCAGAGTGTTTACCAATGGCCGGAAAATTGAGGTGCTTACTGATTTTCTCAGGGCATGATGATTTTTTAGACACCGATAATTCAAATTTCAGAGTTCCTCACATGTTCTATTTCTGTTCCTCTTCCAGGGTTTTAATCCGTAGACTATGTAACGTTGACTTGACATTCTTGACCTACAAGCAGAAGCTAGCATTTTGGATCAATATCTACAACGCCTGCATAATGCATGTACTGTAAGAAATCTCAAGTTTCATCTAGCAAATGAGAGGAATGTCTGTCAAATATTTAATGAGATTCTGCTTGTCATAAAATTTCAGGGATTTCTAGAACATGGGCTACCTTCGTCACAGGAGAATCTGCTGGCAACTATGAACAAGGTATGTCAATTCGTAGACAAACCATGGATTAAAAAATCAAGCCTGAATTGCCCAATATTCGGCTACACAAACATTGACATGGCATTGTGCTCAACTATGACCACCTGCTTCTTTTTTTTTCTTTTTCCCAGTTACGGTAACCATTAGTAAATTAATGGGACTATGCTAATCCAGGCTGCAGTGAATGTGGGTGGGATAGTGCTGAATGCTTTAGCCATTGAACACTTTATTCTCCGGCATCCATGTGAACCAAACCACGTAAGTTCATAGTTATCTAATTATTCATTCTGTGCATGGACATAGATTGATGGTTCCCTGCCACGTTTCAGAATTTTCAAAATTGCATGCCTCCTCCAATCCATCTTCTTCTTTTTTTTAATTGCTAAAGATCCTATAAACTTCAATGTTCTCATCTGAGTATATAGTACACTCACAACACCCTAAAGAAAGCTAAAACCGCAAGGCTTAGATTTTCCATTTCAAGGTCAACAGCAACGGAATGGATATCACATCCGATTTCCGGCCATGATGCACACTCATCTCCTGCCTTCGCTTTATATAATAGTTGATAAGGTTATGTTTTCGCTTACAAGGGCCATGCGGATGAGAAGGAAATGCTATTACGGCATGCTTATGGTCTGGGGTATCCAGAACCAAATGTGACATTCGCTCTTTGCCGAGGAAGTTGGTCCTCGCCCGCAGTAAGTGCATAATGCTTTTAACACTTGATCTCTAAAATCCATCTACTTCGGGCCACGAGTGTAGACCTGTAAGTTTTTTTTTAACAAAATGGGATCTGATATTCAGCTGAGGATCTATACCCCAGAAGAAGTGGTGAATGAATTGGGAAGAGCAAAGGTGGAGTATCTGGAAGCTTCAGTGGGAGTTACATGCAAGAGGAAGATTGTGGTGCCTAAGCTTTTGCAGTGGCACATGCGAGATTTTGCAGATGACATGGAATCATTACTAGAATGGATTTATAGCCAATTGCCACGCTCTGGATCACTGAAAAGACTTATGATGGAGTGCCTAAATGGAGAATCAAAATTTCCGTTGACAAAGATGGTAGAAGTTCAGCCTTATGAATCAGAGTTTCGCTACCTGCTGCCCTTTTAAGACTCGCTAACAGAAAGTGAGAAGTCCTACCACAACTGCTAATGTCTGCACGTGAGTTATCAGTGCCTAGTATCTCAAAGAGCAAAAGAGCAAGGATAAGTTGTAACTAGCTTGAGATCTAACCAGCTCCTTTCAAATATTTAGAATGACTGACCTAATTTCAGACTTCTAGCAAATGAATATCAATTTCGACAGCCAAAACTGATGTCAATTCTATAAATTTGTATGATCTCGTGTAGGAAAATAAATAGGTTATTAGCCTTTATCAATACTAGACAACAGCCATAATGTAATATGTCGAGACCAAATAAATGACGATGCCAAACGACGACCAACTATATGAAAGCACATTCTTCTACGAAGCAGTAAAGCAGGATGTTCATAACATTGGACTACTTGGGGTTCTCCGAGCTAGTAATGCTTTTATCACACTGGGAAAATTCCACGAACAAAGGTTTGGCTTAATAGAGACAACGAATCTCTTGTCCATAAGAAACAGAAACAGCAAATGAAATTCAAAGGGAAAACAACAGTATCATATCAATAAGAACAAAGAAAACCTTTCAACAATAACAATGACAAGGATCCAAGCGATTTCAAGTTGCATAAATGATTTCGAAGCTATACATTTGTCTGAAATAAAAGAATTGGAAGGCAATATTCAAAGTATTGTGAGCAGCTACAGAAATTAGCAAGTTCAATTACAGTTTAACACAATGGCATCAATCAAATTCCCAGTATTTCACCTTTTTTATCAAACCCAATGATCAATGAGTTCACTATTTTGATCACAATCAACAATTACAAGCAAATAAAAAGAGGACTCAACTAAGGAAATTGACGATCCTATTCAACAGATTTAGGCCAAATACAGTTTCCTCACAGTTGACTTTTACCAACACATTTAACGGTTCAGAGCATTTACCTTCAGCAGTAATGGTAATTAAGCAAGGCATTGAGTTGCTCAGAATTTCACCACTGAATCGTAAGCACAAACCAGAGACATCATCATGTTTGGCAGAAATTGGCATGTCAACAGATACGAGAGAAAAATTTGCATTGCTAAGCATCTTTAATGCTAGGCTTTCACAGACCAATAGAAAATTGTCTTTCACTAATGCATTGTCACCACTCTCCTTGTTGAGCTCCCCAATGTGGTCTACGAAGGTGAAGCTGGCACGTTAAAAAAAAATCCACTTTGGTTAAGAATGCTCAATGTAGGTTTAAAAAAGAAAAGGAAGATAAAACCTTGTGCTGTCACTCAAAGAAAGAAATTTCCAATATAAAAGAATCTCCTTTCTTCTATGTGTGTGTACGACGCCTTTTGCAATTGCTTCAGTTCGTCATGGGAAGTTAGAAGTGAAGCTTTTCAACATGTAATGACATTTTACAGCATCTATCAGTATAAACGACATTACACATATATTTTCTTGTGTTATTCCATCTTGACTGTGCTACATCAGGAAGGAGGTGGTGAAATTTCAAGATAATAGAAGTCTCCTACTCATATCATTATACTTTAACAATCATCAAACCCTCAAAGTCCAGGAAGAATAGACTGTTTCTTGCATCCTCCCAGAGAATGTGAGATGAACTTTTGATTTACCAAAATGAACTGTAAGGAGATATGTTTGATCTTTGAGAGAACCAACAATGTATTTCTAAATCCAAAAGTTCAAAGCAAAAAAAAAAAAATTGTCCATGCATGTTTTAGACAACTTTTCTAGATTCACAACCAAAAACAATTAGATCACCAATACAAAAATGATGCTAACATGACAAAGCAGAAAAAAAAAGCATAAGCAGATTTTCTGAATATGAAATATAAGTCATTCATTTCCTTATCTCTCTAAATATCAATTATGAAGAATAATAATATGCCAAAAAAAATGAGCTGACCTCCTGGTGTACTCGAACATTCCTGGGAGACGAGATTCCTTATTTGTGAAAGCTTCAACATCCATTGGAAGTGGTTTCACAAAATATCCAATGTCAGGCCGCAACTTAACAGAAAGCTTCTTGCCATTGCAATATAACGCCAGCTTCAGAGGCAATAGATGGTGATGGAAACAAACATAGACAATCTTTTTTACTGTCTGACCAGGTTCCAGTGAAGCAATCTCTTCCATAGGAACCAGTGTTGGCACATCCTTATGAGATGGTGAGCTGCAGTATTGAGATAAAAACAGGTGGCTGTAATTAGTGCTTAAAATCCAGTAAAACAGAAGGGCATGTTATATGGTCAAAGAAACCTTGGAGTTATGTTAGATGGGACAGACTTCCTATGGTTGCCTGAAGATCAAGTTGATTGGGTACCCCTGACCACTTAAGTATGAAACATGACGGAAACCCAAGAAAGTCTACTAATCACAAACACAAATCTAACAAAAGAATGCCCAGTTCCAGCCAATAATCCACATTTACAATAATAGGATACCCAAAAAACTCCTAGTTGCATGAATACTTGGAATTAGAAATCAACTAGATCACTAGCCCACGTTATGCTGCGGATTGGATCAAAAAAGTTATTAACATAAAAATATATCTAGATGCTACTAATATTTTTTCTAGTAGAAAAAATATTTTAAACCGTGTGGAGATTGTTTCAATATGACCCGATCAACTTGGTTGGTCCAAAGACAACTCAGATAATCGGTAAAAAAATTGTTTAACTCAAAATAAATATTAAAAATGATATTTTTTTATAAATATTGAGACAATAACATATTGGATTGAGTCAGGTCAACCTGGATTAATATGCCAATTTGCATGCCGGGTCATGAGATTATGATAACCCCATAGAAAGCAAAAAAAAAATTATGAAGTCTAATTTCCAATAAACCTAATGTTGAAGGATAAAATTGAAAAAAAAATAACAAAACTAAAAAATAACCCGAGTCAACCCGGGTTAACCCCCAATAAAAACAAATTAAAATAAATTACGAGTCTCAATTTTTAGACAAGCAAAGATTAAAGTTACCTCTCAAAAGAATCTGAAGCTTTGCTTGATTCCTCATCCACCAAGGTTACTTCTGAAATGGTCTCATCGGTACAGTTCTCAAAGGAAACTTCTACACTAACAAGTAAGGGTGATATGCTTGAAATTTCTGGTGAAAATGAATAATCCACCTTTAATCCATTTCCATTAGCAGGATCTAAGAGTCTGTAGCTTTTAGGTTTAACTCGACTGCTAAT
The DNA here is from genome assembly GCF_005239225.2 of Populus alba. Taxonomy (NCBI): domain Eukaryota; kingdom Viridiplantae; phylum Streptophyta; class Magnoliopsida; order Malpighiales; family Salicaceae; genus Populus; species Populus alba. The sequence goes on along the minus strand of NC_133293.1, from coordinate 18,838,573 downwards.
ATCCCTTATGGAGATTCTAGCTGAAGATTTACGGAGTTGACTTTGTTCCGATGTGCTCAGGATTGATAAACCAGGCTGCGCATCTAACCATGTCTCTAGAGATCTCTTTGACATCAGCTCCTCCAAATCAGTAGAAGCAGAATGAGGGGCTCCATTCTGATTTTGGTTAGCATCACCAGTATCTGACAATTGAATCAATGGATCAGTGTTGTCAACCTCACTTGTTGAACTAGTCTCATCACCGCCACCATCCGCACTTGAAACAGTCATAGAACGTTCAGAGCTATAATCAGAAGCACTTTCCTCATATGATGATCCAGATAATGAGTCAGTGCCATCTGCCCCCTCACCTAGTGTGTCCACACCATGAATCACATTTGTATCAAGCTCATGATCGAGAACACTGCAAGGTTTTGGGAGAGGCTCATATCCTGGAGCTGCATGAAGAACTATCTGTGAGAGAGATCCAGGAAGATAGACACGATAATCCATACTTTCAGGTGACAGTTTTCTAGCTTGTCCCTGAAACATGCATTCTGCAAGTACTTGTGGCAGGTCCTGCTTCTTGGGTGGACAGTTCGTACCTAGCTCCAGCTCTCCACTATCTAAACTGCATGGCAGAAGTTTTTTCAAAAAGCGAGCTCTGTCACGAACATCATAGTTCAAATCACATTCAGCTAGTTCAATCACGTAGCTCCCTAGTTTTTTTAATGTCTGCATTTCTTCCCCTTTTGCACCTGATAGCACCTACAGGAAAAAGGTGACTTGAATAGAATGTTTTCTTCAAGGCATTAAACTCAGAAGACCAAAATTAATTCATTCACATTGAGGTTACAACAAATTTAAGAGAGTAATAGAAATACAATAAGATAAAAAAAAAAAATCTTGAGTCCCGGTTTGTATTTACATGTGGCATACCCAGCAACTTGTTACAAATATGTGGGAAGGGTATCTCTCTACAGCAAACTATAAGGCACAAGTCCATCATAGTTTCTGAGAGAAGTACAAGAAAAGTATTTGATATACCTTAACGGTAGTGTTAAGAATCTGAAGCTTTGTTTCCAATGCTTCTGAAGTAAAGCTCCAAGCAAGATACTTCAGTACAATGGTTAGCATCCTTGGGATTATCTCCCCTAAATTCCTGTACTCTCCTATCATCCAAATTATTGTTGCACGGGCTGCTGGCACTTTGATTGAATCCAAACTGCGGACCAACTGGATTACAACCTTTAAAAGCAAAAGGACGTCACTTTAAAATGGTAAAAGAAAATATCTAAAAGCAAACCTGTGATTCAAAAATATGCCATAACATCATGCAAGTGTAAAGTAACGATGGTGTGCAGAATCAGTTGAGCTAATTGATTGAGGAATAATACAGTTTGAATAAATTGATGATAATTGGCAGGCATGAAGCAATAGCCTGAAGGGTAGAAATTTTCAACTTTAAAAAGAAACTAGTTTTACTGCGGAATAAGTGGAAAAGTAGAGAACAGGAGGAAACTACAGTGTAGAAGCCAAACAACCTTCCCCACCCCGATGGCAAGCAAATGAAGGAAGAAACTAACATCCATGGAAAACTTGAACACAAAGCTCCCTTTAATAATTAGAATAAAATCTTCCAAATCCAAACATAAATTAGCATAAGCAACAAATTGAAAGAATCACGTGAGTGCTGATGTGAGAAGTAACACAAGACAGGACAGCAAACACTAACCACATATACTGCTTCTAGCATCGGTCTTTTTTATAAATGATAATATCTCAACAGAATGAACAGTCAAAGGAAGATAGGCAAGAAAAGGAAAAGAGCAATATACCTTTTCATGAGTGGGGGGATCTTGTGTAATAATTGATTTAATTGACATTATAGCTTGAATTAGAATACCAGCTTCTCCATTAGTGGACCCAGGGTCACAGGTTGACAAATCTGCAGAAAGGCTGTTGCTTAAGAAAACAATAAATAGATTATCTTTTTTCATTTGAAAGATCTGTGGAAACTGACCCTGTTTAGCCAGAGCCAACAGTCCTTCCAAGCATGTGCTTGCCATACTAGGAATTTGTTTTGCACATAAACCAATAGCAGCAACAGCGTCAGCTGAAAATCTCCTGTCTGGATCTCTAATGTAATCCTGGCAATAAACTAAAGAATTAGCATCACCTCAAGCACTGAAAGACCATGTTGATCCTTATGACACAAAAAATTGCAAATGAAAGCAAAAGGTAATGAATAGAGGCCTAAGCATCCTACCACTTCTAATGTTTTCGTGCATACATGTGCGCACAAGTATGTCATGAGATTCCTTTTATTTTATGTATTTATTTTTATTTTATTTTATTGTTACTGAGGAGTGAAGAAGTGAATATGTCAACAAGTCCATGAAATACATTGATGTAATTGTGATCACATAAGTTCTTTCTCATTCCTTTTGAAATATTATTCAAAGATTAAGATGCTATTTACCTGCTTGAGCATTGTAATTAATTCTTGCTTTGATTGCAAGTGATACAAGTACTCTTACAACCCTATGCTAAATTTCATCTGACTTATTTGGCACTACTCCTATTCTGCAAATTCAAACCTCAACACTACATTACTATATAGAAACACCATGATTTAGACAGCTTAGCACTCACTTTAAAGATGCCTTAAAGCATCCTAAAAATGCAAACATTAAGACAGTGGTACAAGGAAACAGAGCAAAGGGTCATTAAGAAAATACTATGAAAATGAACTGCATAAAATGGCAAACACCATAAGCAACCCTTCTTTCTCCCCATAAACAAAAGGCTAAGTTATGTAAGAGGAAATTCTGAGGTCAAGAGCATTTTATAAAGCACATGAAATATCGCAAAAATGTGATTTAACATTCTATCATCATGTCAAGGGAATGAAAAGTCAAACTGGCAAACTTCCTAGGAGAAGACACCTAACCATCAGACAGATTAAAAAGTGGGGAAATACCTGAAACTCTTTGAAGATGGATGAGATAGATGAATCAGCAGCGATAGAACAAAGAATCTCCAGCTTCAGAGCTTTTATTTGGTATGAATCTGAAGAAACTACAAAGAAGTCTTCGAAGTACGGAGAAAAGATAGAAGGCATCGCTTTAGCAAACACTTGAATGTTGCAAAGGACCTGCAAAGGTAATCACTATAATTATTCTTACCTTAGTACTGATTAAAGCTAAAACTTTAGTAAACACTTGACAAAATCCCATGTACTATCAGGACATTTACATCCATGCATATCTTGAATGCCGTAGGATCTTCCAAGAAAAATATATGGTATCATGAATCACCTACTTGTATAGCACATTAAATGACTTTCCAGTACATTATCCATATCATTTTATATGTAAGACTATAATATGGATCACCCAAGACAGTAGCGCCACAAAGAACCAAAAGTTAGAAAACAAAGGCATGTCAAGAGCAAAATAGCTGATGGGTATATCAAAGCAAAAAGCTCCCTTGGACAAGCACTGTACCTATTTGTAAACATCAATGTAATGTTTTTACTTAAATGCTGAAATGTTGATTAGTAATCACATTGAATCTATGCCAAATTAGCAAATGAAAAAACCATACCATCTACCATCCCACTCGATTAACAAGCAAGCAAAAAAGCAGAAATTCTACACATTAGTTGGGTTTTAATCAAAGCTCTAATAAAATTCCCTTTATGGATCTCATTTTCCCAGAAACACAATGTTCTCCCTTTTCTCTCCAACAAATTCACTGATTTTCACACTCACGTAAGCAACCAAAGCACCTCAGCACAATCTCAGCCCACACCTCATGGATTACCTTCTTGAAGGTGATGACAAATAGGTGTGCATTATAAGAAACAAAAGCAGAGAAGCATAAGAGTTATATATTAGCATGTACACACATCAATGATCATTATAACATGTAATAAAACAGATGAACACAGGAAGTGGAAAGTACCACATATTTTGAAGTGTTAGATGATCTCAGCAAAAACAAAAGTGGTTTAACAATTCTTTTGACTTCCTCCCTTGGAGCCATGATCCAGTGTACACCAGCTGCTGCCACAACCACTGCACTATTGTTGCTCCATAGCAGAGGAGATGTACCCTGAAGTAGGATTTTCACCTCATCATTACTTCTGCCAGACGTAAATTTTGCTTCATTGAATTCAAAGGAAATCCTGTTAGCATAACTTGACCTTGACAAGTATTCATCAGGCCCTTCAATATAACATCTACAGATCGTCCGTGCCAAATCAGAATCATACTCCCCGCTCGTGCCACTGACATCATTTTTAAATGCAAAGTCATCATCTGAATCATCCTTTTCAGAATGGGATCTTTCTCTTCCATGCAAAGAGAACATTATGGATTCTTTCACAAGGCCATGCCTTGCTATTGCATAGCGCAAAAGTATTCCAATCAATACTATCTGACCCCACTCTTCCACATCGGGAAGAATCTCACATAACCTTCTATATTTTCTCCCAATCAAAGAATAATTATTTGGACACACAGAAGTAAACGCCGCCGCAGCAGCTCCAACTACTCCAGGTGAACTGTCGCTTAACAATGTTCCAACAATCTGCATAAAACAGAAAACTATGAACTCATCAACTAAACATAATGGTAATATGTAGCACCTCCATGGCTGAGATAAATTACAAGCTCCCAATTTACAAATTAAATGAATTTCCTACACATTTTACTACACAGATAAAGGAGCGATGTCACGGAAGAATTCGAAATTAATAAAGACAAACCTCTTCAATCGTAGAGGAATTTTCCTCGAGGCACAAATCATGCAACTTAGGAAGAGCATTGGCAGCACATTTTCTCACATAAACAGCTGTATCCCTGGCACATTTTCCCACAGCCACCAGAACAAGTGGTGCAATTACATGTAAGCGAATTCCAGCCATAGTACGCAATGCCCATGCTCTCACCAGTGGATTTGTATCTCCCAGGTCCTTTTGGAAGGAATTGATTGATAGCAATGCTTCATTTGGACGCCTGAAAATAAAATTGAAGTAATGCCAAAATGCACTGTCCACCTTACATGGTTGTTTATTGTTGCATAAGTTCAATTTATATCCTCAGATGTGAGAAGCATGAAGCATAATAGAAATAAAAATTGATTGCTTACGTACTTCTCAGCATAGTGTAGCAGGTACAAGTAAACCAGCTTCTTAACTTCCAGTGATTGAGATGCCACATTTTTAACAACCTGAAATTCCCTTTGATTAAAGAAGAGCAGATGAGATAAGATATATACTCCGTTTATAGAGTATCGAAAATGTAATTAAATCCTCGAGCCAAAATTCAGTCCTAATTACTCGAGTAACACACAGTAAAACAGTAGAACCAGACACAACATTTCAGAAGCAATGAGTCTTGGATTGCACTCCTGTTATAAGAAAAATTTTAAAAATATATATTTTAAAATTAAACTTCGAATGAAATGATAAATGAGAAAACCTCATGTTTACCCCTGTAGTTTTGGTTTATAATTAAATTAAAATGGGTATCTACATCTAGAATATGTAATTAATCGTGAAAATAGATTCCCAGGCAATCGAATTTCTCGTTTCTTCAAAAATCAAACTCGAATCATTGACCACTCATCACTCAAACAAGTAAAGCTGATAACTTAAAATTCCAAAAAAAAAAAACATAAAAGATTCAATATCCAAATTCTTATTTCCAAACAGAGATTAACATGTCGCAATTTAAAAATGTAAGCATAATTAGTGCGATTGCATTGAAAATTCAGTTCCAATTGATTTTTAACAATTTTTAAACTAGAGAACGAGGATAGATGTAATTTATACGGACCTGAGGAAAGAAATTGGAAACGTCGAAGCCTTGAGCGATGAGAGCGAGGAGGCGTTTAAGAGCTTCGCATTTCTCGGAGTCGAATTTGCTATCGAGTAAGGGTGCGATGTTCACGTCTTCTGGATCGTCGTATAAGTGAGCATCGGTGCCGAACCGAAACATGAGTGTTGATGCCTTGCTCAGTGTGTCAGCTGTGGCACCAAATTGTGTAAACATATTTTAGTGTTTTTCAGTCTTTTTAAGATTTTTGCTTTAAAGTTCAAATTTATGAATTGTACAGGAAGATGGTGATTTGGTTCTTGTAGACGTAAAACTGGATTGTGAATAGACAGTCTCTTCGCCGGAGTTTGGAATTGGAGAAGTGGCCTGTTTGGATGAGAGTCTTGGTGGAGACTTGTTTGAGAATATGAATCCTGCCTGGCCTGAGTGAGTGCTTGTTTGGATTTAGGAATTGAACTACATGGGTGTTGTTGGGCCGTGGGGACCTGATTGTGGGCCATAATGCTTCATCTTGGTGCCATTTGATGTAGATAGACTTGAGCGTGAAGCCCATTTTTTAACGGGGAAAAAAAAAACAGTAGTTTCATAAAGTCCAGATATATTATTATTTTTATATTATATCCAGAAAAATTAAATTTCAAGCTGGTTATGTAGAATAATCCTTGCAATGATTTAGTAGTTTTTTAGTAACAACTAATCCTTGCAATGATTTGAAGAGCAAAGAAAATCTTTTAACTCGAATCTAAGCTGGATATGCAGAAACTAATTACATTTCATTTACATGGTAAGTTTAAATCACTATGAAATTTATGACTTAAAATGATGAATAAGAAAAAAAATAGATTATCTTCTGTGTTTTCACCGATAACAGTTGGACGATTGTTTGAAAAAATATCATATTTTAGAGTTATTTTAAATTTTTTTTTTTAAAAAAAAAAAAGGAAGAAGGAGGAGGAGGAGGCGGAGGAGGAGCTACTTTCTAAAAATGGATTTTTCTTTCTTTGCAATAAACTATAGCTTCGGGGTAGACGACAAGAATGATGACAGTCAAGTAATATATTTTATTGGTTTTTCACCACTAACTGTATTCAAGAGTTTTTCTGTTTCTATTTATATGTTTTTTTTAAATATATTTTTAGTTTAAAAAAATATTAAATTGATATTTTTAATATTTTTTATGGTTTTTGTATGAATAGTTAAAAATAAAAATAAAATATTTAATATATTTTTTAAAATAAAAAAAATATTATATATTACAATCTCAAGCAGCCTTGAAAAAAATTGAATCAGTTATAAGAGAGAGATTTTTTTTCATTGGTTTCTTATATTCTAACCTTAGTACTCGAGAAAAAAATATTAAATTTATTTTAAATATAAATAGTGATATATTTGAGATCATTTAAAATTAAATTAATTTCAATTGACATATAAACTAGAAAATACCCTTCTAATTTTTATTGAAAAAATGGTATGGGGCCATTACTGCTATGATCATTTATTTTCATTGTCAGGGGACGCAGCACATTTATTTATTTTTCATGAAAATCTATTATTATTTTTGCCATATTGATGTTGTTATTGTAGCCACCTCTTCCACCGAGATCAACACAGTCATCCACGGTGGTGTCGCCACTATCACAAGTATCATATTATAAACTCTTCTCGTGATTACCACTGTTATCTATCGTCATTATAGTCGTTGTCACTGTCATTATTAATTTTCGTCATTATTATCACCATCGTTCTAGTTGAGAGTCGTTTTTTATCATATAAAAAAACATATACACTAAAAAAGATATCTTTCATTTTAATTTCTAGTTCTTCGATAGGTAGTACACGTTGTGCCGTTATACCGCAGCTAAATAAATAAAAAATGTCAAAGAAATATCAAAGCTTTGTCGGCAGGAGCGGAACAGGAAAAAAAAAAAAAAGGCATTAAAATATTAATTATTTTATTATTTAGGCTAAATATATTAATATTATGAAAAGAAGAGCTGGAAAAAAAATTCCTTGCAGGGCCCCTGTCCTTGTCAACCCTTCTTTTTCCGCTCCTGTTTGTCGGTGTGTATTTTAGAAAGTAAAAATACAAATATTATAATTTAGGTCATCGACCTAGCTAAATTTAATAAGTTATTTTTATTTTATATAAAAAAATAATGATAATAAATTAATTAATTTTGTATGGAAAAAGTGATCGTAATTACAAGCACCAAAAGAACACTTGCAAAAAAGACTATAAAACTCATCCCTAAATAACACAGTGATTAATATAGATATTAGAAAAAAAATAAAAAAACAATCAATGACTCGCTGCTCATAACCCGTGTTATAAAGTTTAGGATAATTTTATAAAAAACAAATAAAAAAATAATGTTTGATTTCTAATGACCTAAATATAGAGGGATGACATTGAACAAAAAATTAAATAACAAAAAAAACCCAAAAACACACTAGCAAAATTAGGAAGCCCACCAAACCCTGTGAGTTTGATAATGCGAACGAGATAATAGAATAAATTATAAAAAAAAAAAAAAAAAGCAAAATTATGAAGTTTGTTTTCGAAATTAACAAAACATTAAAGGATGAAGTCGGGGAAAAAAATAAAAAATGATAAAAACAACCAGGTCAACCTTGAAAAATTATCAACCCCGTGATCCAGGTCATGAGATCAGGTTAACCCTATACAAAAAAAGTCAGAAAGCTTAATTTCCAACAAATCTAGTGTTAAATAAAAAAATAAAAAAATTTCTAAAAAAAATGGATCTCAACTCACGATAACATTGACGTGAAAGGCCTAGATCACTTGTAACAAATAAGATAAAATTTGAATTAATCCAAGGTTAAAGAATTAAATTTTAAAAAAATTACCCGAAGCATTAAATTACAATAAAAAAATTAAAGATAAAAATTGACATAAAAAAAAGGCAGGACACCTTGACAATTTTTGCTGACCAATACAAATTCCACATAGGAAAGAGAAAAAAGAGGGGGGATAACGCCTCTGCCTAATTATAAGCCAACGATCAACACACACAGCTCCGATGAACATAACTCGATATGGATGGTTGTTTTTAGCTATCAGAGACAAGGCGAGCCTCCTCCACATGCCAACTTAACCAAGATGCTCATCCACCATGGTAAACTATATTTATTTTTATTTTATTTTTTATTATTTAAAATTTGATTATTTTACATCAATATAATTTTATTTTATTTTATTAATCTGAACATCAATCAAATGTTGATGTTACGAAAATTATATGTATAAATAAACAAAACAAGCTACAAAGTCAAATATTAAATACAGGAAATATGAATGGATCAGATCTAAAGAAAATGTCGAGTGACTGGAGAGAGAAAAAACACATAAAATCTTCCCCTCACCATACAAGTAGTCCGTGATATTAGAAAGAAAAAAATGACATAATATTTGTTCAGGCATCAAATTCGGTTCCCTAAAATCTAATTATTTCAATTTAATACTATTAAATTTTATTTTATAAAATCAAACATTAGCCGAGCAACTAAATATTTCTCCTACGTTTTTAAATCTTCACACACAGGCATGAAAAAACAAATCACCAGTTCGATGGCAAAACTTTCATTCCTGTATCCAACCAAGATAGCGTCAGGGTGCCTGATCTTGTTGGCAAAAATCCATACCAAGTGATGTGCTGTTGTACGACTTCGAGAGGAAAACCCACGTGCCCTGATCATCTATGTTTTTTTTTTTTTTCAATTTAATCGTTGAACGACACTTCCAGGTCAGCTTTTAATTGAGCAGGGATCAATATTTAAAAAAAAAAAAAAACAATTTTAAAGATGCACAATACCCAATCTATGACTCTAAGCTTTTAAGGAGTATAATAAATACAAGGTTTCACTATCAATGAAACTGGTAAAATGATAAAAGTTCCAGTAAATTTGATCACAGCATTGCAAATCCTAATCCTCACGGTACGATAAAAAAGAAGAAAAGAAAAGGGGGACTGTTCCGAGGTCAAACTCGTCATCCAAGATCGTTGACTGTCCACGTAGGGAAAAGAGGCCAGGCCTGCTCCCTCATTGGTCACTACAGTCCAAACAAATACGAACGTATGCTATCACTGCCTTTTCATTTCCGAGTTTACGGTGGGCCCGATGGTCAAATTAAGGGCATGTTTGGTATTTGTGGTTTGCCCCTGAATTTAGAATTTTTTCTTGTTTAAAATTATTTTTTAAATATTTTTAGATTTTTCTTCATGTGCTTATATAAAAATAAATTTTTTAAATAATATTATTTTAATATATTTATAAGTAAAAAACATTTTAAAATATAACATTTACCATGCTTACAAACAAGTATTAACAAGTTGAGGCTCAAAAGGCTATTTGCTTTTGCGGTTGAAAACATATTTCATGATTTAAAAAAAAAAAATTAATTGAAATAAATTTTTTTGGGTTTTTTATTATTATTTTGATATGCTAATTTTAAATATTATTGTCATATATTTTAAATATATATATATATATATATATATATATATATTAAAAGTAACTTTTGCATTAGGGGGTGTTTGGGAACGCCGTATAAACCGCATTATCTTAAAATTTGATTTTTTTTTGCTTGAAATGAAATTTTTTTTATGTTTTTAGATTATTTTTATATGCTGATATCAAAAATAATTTTTTTTTAAAAAAAATTTTAAGTATTTCTAAACAAAAAATACTTTGAATTATTGCCGGCTATCATAATTTCAAACAAACTAATTAACCAAACAGACCTCGAATTTCACCGCTGGCTAGTGACTCGGTGCTGCTACTATAAGCCTTTTTTTTCTTCTAATTGACACTGGCCAGTGACTCAGTGCTCCTACTATTATCTGTTTTTCTTCTTATCTAAACAATTTTTTTTTCCGGGCCCCTCCCCTGTAAAATGCAATGACAGATCAAGTCACCTGTTTAGCTGCTGACCAAGTTCACATCGGATTTGTTTATTTTTATATTTTAAAAAAAAATTATTTTTTATTTATTTTTTTATTAACTTTAAATTAATATATTTTTAGTGTTTTTAAATTATTTTGATATACTAATATCAAAAATAATTTTTAAAAAATAAAAAATATTATTAACATGTATTTTGACATAAAAAATTATATAAAAAACAACCGCAATTAACTGCCACGATATTTTTCAAGCGTGTATTCCCCACACTCGTGTTTTTTAAGCGCGTATTCCCCACACATTAAATCATGCGTCTAACATGGACTGCCAACCCAAGAAAAAAAAAATCCATTCTATTTTCTTTGAAACAACAACACCAGAACGAGCCTCGTATCCCCCACCACATAATATTTTATTTATAATTATAATTTTAGGATTTTATTTAATTATGAGTGTTCATACTAATTTACCTATCTTAATTAATTTTTTAAAATTTTAAAGTTAAATCATGTAAATTTTTAGTAGTTAACCCTAAAATTAATGATACTAAAACTAATAATTTTTAAAAAATAAACTCAGAACTGACCAATTAAATTATACATTCTTAAAATCTATCATTTTGGGTTTTATACTATGTGAGTGGTGGAATAATCCAATGGAAGTATCTAATAATTCCCTTTCTCTAAGAAAAGGTGAACAAACTCTTAGGATAATTGTTATTGAATAAAATTAACAAAACTTGACACATGGAGCCGATATTTCTTTATTCCCCTATTTTTTTGTTCTTGCAAAAAAAAAAATCTACGACATGTAATATTTAGCTTGACTTTATACTGAAATTATGATTGAGATATTGTTTTATTGGGTGAAAAGGGAAGATTCATCTAGTGTGATAATTCGTGTTCGAGTTATGTTGCTTATTTTTCTAGATAAACAGCATGTTTATATACAATTAGCCTTGATTATTTTGTTTTTTTTTTTATGGAAAGATTACATGTTTATATATAATTAACCTTGATTGCTTTGTATTTTGTTTTAGAAATATGAAATGTTTGTTTTCGGTCAACTCCGTTTGTGAGGATACCCTAGACTTCAACTCCGATACGGGTCACTTCCGTGAGGAAAAAAACCTCAAAATTATGAGAACTTGTTTATTTTTGTAGCAGAAATGTTGTTTTTTAAATAAAAAAATTATTTTTTAGTGTTTTTTTTTCATTTTGATGTTCTAATATTGAAAATAAATTTAAGAAATAAAAAATATATTTTTAAACAAAAAATCACATTAAAAAAAATCATTACTACAATGCTAAACATGTTGAAATCAAAAGGACTTTCAAAAGAAGTGGTGCTACTTCCACTTTTTTGTTTTTGTTGTTTTTATTTTATTATTATCAATATGACCTTATTTAGCATGTTTTTAATTTAAATGTGTTAAAATTAAAATATACTCATTTTATATCATTTTAAAAAATCATGCATAAAAAAAGCCGAGAATGCCACAATATTTAAGAGTATGTTTCCTGACATACAGGGATAAATTGAGCAATTAGCACAATAAATTAAAAAAAACAGTTAATTGACATAGAATAAAAAAAAATTGGTGAAATAACATAGTTTTACCATGTTCTTAAGAAGCACAACATGGTCAAACTCTAGTCATCTACCTCAATTAGTCAATTAGTTCATAATAGTTAGTGAAACTAGTCAATCAATTTTGAAAATAACAAGGAAAATTTTTAAATTGTCAAAATCAAGGGCCTTGATGAGATTTTTAATATCTAAAGATATAACGGTTCGCATAGTGAGACAAATAGCTGTTATAAGAAGAATGACCTCCAAAAACTCCTGTGAATATTCAAGCTCAATTCAATGGTCAGATGAAGAATCATGATCATTATGAGTTGTTATTCTGGTTTGGCGGACCTTCTTTCAAATCTAGACTTGTCCCATTATTTAAAAATTATTATTGAAATCAGCACATCAAAGATAATTTGAAATATAAAAAAAATTATTAATTTAAAATAAAAAATTCAATTTTTTTCAAAAACGCTTTTGAAATATAAAAACAAATTGGACCTAAACTAGCGCAAAAACATTCAGCACACGTAGAACCCTGCATCATATCTAAAAATACTAATTTCAAATAAAACGAGCATTCATCTCATTAAGGCATCAATCGACTTACTAAAGAACTTATAGGTTGCATAATTGCAAAATGGTATTTTCCAGACTGAATTTACCCAGCAAGGTAAGTTAATGTATTGAATTTTAAAAACATGAACCGCTTTGACGTTTTATATTTCTACAGTGTCAAGTTAACAGGTAAATAGATTAAATTTAATTAAATATTTTAACGAGAAAAAGCTAGTGGTAAAAATCACATAAAATCAATGGATAATTCACCAGGTTCATGATTAGCATATCTAGATTGCATATCCATCTCTTCCAGTACTGCCTGAAATCCATCATTCATTTAAACACAACCCCATTGCATCAACCACGGTTAGAATTTAGACAAGAGCAAGTGATTTTACTATTCACCACTTTACAAAGCACTACTTATCATAAAAGAGTTCTTCTTAGAAAAAAAAATACATGTTTTTTTTTTTATTTTATTATTTGATATTTAATTTATTATAAATTAAACTTTGTTATTTGTTTACGATTTTTTTTTTTATAGTTATCTTGATTTTATGATTTGTATTACGAGTTTAGCAAGTTAACTTGATCAACTCAATTATTTTATTTTTTAAAAACTAATATTTTTTTTCGATTTCATCCGTCAATATTGTGTTGATTGTGAACTGAGTCTTGTGATTTATTTTTATTTATATTTTATTAGATTATCATGCTTTCATGACTCGAATTACAAGTTTTGTAGGTTAACATTGGTTCGACTCTGATCATTTTACTATGTTGTTTTTGTTTTTTTTAGACTTGATAGTTTTTCCAATTTAGTTATTCGACAATCAGTTGATTGAAGATTGTACTTCATAATTTTATTTTGATTTGTTTTATAGGAGGTATCTCAGTTTCATAACCCAAGTTGTGGGTTCGGTGAGATAACCAGATTGACCTGAATTATTTTTTTGGTTTGGTCTATATGAGTTTATCCTAGTCTTATGATTTAAATTATGAGTCTGATGGGTTAATTCAAATTGATCCGGGATATTTTTGATGTCATTTTTTTTATTAATTTGTTTTTCAATTTCATACTTCAATAATTAATTGATTAAAAATTAAACCCTATATTTTTTTCAATTTACTTTTTATGAGATTATTATAGTCTCATTAATCAGGTTATAAATATGGTAGATTAACTCCTTTTTTCTTTTTAATTTTATTATTTAGTATTAAGTAATTGAAAATTGAATTTCATAATTTATTTTAAATTGTTTTATACAGGGTTATTATGGTCTTGTAATCTAAGTTGTGAAATTGATATGCTAATTCAAATTAATCTTATATGTTGGCGTCTTAATATTTTTTTAAAAAATATCACTTTAATTTTTTTTTTGAAATCAAATTATATTTTTATCAGTTGTTTAGTTAAACCTGTTAATTTATACAAGCTGCATTCATATATATATATATATATATGTAATTTTTTTTTTAAAAAGTTAACAACACTTAAATATTTTCTTCCCGTTATTTTAGTGTACGTCAGCATCTCAGTAGCAACCAAACCGGGAATTCTCTTGCCATGATGCTAAAAACTTAATAATATTCACACTATATTTTTCTCACCCAACCTCGAAAGTAAACAATAACATAACAAAGACTGCTATGATCATAAAACGAAATTGTCCATTCATCATCTATTAAATCCTGTTATTTGCATGGTTAAGATCGATTTAAAATGTAATTTGAATTGAATTTTATTTTAAATTAGATTGGTGACTGACACAGATAAATCTGGACTGAATTGATAAAATTTAACTGACTCAATTAAATATATGAATATTTTTTTAAAATTTACTGACAAACCTAAGACCGAAGCTAGTTCTAATAACCGTGTCACTTCCTAATCCAATTCACAGTATAATTCCGAGAAAAATAAAAAAAATAAAATGTATGGTCCACTAATTAACCCAACTCACTAACTAACACTATTAAAAGGAAAAAAAAAAAAAAAAAAAAAAAGGAAAAAAAGAAGAAAAAAACTCGCTTTCCCATATCTGCCCTCATCACGCGCCTTAACAGACAAACTCCACTCGCGCTAGGACGAAACTCAAGTCCTAACCGAAACACACACTTGTCATTTCTTCCTAAAAAGCTCCACTCAAAAACCCAAATCCATCTCCTTGAAAACACTCATCGTTCGTGGAATTTAACTAAAAACTCACAAAATCTCACCATTTCGAGCTCTGATCTTGCATAGGTAATGGTTCCCCAGCTTCCATTACGTTATTTTCTCAGCGTTCACTCTGACTTAATTCTTTACAATTTTTTTCACAAGCACCATAAATGTGTTATCATTTCGGTGTTTGATTTGGTTTCAGTGTTTACTAGTGTTTTTTTTTTTTAAATATCAATCCCAGAGTTTCTTTTCACTGATCTGCTGATTATCCATGTTTTATGTTTTATTCACGGTGATTGAGATACAGTTGTTATATATTCCGTGTCCTTAAAAAACTGTTTTAGCCTGCGTTGTTTTATCCCGAGCTCTGTTTGGTTCCTAAGAAAGTTTATGTATAAGAGAAAGTTGTTTGGAATTTAAGGAAATAAAATGCGCTTTGCCATTTATTTCCTGTCTGTATCTAATTTTTAGTGCTTTACTTTATGTTTTTTATTTTTCACATTTTTTTCCCTGTTAAGCAAACGGAGTTTAATTACTAGTAATTTCTGTGATTATTTGACCTTTACAATTTTTTATTAAAAGTTATTTGACAAATTGACATCTTGCCATATGATGTCTTGCATGTATATATTTTTTTTCCACTCATTTTACATTTGGGCTTTTGAATTTCTGCTTGGGCATATGTTGATGATATTTATGATATCGTTATGTATCTTTGTCCAGATTTCTGCTGTTAAAGAGTAAGAAAAAGATTCTATTCACATCATGGGTATTTCTTAACATTTCCCTGCACCCCAGGTACTCCCTTGATACATCCAAGTGCGAAGCTCAATGGATCACAGTTCAGACGAGGAGATTGATGCAAGCGGATCTGATTCTGAAATGGATGAGTATGAAAATGAAGCATATGAAGAACTGAAGGACGGGAAGCTCCGAGTGAAAATTTCTGATGAGACTTTTGCTTGCCCCTTCTGCCCCCAGAAGAAAAGGTACCTTTACAAGGACCTCTTGCAGCATGCTTCGGGGGTAGGCAAGAGTAGGTCCGAGAAAAGAAGTACCAAGGAGAAGGCTAATCACCTGGCACTGGTGAAGTATTTGGAAAAGGATTTAACAGCTGCAGGCAGAACATCAAAACCTGTGGGTGAGACTGGTCCTCATAGTGATTGTAGCCATGTGGAGAAAATGGATGTAAGCCAATCTGAAACGGATAACTGTGAAGATAAATCTTATGAAGAACTGAAGAATGGAAATCATCAAGTGAAAATTTCAGATGAGACTTTTACTTGTCCGTACTGCCCCACCAAGAAGAGAAAGCGTGATTACGCATACCAGGACCTCCTCCAGCATGCTACTGGGGTGGGAAAGAGTTTGTCAGAGAAAAGGACTGCCAAGGAGAAGGCTGATCACCTCGCATTAGTTAAGTACTTGGAAAAGGATCTAGCAGCTGCAGGCAGTTCATCAAAACCAGCAGGCAAGACTGAAAATCTTAGTAGTTGCAGTCAGAACGACAAGTTTGTGTGGCCCTGGACAGGTATTGCAGTTAACCTACCTACTAGGAGGGCTGAGGATGGGCGATTTGTTGGAGAAAGTGGGTCTAAATTCAGGGATGAGTTGAAAAGTAGAGGGTTTAACCCGACAAGAGTTCATCCTCTGTGGAATTTTCGTGGTCATTCAGGGACTGCCGTTGTGGAATTCAACAAAGACTGGCCTGGTTTGCACAATGCCATTTCATTTGAAAAGGCTTATGAGGCAGATCAACAAGGGAAAAAGGAATGGTTTGCTAATAGTGGGGAAAAATCTGGTATCTATTGTTGGGTTGCACGTTCTGATGATTATAATTCGAACAATATTATTGGAGAACACCTAAGAAAAATTGGTGACGTTAGAACAATTTCTGATCTCATAGAGGAAGAAGCCCGAAAACAGGACAAGCTTGTATTCAATCTCACAAATGTTATTGAGACCAAGAATAGGTACTTGAAAGAGATGGAGTTGAGATGTTCTGAGACTTCAGCCTCCCTCAACAAGTTGGTTCAAGAAAAAGAGAAGCTTCTTCATGCTTATAATGAAGGTGTGTTCTGTTATACCACTTAAGGCAATATTTTCTCTACTTTGTAAAAAGTAATACAACCTTTTCTTGATTAATAATTTAGGTTTTAAGCTGTTACACTCGTTCGTGTGCACAATCCGCAGGAAATAGTTGCTTATTTCTTTCCGGTACCATGCTGCTGTATACAAATTGATTCATGCTGCATGCATATGATCATTTGCAGAGATAAGAAAAATTCAAACGGGTGCAAGGGATCACTTTCAGAAGATATTGAATGACCATGAAAAGATTAAGTTGCAACTAGAATCTCACAAAAAAGAGCTTGAGATGCGTGGATCAGAATTGGAGAAGCGTGAAGCCAAAAATGAAAGTGACAGACGAATTCTTTCTGAAGAGATTGAAAAGGTGCGTTCCTTGGTGCTTGAGTGGAATGACTCTTGTATGCATATTCTCATGTTCTGGCATGTGAAGAGGTGAAACCAATAACTTAAAATCATAAATAGTAGAAAATAGAAGGTAAATGGTGTCAACTATTTATTATTGCGGACCTGATTTCATCGTTTCGTTGAAGAGGAAGAGCATATAAAATGATCAATCTTGCTTACACTGCATTCTGTTAATGATATTATCAAAGCTTGAATGGAAAAACATGCTGTCACAGTCAACTAAAGTCCTGGCCCCACCAAAAAATTTGAAAACTAATCGCTTTTTATACTAGAGTTCACCTCAACCTGTTACTTCAGATACAGTTTTCTTTAGTGCTGATTGATTGAAGCATCCTCGCTGTTTTCTAAATAATTTTGCATGCTTTGGAGTTGGAGTTGATTATATCCTTTTTCCTCAAGGGGTCATATTTTTGGGATTCCATGGTTCTATCCATTGTCTCTGTTCAATAAATGCTTTAGAGAAAAATAAATCTTTTCCTTTCCACTCACAAGGTATGATTTTCAAACAATTGTTTTCTGCAACTCTACTAGATGGACTCTGTGCATAGTGTTTCCCTATCTCTTGTTTGTTCGAGTGGCATTTCTGATTATGTTAATGTACTTAGATCCCTAGCTTAATAGTCCAAACGTATCATGCATTCTCTGGTGTAATTTATTACAACAGGCTGTTTCACACAGTAACTATATTTGTTATTTTAGCATCAGTTGAAGTGTTTCTTATGATATTATCTGCTCAAATATTCGACAAGTTTGCCATCTCTGCCTTTTTTTTTGTTATTTCAGAATGCAGTTAGAAACAGCTCACTTGAGTTAGCTTCTTTGGAGCAACAAAAGGCTGATGAGGATGTCTTAAAACTAGCTGAAGATCAGAAGGTTGGTTTATTCTTTTGTGTACTTTAATAAATAGCAGAGCATATCTTTATCAATGTTGATAACACGGCATGTTGAAGTTATGTCTTTGATTTTTGATGCCATTCAGAGACAAAAAGAGGAACTTCACAATAGAATCATTAGATTGGAAAAGCAACTGGATGCAAAACAAGCACTGGAGTTGGAAATAGAGCGGCTCAGAGGCGCCTTAAATGTGATGAAGCACATGGAGGATGATGGTGATGTAGAAGTTCTGAGAAAGATGGATGCGATAATAAAGAATTTGAGAGAAAAGGAAGGAGAACTCAATGATTTAGAAGCTCTTAACCAAACTCTTATTGTAAGGGAACGCAAGAGCAATGACGAGCTTCAGGATGCCCGCAAAGAACTAATTAATGTTAGTAGTTTCTACTCTTCCAAGTTTACTTAAGTCCATGACTTTTCATTCTTAACTGAGAAGACAAGGTATTTTCACAATCATACATCTAGGAATATTTTGTTCTCAGCTGTGACAACATAATTTGGTGGGGTTCATATTCCATTTCATTATGATGACGCTACTCAACCCATATAGTTGTTTAGGGGATTGTAGATGCTGAAATATCCTGGGATGGAATGGAGTGGTCAAGAATATTCCTGTCTTCCCTCATGTGGTTGGTAGTGCTAAAAATCCATGATGATGATGAGTTGTTTAATTATCAATTAAGGATTGGAACTGTTTGGTTGCTGGCATTGGTTCATTTCTTTCTAATTTGATTTGTTTCAGTTAATATCGAACTTCATCATCTGACAATGCAAAATGTTACTCATTATGAGCAATTTCTATTTTCCAGCATGTTGAGTACACAATTCTACTCATTATTTAAATGCCTAGCGGATATTTTTTGAAGCTCTCTCATTCATTGTACTTGTTCCTATCTCTTGGCTGTTAGATATCACCAATCCCCTTTTTGGCAGGGCTTGAAAGAAATATCAAATCGAGCTCATATTGGTGTAAAGAGAATGGGAGAACTTGATAGTAAACCATTCCTTGAAGCAATGAAGAGAAAATATAACAATGAAGAAGCAGAGGATAGAGCTTCAGAAATTTGCTCATTGTGGGAGGAATATCTTAAAGATCCAGATTGGCATCCTTTCAAAGTTGTTATGGTTGATGGGAAACATCAGGTGTGTCTTCCTAATTGGCATTTATTTGTGCTACATATTGAGCAATGTTGCATATTTCGATGCATTTTATGTTTCCAATGCAAGAAACAAGCTTGGCAAGCATAGTAGGATATATTTCTTGTGGGCCTACAGTTTACATTCTCTACAACTTGGCACCATTTCCCTTTTGAATACTTCTATATAGTGAGCTAGGACTAATCTAATTTCAGCAATTGAGTTTCCTCTTTGTTGAACAGATTTTCTTTCAATGTGGTCTCGTTTCAGAATTTTCCTCTGAATTTTTCCTTCACCATCTATGACGAGCTTGCACTTTTCTTGAATGGTGTATGAATGTCTGCTTTCTGTCTTAAAAGTAAGCGGCCATGACAATGTGTTAATCGGGTCAATTTGATTTGTCAAACTATTTTAAATATCAAGAAATCCAAGAGATGCTAAAAAGTTTCCTTGTAGTATTTACATTTGAAGAATTGAATTTATGTTCTAATAATTTTATTCTGATATTTTCTATTTTCTTTCTCATTGTGGTTTTTCCCATCCCTTCGCCAAGTATGCTGCACCTTGATGGTTGCTTCCTTTCACAATGAATGGCTAAATTTTAATTGTTGGTGCAGGAAATAATTGATGAAGAAGATGAAAAATTAAGCCGCCTGAGGGATGAGATGGGTGATGAAGCTTGCATGTCTGTGACGACATCCTTAATTCAGGTAAATGAATACAACCCCAGTGGCAGATATATTATCTCAGAGTTGTGGAACTACAAAGAAGGGAAGAAGGCTACCCTGGGAGAGGGAGTCTCATTTTTATTGAGCAGATGGAAAGCATTTAAGCGCAAGAGGGAAGGTTGAAGGTTGGTACATTCTGTTTCATGTTTCACTTCTGTCTCAACTGAATAATGTCCTTGTTGTCTCAACTCTCATGTTGATTGTAATGCATCTGAGGAAAAGAGGAAGCACTGGAATTTGGCATTTAGAGAATGAGATGTTTTTCAGAGCTCATCCTGCAGGAATGCTCATTGATTGAAAATCATCTATCTTTTTGTTTAAATAAAAACTACAAGCAAAGACGTGGGTAACCATTTAAAAATTCAAACCAGTTGTGCATGCTGCATTTGTCTCAGTTATCTAGCTTTAATGATTAGGCACCCCTAAAGGTCATTAATAGGGTTTGAACGCAATGGTCATGATACTTTTTTCTTAGCTTCCTATTTTGGCATTAGTTTTATTCTAGAAACATTGTTGGTATGTACAGGAAAGAACTAATCAACTGCCGAGATGGAGTGACGAGCCCAAAACTGGAAGACCTGTTATCCGGAAACCAGGAAATAAATCAATCTGCCAAGTGATTGGCTGGTTTAAGGTACGAGATACCTATTCTGTGTAACATATTGAACTTGGTTTTCCGCTCTCATTGGATGTCTTACTCGGAATAAATTGTCATGTGCTAACATGCGAAATTGGTGTCAGACAATTTTCATAAAGATGTTGTCTTAAGTTTGACCCTCCTGGTCTTCAAAAAGTAGAATGTGCATTTTCAGTTGTCCATTCCCTCAGTGTTTGCTGTAAGGCATGCACCTTACAGTTTTCTGAAGGCAGGATAGTAGTGGTCACATTCTTCTAACCGTGTATGTGCTTGTGAGTTTTGTTCCTGCAGATGCAGCAAAACAGCAGACATCCTTTGATTGCTGAAATTGTATTTTAAGAACTCTTTAATGGGCAATAATTTCTTAGCATAATGACCACGAGCAGTCATCATTGCAAATTGTCTTTTCATCAATTTGGCCAATTTAGAATGTTTGAATTATGATTTAGCTGAGATTATTCAAATTGAGTTTTATTTATCATTTTATACATGAGATCAAACTTGGTCACGAGACAAGAACACGTGTAGAAGTATGCTTGAACCCAGAAATCTCTGCAAAGGTAAATCTGGATAATTTACATGCAATTTTTCATTCTCTGTCAAATGCTTAAAGATTACCCGAAGTTCATCTTAATTAAGAGCAGTAAAACATGAACACAAGCTCTTGTCTGTTAATTAGTAATTATTTCTTGTACTAAAAAATTTATATGGGCAGCTGTAGTTGGTTGGGCCTGGGGTTTTGAATTACTTTTGTTTACAGTAAATGTGAACAAGTCCAAACTGTATTTTACCTCTAGAATATTAGAGTTCAAAATGCTCCTCTACGGCTTCTATAGTTAAAAAATTTCCATGATCGATCTCGCTGCTTGCATAAATTTGCAATAAGACCAGAGGCGTGAAACAGGGTTGGCCGGCCTCTAGACAGCACGGAGCGCAGTCCGATGGTTTGGCATTTTTAAAATTTTTAATTTTTAATTTTTATGATTTTAGATTGATTGTTAAAAATAAATTTTAAAAAAATAAAAAAAATAATTTTTTATGCACTCTCCCAGGCAAACATGCGGACAGGTCTCGGGTTTACAGGCAAGTCAACTTCGGCATAACATAAATTTTACAAAAACAAAATTTGCTTATTTCAGTATACTCTCAAAGGAATTTACAAGTATATATTTTTTTATTTACTCACCATCCATGAATCTTTAAACCAAACCCATGCCGCTAATATCACAAATGCACATTTAATTTATCAATAAATATGAGATAGTTAAGTTTTCTTGATATTTTTTTAGTACAATTAATTAGAAAAAAAAACTATATAATAGAATATCATGAAAGTAATGAGCATGAGCTAGCAGGTGGGCCAAAATGGCATGATACCATCTCATTAAACGTAAAATGTTTTGTAAAATGATATGACAAATATGGATTGAATTGGCACGCAAAACACGCTTTACACCTCCAAAAATTATTCTCCTGTTAAATAGAAAATTAATTAAAAAATAAATAAAAAATAGCTTGTGAAATAACTATAACCTTTCACTCACAGTGTATTGTGGATTTTAATATTGCGTTGTGAGTTTTCTCTTCTTTTTTTTCACTATTTTTTTTTTTAAAACTGATATCTTTTCGTTAAGTTGATTTAAAGTTGAACTTTGTATTTTATTTTGGTTTACTTAATATAGAGTTTTTTAGTGTAAGGAAATAAATCTGACATTTATTTTATACTTGATTTGATAAAATAAAATTTAAATATAATAATTCAAAACATTATAAGCTTCAGAAAACAAACTAAAACTTAAATAAAACTTCGATTTAATTTTAGCCGGATCAGGGACTAAAAAGGAAAGGTGAATGGTGTGGGGAAGGTCACCATGATGTGGTGGTGCATGTGATTTTCTCCGAGATTTGAAGGGGTTTTTTATTAGTTCCGTTGAAATCATCTCATGTTTCAAACCCGCTTGATTTTATACTTTTGTTTTTTTTTTTTGCTAAAACGACGTCGTTTTGATTTTTTTAAAAAAAAAATTAAAAAATAAATTTTGAGACCCGGTCAAAACCCGGAATTCTTGGACCGGGCAGACCACCGGGCCGGGTCTTAAAGTACCTCAGAGATGGTTAAACCCCTCGTGCATTTCCTACTGTTGCTTTATTTCAAATCTCAAAGAGTTTTTACTTGAACTCTGACAATGCAGCTGAAAGAAACCTTGCAGACTCAGAATTCAATAGAGAGTTCAAGCTATTCATATACTGAGATTGATGCTCTGAGAAAAGATTTAAAGGAAAAGGAAGATGCATTTGCAATATATGGAAAGCCTTGATCACACTTTGATAGCTAAGGAGTCTATGAGGAACAAAGAGCTGCAGGATGGTCGCAAAGAATCCATCAGGGTATGACTTTTCATCTTTGTCTGCGTTTCTTGCCCTTATATTTGCCAATTTTAATAAGGCTGCAGAACATCTTCGTTAATATGGAGAAGTCGAACGCTATCTTAACAAATGCATTACTGGAATTGAACGAGTACGTACAATCCAAGTGAGGGGTATGCAGTCCCTGAAGTCTGGAACTTAAAGTGAAGAAAGGAGAGCCACCATGAAAGAAATCATCCAGTATGTGATCAAGCAAATGAAGAGTCATAAACGTAAAAGAAAGTACAGATGTTTTTACCTGTTCTTCTGTTGTAAGTATATACGTTTCAATTAACACTTCTAATTCTAAAGCACAATCTATTTTCTAGCTCATTGCAAAGCTAATCGACAAGATTATCTTCTTACATTCAAACAGTGAGACAATGGATTAAACTGTTGGCAGTTTCCTTTCAACTGCGGATAGCCAAAATTAAACTGGTTCCTTTCGGTAATCCGTCACTAATTAGTCAAAGATAAATCGATACTGCTTGCAGGTGATCATGTTGCGAAAACTTCTTCTGCACAAATGAAAGGGTAAAACGGCTATAGATGTGGTCGCTGCATCAGCTGCTTCTTTGTTGGCCATTGCATGGGCAGTCACTTCCAAAAAGACGCTATCTTTGCTGCGGATAATATCTAAAGATATCGACAGAGGTAAAAAATGGTTTTTACAGCTTGTTTCATGTATTAAAAAACAGCTTTGAAACTATCTAGATGGAGTAACACTTTTATGTCTACGACCAGCTAAATCATCTGTATTCTAGCAGTGCTTCACATTTTCCTTCAGAATTCAGCATCATAGATTCCAATGTAACCACGTTAGTCCCACGTGACCGGATCCTCATAGAAATCTGCTGAACAGAGAAAGAAATTGGTCATGTATCTCGGTTATCATCTTCCCCGTTTCCTCGTAGGTTTTCACTGTGAGAATATGCTTATCTCACCTTTGGCACATGGAGACCAGAGTCTTCTTGATTAGGTTTTAGGTTAGCAATCCATAATCGGATGCATCCTCTGATGTATTTTTTACATGTATTTGATAGTTTTTTTTGAAGTATTTTTATTTTAAAAATATATTAAAAAAATATTTTCTATAGTAATATATTAATCAAAACAATTCAAATATATATAAAAAATATAATTTTAAATAAAAATAATAATTATCAAACACCTGTTTAGAACGTAATTCTAGACAGCACCAAATTCATGTCACCTCGTTTTGATTGTAACTCAAGATTGTAAGGTGGGAAACAGTGCTTCGCAGCAAGCCTGATTTGTTTTGCCACCTTCTCGAGCCATGATCCGGGGCTGTTGTATATCGGTTGGCTCCTCATCCAAGAGTAGGAAGTCGGGCCAAAAGCCCACACAACCTCAGTTACAAAACATCAGAAAAGGGCCCAAAGCCCATACAACCGTAGTTGTAAAACATAAACAGCGGGCTTTAAGCTTTGTGAAACCCTAGGTACCGGACTTGCAGCTATAAAAAACTGAAAAAAGGAAAATGCCTATCCCATCTCACGCCATTTCCCATCTCTAGCCGACACCGAAAGCAACTGTGGCAAAACCCTAGGGTTAAGAATTCAATTTTTTTGAATCGACAGGTCTATTTATAAGCATGTATGGGTTATGATTATAATGAGAGAGGGCTTAAGTGGGATCTTCAACAAAACGCGTTCGGATTTGAAGGTTAAAAAAAGATGGAAATAGCTAAGCACAAAAGAAGAAGAAGCCGCCGCTCTGAGAGTCAGGCTTTGGTTTCTCTTTAGTTTGTCTCCTTTTCCTCCTTTTTAGCCATTCTTTCTTCCTGGGTTTTCCACAATGACAGATCTTTTAATTTTTACACTTGATATGAGCCCGCATGTCGAATTTATATTATATTTTAGCTTCTGCATTGATTTGATTTTATCAGACGACTTTTTTTTATATAGGCATGTGTTGTTTCAGTTATGGGGAAGCATTTTTTGTTAGTTTTCTCATTTAACAACCGTGCAATAGAGAAAGCCTTGTTACTTCACTTTCTTTTCAAGAGCAAAAAATTTTGCTTTTTGGAAACTGGTGAGGTAATTAGGCAGCGGCCAGACAACCGTAGGGATGATATCCACAGATGACGGGCTGTTAATCCCGTTTGTCTACTGATTCCATCTCACATTTCTTACTTTGATGGTTTTAATGTTGGTTTCTTTGTTGGTTAATCGTCGGGAGCCCCTAAATCCATACAACCCAAGATATTAATTAAATCCGAGCAGATGCGGATGAAATACTGGTTTTGTTTTGTTTTTTA
The DNA here is from genome assembly GCF_005239225.2 of Populus alba. Classification (NCBI taxonomy): domain Eukaryota; kingdom Viridiplantae; phylum Streptophyta; class Magnoliopsida; order Malpighiales; family Salicaceae; genus Populus; species Populus alba. The sequence continues at coordinate 18,812,946 of NC_133293.1, read as the reverse complement.
GTATCTAATCATTTTTTTTATCGCATGTAGTAAGATTTATGATAAAACATGGGTGGAATTTTGCATCTTAAAAAAAAGTTGTTTCTGAAGGGCCTTTTGCATCTTGAAGGCATACCATAAGCACAGGATCATTGACCCAACTTGATTTTGGTACATTCATTTAGTGTGCTAAATTTCTTTCATTGAGAAAATTTGGAGACGCATACCTCAGATCGTTTGAGTATTATGTTTTTATGCACATAGCTACATGTAATCTAATAGAGCGTTTTCCTGGATTTTATTGTGTACATGGTTGTGGGCATCGGCTACATTAGGTTTGTTGTGTTGCCACGTGGTTCATAAATTCTTGATAGGCATTTTCCAACACTATTGAAAACTAGAGGTCCGTTGCCTCCAAATGCAACTTTTAAGATTGAGAATTTGATGCAGAGCAAAAGCCCTTTCAACAGTCGAAATGATACTAGAAGAAACTTTGGTCGAGAATTTAAGAACATTTGAAGGTTTCCCCGACAAATGGACGTCTTTTGGACATATAAAGGACGATGTAGCCACATACAATTCCTGGACAAAACTGCTCCACACATGAAGAAATACCATACCAGTATAAATGCATTGCTGTGTTTCGTAACAAGAAGCTCCCTTTAAAATCTAAGCGAGTTCATTCGATCATACTCATTTGTAATTTTCGTTGTGATTTGTGAACCTGAAAGTCTTCGTCTGTAATCCTGATGCTTGCCTTATCAGTGACAATATGCTAAAACGTTATTGATTTGTGAACCTCCATCGTGGTTCTATTGTTTTAATTGAGTTTATTCGTAATTCCACTACAATGGTCCAAACCCGGTTTCTTTATTGGCTTAGCAATATTTCACATTAACGACTCCCACCTTCCTGGAGGGAAATCCCACTCCGACTTGCACGGACTAAAATGACGGATATGGGCGCTCCTGCATGAGAACGAAGGTCAAGAAGAAAGGTGAGCAGGGGACTTGGAATTAGCTGGGAATGCAACAGTTAAGCAAAAGATTCACTACTGCTCCTTCATGAGAACGAAGGTCAAGAAGAAAGAGGTGAGCAGGGGACTCAGAATTAGCTAGGAAAAATGCAACAGTAAAGCCAAAGATTCACAACTGCTACATAAATTGCTTACACTTGGCTTACCTTCAAACAAAAGTGAAAATGGAATGGGCTCTCCTGGAAAGTGGAAGGCAAAGAAGGATTTGTAGCATCTTGCAAACGTGGATCTTACTTGTTCAAGTCATCTACGAAAAACTCGAAACCTTTGTAAAAAAGAAGTGGGTTAAATCTGTTAGGCCTGCCTGTTTGATGACCAGGGCTGTGTACTAACAACAAGAACAAGAAAATTAATCCTGGGCCAATTCATAACACCCCAGTCGTCTTTATCCATTTTGTCATCAAAGTAAAAGCTGTCCTATTGTTTATGGTTTCTTTTTTTACTTTCTCGTATTCGCGCGAAGAATGAAGACAGACATCAGTGTAAGATAATATTATTAACCAGAATAGAATCTTTGACTTGTTTGTCACCTCACTCATCACCACCGAAGGAAAGAAATCATTCATGTTTTTACCATCCTTCGAGATCCTTCGAGGCTAGAGCCAGCTTTGGCGCCCCTTGTAGTCTTGCATCTTTTCTTCTCAAATTCAACAGTTTCGTTCTCCTTAATGCGGTTTCAATGAGAAAAACTTTCTCCGCTCATCCCAAAACTGTTAAAAAAGAAAAATTGATGTTTAATATTTGGGAATTGCAAATGGCACAGCCCGGTCACTTTTTCTCTCACAATCAAATGACTAACCTAACCTCTTCTATCTTTTTGACCTTTTATCATCAACTTATTGAATGTCTAGAGCGCCGTCGGGAGAGTGTGTCTATTTTATTAAGGCTGTCACTTTATACATTATTTTAATCGAGAAGGAGTAGCACAATGTCTTCCTGCAGATGATGCAAAGACATGCTAACGTTGTCTGTACAGCCTTGGAAGAAAGACCTCGTCAAGATAATTTCTACAGGTTTTTTATTCGGGGAAATAAGAGGATAATAGTTTCACATCCGAAGCCACAACGATTGATTATTGTTGGCTACAATTCAAAGTGACAGCCAAATGAATCGAAAAGGATAAAATGAGAGCCCCCAATCACGGCGATCCACCAAAAAAACCAAGGATTAGCTATAGCCTTTCAAAGAAAAAAGAAGGGCAGTAGCCTTTAAATTCTTATCCTCAACTGTGACCACCTTTTTATGGAATAGTTTCAGCTTGACTTGGTTAATATACTTCAACTGTGATCAATAACCACAGGTTCTAATCTTTACTGGTTTTTTCTTTCTTTTGACATCATTTTCTCAGCAACCAAAGGGAAAGCAAAGCGAAGACAATGATTCCTTTTGCTCTCTCACATAAAGCGTAGGATAGGTATCTAACTTTTTAGTAATAGATTATTACTTCAGAACTCAGAAGGTCAATATACTCATTTTGTCAGATTAAAAAAAAAGGGGGGGGGGGGAAATCTGTGCTCATTATAGACAAGAAGGCTGTGCCAATACTACCATCAAATTACTTTTATCAAATGAGCTCAATTGCGTGCCGCAACTTTTATCGACTCTTGCAGGAAATGTAACAGCTCAAAATAAACCATATTATAAAATTTGAACGTCTAAGATTACTTTCGGAAAACAAAGAAACAAGATTCTTGTATGTATATATATAGATATAAATTTATCACATGGTAAACAAAAGCGGCGGGCTACATTCATCCTTGCAGCCACCTCGGCTTCCTACCTTACTACAGTCACTTTTTCACCTTTTTTTTTACCCATTAACAAAACAACCACCCTTTAAAAAAAAAGTAAAACCTCTCCCTTTCACCGCCACCACCGACACGCTTTTCTCATTCACTTTTTTCACCTGGGAAAGAAAAGGCACGGAAAAAAAAAACGCGAAATATGAAGTGGGAAATTTAAATTAAACCCTAAAATTCTTTCCAACGAAAGTTTGACTAAATTGCCAGCTTGAAGGAACAACGTTCCATGAAGTAGAGGTGCGTCTATCACTGCCGGTGACCCTGAAAGATAATGACTGACCAACCAAAACTGAGTTTGACTGCCAGTTTTGACCCCAGTTACGACTCATGCTCATCCATCCAGTCTTTGATCCCTTCACGCTCACTTTCACAATATCTCCCGCACCTGCAACGTTGGTGATCAAAACCAAGTTGAAGTAACGGTGACCGTTGATTTGGAACCTGATCCCCCCTCGTTTTCTACACGGCACCCTACAAAAGAAACAGATGGCATTTTAGTAATTTGGAGGTGGGGACAAAGTAGATACTCTATCCGATCTCTTCAGAAAATACAGTTGATCAGAAGTTTCAGAAGATTGCACGCTTAGAAATCTTGAAAGACCAGTCATTCCATACTAGCATAGGAAATCATGCAATGACATTTTATAGTCTAGAGTCCAGACAGATTTATTTGAACTAAACTGATAGATAGGTTGTATGTTTACCGGCGGTAAGAGACAGGAACGATGCCAGCACGATACTCCGCGATCTTGAGGAACATAGGCATAGCGAGATCGAAGTGAGGACGAGGAGGATTGCACCAACCACCATTGTCACTGGGCAATGCATAATTAGGAGGGCAAAAGTTTGTTGCTGTGATTAAAATTGACGGGCTACCAGAGTGGCACCATTGTGGGTCATTACCGCACTTTATTTCAAAACAAGCACCACAACTAAGGCCATTGTTGAACAGGGCTGTGCTTAGTGCTGCGGTATTCAAGCCATAGCCTTGGCTGTACAAGTTGCCGTATCCACAAGCACCGCCTGAACAACAAGAAATAAGATCAATTAATTTCCTTAAAATGGAATTTTAATATTCATTGCAATGTGTGGTACTGGCGTGTGCTAATTGCGTTTAAATGCCTTTGAAATCTGATTTTGGTTAAAACAGAGTTCAGTGCTGTTAAAAAGCAGGGAAAGGTGTGGGCTTGCTCTGTGTTTATGGTTCTGTCATGGGAAATGCAAGAAGAAAACATGGGAGGGGCCATACAAAATGTAGAAACAACTCACGAACATATCAAAAATTCAAGAAGCTAACTACTTAGCATGAACGGTTCAAGATGACAGTACCCATAGTTCCAGAGGCATCACTGCCACCGTAAAAAGTAGCGTGCGCGCTCTGCCAGGCTCCTCCAGTGTAAACACCAGGAATTCTTGCATCGACAAGAGTCAAAAACAGCACCAAAGACGCAACACAAACGGTAGCCCTAATAGCCATTGCTTCCACCTGTCGCTAGACTATGCAGAGGCTTCTAGAGATGGGGATTTGGGACGGGGGGAGTGTGAGGAGAAGGCGGGGAGGGGACTGCTATTTATGGAGGCAAAAAGCATGCATTGTCAAAAAAGAGAAACCAAATTATAATCACCGTTAATTAGTGCTTGATTTGGCATCAAGTTGCCCTTCTCAACGTCCGTCAAATTTCAACTACTTTAGTTTGTTTACAAAAACACCCTCGTGGTATTTTGGTTGAAAACGGTGAGGGCATTTGGTGGGGTGCCGATGAAGGACACGAGACTCAAGAGGATCAACCATCAAGGCTGGTATGAAACCGCTTTGCTTCATTTCAAATTTGTGCCATTGATTACAGTTTTGTCTAAAAATTGCTAACTTTATTGTCTTTTTCTGACTTCTGATTTTTCCCTCCATTGAAATTTCGGACGGAAGGGATTGATGGGCTTGAATCTGGAGGAAACAGTGGGGCTACAAACTTTTACGGATCATTGAATGTAACATGATACTCCAGATTAAGCGCGTGCTGCTTTAGACTACAAATCAAGCGTGTAATGTGGAAACTCTGCACACCGTACTTTTAAGTACTGTGTGTAGAATAGAAATCTCGAAAAACAATTACGTGTGAAGTTGAAGAACGTTGCATTAGGAATCATGTAAGATTACTTTCAAGTAGTGTTTTTTGATTCACGTTGAAAGCTAAAGCTCTGCTCATTTGTTAATCATGCAAGAGCTTGATGTGAAAATGACCCGTAAACAGCCGTGTGAAGTTGAAGAACGTTGCATTAGGAATCGTAAGCACAGAATTTAAAGGGCTGGTGCAAGCCATCATCTTCTCTATTTATCATGAATACAGAGGATACCATAAAAAGCAATTAAAACTAGTCAAGAATGACGAGAGAAAGGGTAGCGGTTCCTTCTTTTCCTCTATGCAGTTCTTATCCACTGGCAACATCAAAATAAAGCGATGCCTGTAAACCTTGAAGGATACCGCACCCGCCTCATTGAAGATTTTCACAGAAAAGGCAAGTCTCGAAGGGCCGTAGTTGGAGGGAGGTGGGACCCAGATACCCGGATTTATCGGTCCACGTATTACGGCGTGCATTAGCCGTACGCTAGTTGGACTCCGCCTCTACGTTGGGTCTTCTTGGTCACGGTGTTCGTATTTTTCTACGTTGGAGTCAACTTTTACCGGAGTTGCCTTGTTTTTCCAGCCCGCACCCAGTAGGAAAGCAGGTTGATTGATTTGCCATGCTGATCCCTTTCAGTAATTTTGATTTCTTAAAACTCTGACTATTATAGTATTTCCACTTGAATAAATCCTTCCCCTTTCCAGTTTAGACAGGTCATCATCATCTTTATCATTAAAGGAGAGATTTAAGTAAAGGCAACGTGATTGATATACCGTCTCGTGCAAATCTTTTGAAGTAATTGGAACCTCAAACGTTCAAGTTTAAGAAAAATGTCTAAAAAAATGAAAAACTGCAATAAGTTTAGGATGCAGCAAGCAATCCATCCACCTAACATCAGATACGTACTAAATCCAACCAGCGAGACCTTAAGAACTGTTAGGACGGTGTGCTTTACAGGTCTGGCATTAAGGATGCTGGGTGATGACGCAAACTCCATGTCCAATCTGATCATATCAACCAAATCTTAGAAGATCCACCACGTCATCGAAATAATTAAGCTCTTGTTCAACAACACACACCGACCTGTCACCCGTAACACCCTCTACCTAGCAAGATTAAATTGTATTAGCTCATGCAACGAGACCCCAACTCATTGCATGTGAAATTGCCCACCAGTACTTCACCTCTCCACCCAACATCTTCATTTATGTCACCCTAACTAGCTAATTTCTACTACAATGTTGTTTTCAACCGACCCAGTTAAACCCCATTGTTATCAGAAGCATTTCTTTTTTCTTGAAAAAAGAATGCTTCTTGTAGCATTTCTCAGGTTACTTGCTGATCTAAAGCCAGTACCCTGTGGACGAAGGCGTTAAAAGGAACTCCTACGTGTGCATTGAGAAATTTGCGAATCTTGAAGATATTGTTCTTTTCGAATGGATAATCTTGCTGTAACTTTTTTTTCCACTAGCTAGCGGTTAGTGGCGGAGGCGAGGCAAGTTGTTATTGATTACTTTTCATTTGGCATGGGATTATAAATACCAATTGATTTGATCTTTTTGAAGTGAAATATACGACTAGTATATATCATTAGCTAGATCGATTACAAAGAAAAGCATGGGACAATTAATTACAAGTTTGGAAGCAATTTAAGCAGGTTTTTGGTATAATCACTAGCCTCTCAGCGATTCAATGCTTTCATTTGAGGTTTGGTATTTATAATTAAAGAGGGTCTGGCGGACATAATTAGCATTCAATAGAGTAATATATGCCCCACGTCACGAGCCGGTGGCCTTCATTGAATAAAAGAACTCAGAAATAAATAGAATATATTTATCGCCTTATAAAAATGATTATTCAAGACTTTACTTATCAGATTTATATAAATATAAAAAAAATATTTCTTGAACATTTTAAAAAAACCTTATTTTCAGTGAAATCTCATTCCCCTTAAACTCCCTGATCCTCCCCAGCCCAAACAAGGAAAAGAAGAAGAAACGAAAATTTTTTCTGTTCATGTTTTGTCTATTTAAAATATAGTTGTGATTATTTTTTAAAAATATTTTTCATACTAAAATATATTATAATAATATTTTTTTATTTTAAAAATTATTTTTAAAATCAGCACTTCAAAACAATTCAATACATATATAAAAATTAATTTTTAACAAAAATAATAATTTTTTAAAAAACGTGGTGACCGTGCTAATCATAATGTCAAACCCTACACGTGTGAGAAAATTGTTCAATCGGAAGCTAACAGGTGGCACGACCATACTTGAAAAGGCAATTTTCACAAGCATGATAGATATTAATTCTACCCTTTTGAACTTGGGAGATCTTGTGATCAAAATTATTACAGAAGTTACTACAACTTTTCTAGCGTGAGGTTTTCTTATTTAGTCGTTATAATGGATTTAATGCCCGGTATTTAAATTAGAGTTGCATGATTTTAATACAACTTTCTCGAGTTCCATCCTTCTAGTTCTTTTTTATATATATTTTTTTATAATTTAAATTATGTTTGTTTTTATATTTTAAAAAATATTTTTAAAAAAAATATGAAATTTTTTAATAATTTTTATTTGCTTCAACTTAATATTTTTCTGGTATTTTTTAAATCGTTTTGATAAGGCTGGTATTAAAAATAATTTTAAAAATTAAAAATAATATTATTTTTAAATATATTTTTAAATTAATCATATGCTTCACTTTATATCAGATTTACTGCTGTTTTTGTATAACTTTATGATGTATTTTTCTCGCAATTACCCATCACAAGATCTACCCTTCACATAATTTACTTATCGCCTTTTCTGCTGTGCAATTTAACGCCTTTATTTTATCTATACGCAAGTACTGTATCTACATAAATCCGCATACTTTATTGCTTAATATATATAAACCTGGTAGTTTAGATTTATATAGCCCTTTCAGGTTAATTTATTAATTACCAATTCCTATCTATGTAAGCTTTTATATTTTTATATTCTCGATGAGACTTAATAATCTCTTGATTATTAACAACTTAAAACTCCCGTTGACCTTTATAGCTTACACGACCAGTATAAACTCTTGGATTTATATTTTAATTTAGGATGGTCATTGTTTTGAGAATTGCTTCGTTAATCCTTCATCATTTGAATTTATTATCTCCAAGTTCTTTGAGGATTAATTATAATCTTAAGATAGTTTTCACCTCTTTATTCTAAGAATAATAAAGTATTTACATTCTTGAAGGAATGAAGATATTTATGTCAATAACACTGCTGCGAGAAAGTGTATTTAAATCTCTTTTATGTCGGGAGGATTGAAGTGTAATTACAATGGAAGAATTAAAGAAATGAGAATAACCATGCTACCTTGCTTTTGTGATACGATAACTTATATCTATAAATTGTACTAAAAATCTCTCTCGTGATACAAGCCTGACTGAGGAGGTGTTTGGCACATATTTTTTTTAATTGTTTTTCAAGAATATTTTTAATTTAGAAAAACTATTAAATAAATATATTTTTAATATTTTTTAATAATTTTAATGTGTTAACATCCCACCATGCAAAATAATAATACACATACTCAAGAGAATAGGATAAAATAAAAAATTAATCACAGAAAAAATTTCATATTTCATCCAATTTTGGCTACATTCAAAAGCAATTATAAAAGTATATATTTTGTCAAGTAATATAAAAATTACAACTACTCTCTCTATTAGTACGAGAATAATTAAGAATCTTTTTATAAATATCTCATACACTTTATCGCATATATCTTATAATTTGTTGGATGTCTTCCTCACTTTACTTCCTTTTCTCTCTTTTATTTTATTAAAAAAAATTATAAAAAATATTTAAATATACTTTCAATAAAAAAATATTTTAAAAAATACTCTATACCACAATTTTAAAAAGCCTATTAGTACCAACTACTTGATATTATTTGCATTATATAATTAACTTTATATAAAAAAAAATTAAAAATTAAAACTCAGACTTTATTTTATTATATTAAATTAACTGATTAGTATACAATCACTACCCAGGCCAAGCGATCAACATCCTTTTTTAAAAAACCTGGACAGCACTCATGATTTTACAAACACTTCAAAACGGAGTCCTGTGAATTACAAACTGATCGATTGGTCACTAATAGGCTCTGTACAAAAGCTTCAAAGATCATTGCATAACTACCATCAGGTCAATTATCTTGGCACAATCTACTATCTAATCGCCCATGCTTGCAACTTCTAGAAAACTTGCCTGCTCTTTGTCGGACCATTTTATCGGACCAAGGGACCATTTTTACCTTTCATGTCTCCTGTTAAGAAGAACCCTCGTACCTATAAGCAATCCTCCATTGAGCTTTACGCAATCCCTAAAAATGTTCCAAGTCTGCCGAGCAAGCAAGCGTGGAATCATATCTCGAGTTTCTCTAGCGAGCACCGCCACTAACCATCGACTTTTCTTTTCTTCCCTTCCTTTTTCTTTCCCTTCATATGGCCCCTACATGTCATGCTTTAATTCTCTGCCTGCCTCCTACGAGGGCCCTCATGGCTTTTACATTTGACTCTCAACTATATGGGTGCTTCGCTGCTTTAATGTTCAGGGAAGAGTAGCTGCCAAACCAACTAACATAACCACCATCAGCGATGGCAAGAGGTCCAACCGAATCATTTCTACAAGCAGCACGTGAATGGAAGGGCCTTTAGTGATCTGGGCCATGCATTTTAGCATAATTGGTGTATGGTCAAGGACTCGAAACATATACTTTCTTTAATCTGCAGGAAATGAAATCGCATCCTCCTCTTTTGCAATTTGAATTTGGTGTTTTTGGCACCGTAATTATTGAAATGATGATGCGAGAAACCGCAGTCTCTGTGACATATTATTCCATGCAAATTTATCATACACGTTTTTGCGGGTAGCCATTAGCCCGACCCCATTTGAGTCAACTCCATCAGTGTTCCTGGGACAGTGGGATGCTTGTAGCTCTGACGCAGAGCAGCTAAAGTTCTACACATCTTCTCCGAGCATGTAGTTCCATCCAGTAAGTTGAGAGGCAATTTAGGTATTCAAGTTTCAAGTTTATCAACCTGCCAACGTTCAGTAACTATTATTTGATATATAACCGGGATGTTGAATTGCTGCGGCACCAGAATGGGAGCTTTACCTAAAATGGTAATGGAAGGACAAGCAGAACCAACCGTGTCAGTGCTCTAAATGAAGGAAATTTTGAACAATTATGGTTGATGGGCCATTCTTTTTTATTGTTGCTTCTGCTCGTGAGTGTAATTCAGTTTAATGAACTTCGTCTATACGGTTGGAGTCCAATTAATTCTTCATCTGATATCATTTCATTATGTTTACGGCTACTGTCAAAGGGCAGTCATTTGGACAGAATTTATACTGTCTTTGATTGCCACCATTTGAGAAGATTTAAACAACAATGATGAGTAATAATATAATATTAACATACAACATCCATGCCCTTGATTTTTTTTTTAATATCCCATATGATTCGTTCTTGAATCGCTCCTTCAAGAAATCTTTGAAATCGAAAATCGTGGTTTTTTCTTTTCTCTTCTGGTCTCCCATGTCTAGTTTTCAATAGTAAAACGAGATAGGTTTCTGATGAGCTATTTAAGATTTCGTATTACTAGACAGTTCACCGAGTCCTAGCTAGGGCTACTCCGCGCAGAACAGATAATTGCAGAGGCAACATGGGCAAGCGTTTTGCTCAAGACAGAACACATGATTCCTAGAGCTTGCAAAATGCCTTCCTTTCCTCGCAAGAGGCAACCACACATCATTAGTCCTTAAAAAGGGAAAGACAGAGAGAAGCCAAGCCCTGTGTACACACAAGTTGGGAATTTAAAGCATCTTTTTCTTTAATTCATCTTTTCAGAGGATAAATTACAGGTGAAGGATTGAGAAAACTACTGTAACCATTCCATTAATGTCGAGCACGATCGGAACAGGCTTGTACTATAATGAACATTAAATAGCAGTTGTCATGAGCATTATTGATTCAATTCCTAAACCTAGAAGATATTGTTCAAGTTCAAACTAAACCGGTACCCTGGCCTTGAATGCAGATCGAAATAAAACCAGTCGTCGTGACTCGTGGCTAATTTAGAACAGTTGTGCTTTGAAATTTCTGACCTGAAGAATGTACACTTATTCATATGCAAATAAAAAATGGCATGCGGAGTGTTGAGTATCCATTATTTTCTGCTATAAGTTTGTGTTTAATTATTGAATCTTCCTAGAGAGTTGAGACTACTTGTTCGTAATGGCCTCGGATTCTGTAGAGATGAGATCAAGCAATAAAATGAGACTTGATGGGCCGTTCTTCGACACTATTCAATACATAAAGTCAATCAATTCAAGCCTCTACCAGTTTCATTTTCCACAAAGGTCAAACATATTAAATTTGTTTTAATATCTTAATTAATTTTGAAAATCCAACCAATTGCGTAATTTAATTTGTAAATTATAATTTTAAATATTACATGAATTTTTATTTTTTAAGTTTAAATATATTTCATGAATATATTTGACCTTAAATAAATGTAAAAAATAACCATGCAATCAATTATCTATATCAACCAAAAAATCCAATTAAATAATTAAAAGAAGGTAAAAAAAAAATCCAGTGATGAATTGTTTTAAATGTCAGTGCTATTTTATATAGTTTTTTTTAAAAAAATAGCTACTTTGAAAACAACAAAGAATTATTTTTTAAATATACATTGAAGAACCATCATCAATTTGAAGCCAGGCATGATTAATTAAAGATAATATAATCGTAGAACGACAAATTATCAAACCATTGGCTCCTTGTTATTTTTTAATGTCAATCTACAGTTAGGCCTAGTTTTTTTAAAGAAAAAAACCCGGTCTTATATAAGTCTATTTCGATTTATTTGTCATTAAATTTTTAACAAATATACATCTTATATGATTAATCATCAAACATTCAAAACATATTAAAAATGATAATTATCATTGTTTCAGAAAGACAACATGAAAAATCACTATTTTTTATAACGATGTTTGTTTTCTATACTAATTTTAAAAAAAATAAACAAAAAAAATAAAATTATGAAAAAATATCCGTCGCTTTTTTTATGCTATATGAAATATAAACAAGCAACTATTAATTTAACTTAGCCTTACCCACCCAAAAAAATAATTTGCAGTAGAATTGGGTCATGCTTTTTCATTAAAAAAACCTCTAAAATCCATATTCCACCTAGGTCTAACATGTTTTAGGGCCGCGAGTTGGTAGAGTTGATGAACAGTGGTGGTGGTCAAATATCTCACGAAATCCCAACTTCCAGCCCTAATCAGAAAAGAATTCGAGCCTGGAAAACTAAGTACCACGAAGCAAAAACCTAGACATGGATGTATTGCCGTAAAAAGGTAAACGAGACGGTGGATTTGTCAAACAATGCAAAGAGCCTCGCAAAGAGGCCCCGAGGCCCAAGCTAGCGAGGCAGCTCAGTTGGAAGCAACACGGTGATGCTGATGGTGGGCTAACATTCGTCAATGAAACAAAGGGCCTCTCACGTAATGCCAACCTAATCCAATCATTTTGGTCGAGTAAAATCCACAAATAGCAAACAGGCCCTGAGCTGATGCTTCATCCTGTTTTTGTGCAAAATTTATATTCTTTTCCTAATTAAATTATATTAAACATATTCCTTATTATAATGTTTTATACTCCTGTTTTTTAAAATTATTTTTTATTTGGAAATATATTAGAATAATTTTTTAATTTTAATTTTATTTTTTATATTAACATATCATAATTATCAAAAAAATACTAAATTTTTTTTTTTCAGGATAAAATAATTTTTAAAACACACTAAAATATATTTGATGAAAATTCGACATCGCAACCATTGGGGGGTAGCTGATAACGCATTCGGAAATTCTTATGCAGTATGCATTGTAATTAGAAATGCATTAAATTAATCATCCTTTTATGCTGTGAAATATTTCCAATATAGTAATGCAAAAAAAAAAAAAAACACGTCATAAAATACCCTGCAAGAACATAACCAAGCCCACACAGCTAAATTGGAAATGCAACAGGTTAATAAACTGGATCGCTGCTCCCATTGAAGAACAGGAACTTGATAGCTTTTAAAGAAAACAAGATGCATAGTTTTTTATGACAAGCTGGGCAACCTCAGATCTGATTCTACTATGCACTTTCATCTCGGAATGACACGGGCAATAGCCTGTTTTGTAATAAAATACTTGAAAGTTACAAGTATTTGAGACAAACTTATCTCATAATTGACATTTACAATTAACTAACCTAAACCCTCAGACTTTGGATAAGTAGATATCTTATTTTATAAGATATGTTTGTCCTGTAATATCTAACTGGGTGAATCTGTCGGCCTCCCATTTTTACAACTACCTTTGTCAAAGCCACCCTATGGCTTTCTCCCTTTGCTAGTCTCTCTTGTCAGACAGCTAGCTGGCCTAACGTAGACATGCTGTATCCACCACGCATCACATGTAGTTGTAGCTAGCCTCTTTAAAATCACGTGGACTCTCCTTGTCTGTGAATAATGTATCATGTGAATGTCTATGGTAACCGCTATCATGTATTGGCTCATCTAGTCTTGGCTTAGATCTTAATTTACGGACACATGCAGGGGCGGAACAAGAAAAAAAAGTTAGGGAGGGCCAAGGTATAAATTAGGGGGCTAAGAAAACATTTCATATATTTTTATTAAAATTATAAATATATTATAAGGGAGGGGCATTTCTTTGCAGGGGTCGGGGCCCCTGCCAGCCCCCCTCCCTCCGCCACTGGACACATGAGTCCAGGTTTTTTTTTTAAAAAAAAAACAAATAGCGTGGCTAAAAGTTTTGGGACAATGACAGTGATTGAAAAAGTATTAGAAAAATAACACATTTTATACACAATAATATTTCAAAATATTATTTTTATATACAGCTATTATTTTAAATAGAAATTGTTTAATGAATGTTTCAAAACAATTTTTTTTTATAAATTAATTAACTTAAATAAAAATTAACTACAAAATTTATGAAGATTCAAGATCCAAGATTTAGTAATCAAAAAAATAAAAAATAAGATAGATGGAAAAAAGAAATGAGGGAAGAAAAAAAAATGAATCACACTCAATGCAGCTATAAATATCTTGTTAGAACGATTCTAACAATATATTAGAAGAATACTAAATTAGATCATAATTAATCTTAAATTAACTTCTAAAACATTATGTTCATGTCTTGTAGTACTTTAATATATAGTTAGAATTATCTTTTTGAAATCTTTTTAATAGTACTGGGTGTGTCAAAGACATAGCAGTATATCTTGGATGTTTTATTCTTTGTTGATCATTGAATCTTGAATCTCATTTATTAACCATTAAATCTTCATAAAATTTAGCATTTATTTTTTATACATTTTAATTAAATTAAAAGAGATATGAATTTTTAAAACAACCATTATTTTTAATAATAATTACGTTTAAACTGTAATATTTTCCGATATTTTATAACACATTTTACTTTTCTAAAACTATTATGTAACTATTGTTAAAATTCTTAATTACCCTAAATCCAGACTTGGTCGTGGGAGATGGTCCCGGCCACACCGGATGTCTTTTCCATGGCTGGTAGGGTATATCTTACAGGAGATTCCCTTGTAGTGGAAGATCCATGTCTTTATCCCGTACGTTTTTTTTAGAATAAACAACACAGAGTTGTTGCAGTTGTACCCGATTATTCTCATTAACTTGTGCAAGCAAAACAATTTCCTTCATGGTAGATCTAGATCCATTTAATTTACAAAAAGGGTCCCTAAAAAAAATCACATATGTATATATGCGCATATATCTCGCAACAAGGTCACTTAACAAAAAAAAAAAAAATATATATATATATATATATATATATATATATATATGTGAGAAATGACCCTATACAGTTACATTTCCTTTTCCGTGTATTTATCGCAACAATCGAATAACTAGATAGATCTTATGAACTATTATTTAATCTGCGAACAACCTTAATTTTCAATAGTTGTTGTTATAGGAACTCTGATTTACATTAATCTTCGATGATCATGGATTATAATAATTTTGTAAGATTTATATTCGATCTGAGCTATACATGTTATTTTACTTTTCTTTTTATAAAACCGAAACCCGCGCAGATTATTGAAATTGAATAAGGCCTGACCATAATACAGGTATTTGTGGAATGCACAAGCTATGGAATGCATAAGCTACTATATTGAAGAGAAAAAAAAAAAAAGCATGTTTATTTTTGTATTTTAAAAATATTTTTAAAATTAACTTAAAATTTTTTATTTTTTATTTTTTCATATTATTATGAAATTTTTTTCATAATATATTTTAAAAAAAAACATGTTAATATATTTTTTTCATAAAATTTTACATCGTTTCATGTATATATTAATATTAAAAATAATTTTTTAATATTTTTTCAAACAAAAAATATATATTATGATAACACGAAACTAAATAATTTCAAAATCCCTAATGCAATTAACATGTTGCGTGGATAAATTTATTGACATACAATTGATACGAAACTCATTTTACGTGGACATTACGGATTGAGAGACATCGGATAGCTTACCGGTTAAAACTTAAATTTCTTTTTAAAGGTTATAAAAATGATAGATGAGTTTTGGAGATGAGAAGGATTATCGTTTCTGTCTGGCTCGAAACTCTCAGGCCTCTCACCAAGAAAAAAGAACGAGGACTCGTTTTTCGAACTGACACGATCCCGTTAACCACGGGCACACAATTTCCACACAAACCATTATCCAATCAGATAACCAAAAATCCCAACTAAACCAGAGCCCCAACCCCCAAGCTTTCTTCCTTGATCCGAAAAATACTGGCACGTGTGAGAAACTTACCTTCTTGACCCTAGAAAACCGGCAATACAAGTCCGTGTCAGACACAAACACTTATAAGGCGGACCCCATTTTGACGGGATAAATCGGTAAAGCCTCTTTGGTCCACTCGCTTCGATGTTCTCTAGGTTTTTGATTGCCACCATGCATAAAAAAGCGATGTTTTAAAATAATTTGAACAAACAGAATTTTCTGCGTATTTAAGAAAATTAAAACTACTAGGCTTGTATTTTTTCTTGAACCCAATTTTGTATAGTCAAAACTCTTAAAGGGCTTGATTTTATTTAGTTAATTAATTGAATTTTTTCAAAGAATTTTGGGCAAAAAAAGAAGGATAATGGATCCTCAGATAATTTAAAGAATCAAGAAAGTAATTTTATGTCAGGAAATTCTAAAAGAATCAAATAATTTAAAATATTCTCTAAAATGACTTTTTTTCCCGTTGAGAGTCAAGTAAACTATTTACATTTAAATTATTTTATTTATAGTAAGAAATGTTTTCCACGTAAACTCGGAAGAATTGAATCTTAAATGAGAGTGATGATTTTCCGCATCTTTTCTTTGCAACGGCACGTCTCTCAAACAATTGCATTTCCGCTTAGTTGAGGTGTACCATTATAAGTGGGTGGATCGACAAAATCACTATCCCCTTGACAAATTCACTTGATCAGCTACTAGAGGTAGTTCGGAAAAGTGTTTTAAACTGTTTTTTTTTTTTTATATAAGTTTCTTTTAATAAATTATTTTTATTTATTAAAAAAATTTAAAAATATTATTTTATGTTTTTTATAATTTTAATATGCTGATATTAAAAATAAAAATTCAAAAAACTAATATTTTTTATATATTTTTAATTAAAAAACATTTCTCATCTCATTACCAAACCATCATTGAACCATTTATAATATCACTCTCATTTATCCCTTTAATAATAACAATAACATATAATTCTGCTGTCCTGCGGATTGGACATTGAAGAAAAAATGGAAATGAAAGAGGCGTGTGGGACTTACCCTTCGCTATACTTTTCTCCCAGCTGACGCCGTCAGTATTCACTGACTCATCGTTTGTTGCCATTGCATTTGCTGAGATCGTGGTTACCTGCAAAGTATAAACTAATGAAAACTACTGAAATAATTAAAATCACGCTGGTTAGTTCTCCTGTTACAAGTAAAATGTACTCTAAAAATTCTTTAAAATAGATTTAACAAGAAGAATCACTAAACTCATGTTTTGTATCCTGAGTTTAAAATATATCAAAAAAATATTTTATAAATACTAACTATTAGGATTTAGCTTATCAAACATTACCTACTACAAATTACTAATCATTTATTCTTTTTATATAAAACTATTAAATACCTCGATTTTAAAAATAATTTAAATTAAAAAATTAATTAATTATCTAATAAATCAACCTATTCCCTAATCATTTTGAATTTGATACCTGTCAATTTGTTTTATATCAATGACTAGTTCATTTATTCTTAGTGTGAGTTAAACCATGTACCACACGAAATTGTGTTCTTAGTGTGAGTTAAACCATGGACTCCACGAAATTGTGGAATCATTGTAATCATACGGGCCTTGATTTGGATATAGTTTTTAGGGAGTTGTGTGGGAGTCAATGAAAGTTGATGGTATTAAAAGATTTTTTAAGTTTTTTTTTTTTCAGCTTAATGAATTTTAAAAAATAAAAAATTAATATAATTTTAAAAATATTTTGCAAAAGAGCATAGTTTGACTATGTCATGTTTTTGAAGCGCAACATAATCAAACTTCAATCCTCACTCTCAATCAATCGATCGATTGAATTCGATTTTATTATTTAATCGATTATTTCACACAAAAATCATAATATTAATTTTAATATTGTTGTGTATTTCATAATATTAATTGAAAATAACTATTCTTTTCTCATTAGCTTACATGTTAAGACTAAAATTCTTTTTTCATTGCTTCCTTTGTCACATCTCGATCGATTTATTTCCACAAAAACTGTAACATTCTCTAAGATACAAATCTTGAATCGCAACAAAGGAGACCAGACTTATTTTTTAATCAAGCTTGTATAAAAAGGTGGTCATTTTTCTTGACAATTCAACAAGGAGGGAAAATATCGTGTGTATATATGTAGTATTTTTTAGAAATCAATGGACGTAGGTATGGCTGGGGCGAGGGGGAGGTTAATTAGAAGACGTTTAATGAAGGCAGCGTGCGTTGAGGGTGTTTGGGAGTGTGGTAGCTGTTGCTTTTCAAATAGCTTTTCGTGCCAAAAAGTATGCCAATAATATTTTTTATTTTTTTAAAAATCATTTTTGATATCAGCACATCAAAACGATCTAGAAAATACAAACCGAACTCAATTTTAGCAAAAAAAAAAAAAAAAAAAAAATTGAAATTGTGCAAAAAGCCGTTTGGACCGCAGTACCAAACGGCCCGCTTTATTTTTGGTACGAGTTGAGCAATCACACACTTAGGTAGTGTTTAGGGCTGCATTTCTACCTATATTTTGTAAAATTTTAAAATTTTATTTTTATTAAAATTAAGTGCGGTTTGTACTTTTTGGATCGTTTTGATGTGCTGATGTCAAAAATAATTTTTAAAAAATAAAAAAATATCATCAATATGTATTTCAGTACGAAAAATTATTTGAAAAGCAACCGCTATTACACTACCAAACACGCTATTAATCCACGTTGACCAGCTTAATTAGCGATGCTATTTGTGTCATAGGAAATTCATCCCTGGCAAAGTTGTCTGTTCTCGAATCCAGAGATGGCCGATCCTCCACCATCATCGTGTAATTTTTCGAGGATGGATTTACTGGTTAAAGAATAGTAATCACTCCAACTTCCATGCTTTTGCAACTGTTATCGATTAACCAAGATGTTATCAGTAAATTGTTATATGTATTTTTTAAAAATATCATATTAAGAAAAACATTCATGAACAAGTTTTTCAAATTATTTGACACTGTACCTGATCATGGTCAAACTCTTTATATTTGTCCAAGCCCAGCATGTTCTCAGATTAATTAGGCCAACAAATTTATATATAATACTTGAACAGCTCCATGTATTTTATAAACATCTTAAAGAAATTATTTCTGATCAAATAAACTTAATTAAACAAGTCTATACTCCATCAACATCATTAAGTATATTAAAATCTCTCATGACTCACCAAATCTCTATTCCTTAGCCAGATAAAATAAATCGAACATGGCTCACTATAAAATTAATTTTAAGAGTGGAAGGACTCTTTAACTCGTCAACTATAGCAAAATAACAAGGTTCGAGTATTATAAATACTTCTTAAACCACCAAAGTAAAAAATTCAAAATCTATTTATTTTTAATACTTCTAGCATATATATTTTGAGAGTTTGTATTTCTAAAATATTATTATATTTTTTTTTATCTAAAAAATATATTTACTTAAACATTTAAGAGTCTTAATATTTACAAAAGATGATATTTTGCATGTATCGGCTACTAGTTATCTTGGCCTACTAGGCTTCAGGCATAAGCTACCAGTCACTCTGACTGGGAATAATAGATCATATTGTTATAATTAAAAAATTAGCCATTTATTAAAAAATCCAACCTGGCTTTTAAGTTATATGGATTTTTTAAGACATCATCAATACATTAACTAATTAACCCGAGAATTGCTAAAATACCAATATTAATAAAATGATGATACTTAGTTATGATGATGATTTTAAATTTCATGATTTATTTTCATTTTTTTATTCAAATTCAATCAATATTATTGTTTCATTAACTTGAGTATTATATACTCACCAGTAAACTTTTTTACAACAAATTTAACAAAGACAACAGTCCGAGTTAACACAGACCGTCCACAGTGATAATGCATGCACGATTGTTTTCAAACGAGGAGGAAATCCACTGCAAAGGGCCAAAAAGGAAAGGAGGAAAGAAAATCCTCGGACAGGGAAATGATGCGATCATTCGGTAGTAATGGGTCTCGTTTGGCTGGATTTATATAATGCCACGGGGAGGCAGGAAAAACATTAGCTTTCCAATTCTTGAGCGCAAGCCCGTGAGCATGGAAATGATTAGACAGACAGCTCCCTCATTTGGATGCTTTATTTTTATTACAAGGAATAAATGACAGTTTCCGATTTTTTTTAATAGCCACATGACTCAATTAGCCATAGCCTAACCTTCTCTGCAGTGTTAATTGTACAAATCGCGTTTCTGAAATGAAATTTAAAGTTTCAAATAATATAATAATATTTTAATTATCTTAATTATTAATATAACTATTCTTGCACGCTCATGAATTGAATGTCCCATGTACAGTCAATCTTCACAGATAATTAATGGAATGCCTTTACGAGCACATTGAAACCCTCAGTATTGATTAAGCAAATTTAATTGCAGTAAATTTTCAAGCATTGCAAGCATGACGATGTATTTTTTTTTATATTTTAAAAACAGTAAAAAAAATTTATTTTATTTTATTTTTTATTTATTTTAAATTAATAATTTTTTGTATTTTCAAATTATTTTAATATGTTAATGTATTTTAAAATTATTTTAATATGTTGATATTAAAAATAATTTTTTTTTAAAAATATTATTTTAATAAAAAATATTTTAAAAATTAATCATAATTATATTTTTAAACACCCTCGTCTCGGTGGTGATGGTAAAGATACATGAACCA
Organism: Populus alba; assembly: GCF_005239225.2. Classification (NCBI taxonomy): domain Eukaryota; kingdom Viridiplantae; phylum Streptophyta; class Magnoliopsida; order Malpighiales; family Salicaceae; genus Populus; species Populus alba. The sequence continues at coordinate 18,792,364 of NC_133293.1, read as the reverse complement.
CAAATTCAAGCACGTGGGCCTAAAATACAGTAGGCCCACATGATAAGTGTACCAATAAAGAAAAAAAGAGTGCCCACATCAAACTTTAATAACTACCCACATGGCAAAACTCTTTCATTTCCTTATCCCCAAAAAAATTAAAACTCACGACATGATTTAGAGCATCGCCACGTGTAGCAAAACCCATGATGGCTTGAAAAATTCACGGAGAGAGAAGAGTTTATGTGGATGACCTCCTATTGCCCGTAAATTAACTTGTTGGTCCGGTTTTGTGGTAAAATTTTTATAAAGGGATATAAGGGGGGAGGTTTATGCCACTGTTTTTTGGTGGTTTATTGCCTTGCCATTTCTTAGAGAGAGAGAGAATAGAAAACCAGAGAGAAAGAATCTAGAGAAAGAGAGAGATTTGAATTCAATTGAATAGTTTTTCGGGTGACATTGTTTTCTGGGTTTCTTGAATTCTCCGATCTCGGGATTTGTGAAATTCTACAGCGAGTTTTCGTTTTGTTTTTTCATTTTTTATTCAATCTGTACATAACTGTAGAGGTTTCTAACACGAAGATCGATCGTTGTTTATAATACAAGGTGAGTGAAGAATTGGATTTCCTCTGAATTCTCTGTTTTTCTTTTGAATTGTGTCTGAGAAAGTTGAATCTGATCACACGGTGAAATTTAAGGGGTTTGGGTTTTAGTGAGATTTTTTTTTCGAGATCGGGGTCTAATCGTGGAAGTTAGGTTTGGTTAGATAAGGTGGAAATGAGTTTTTCTGGGAATTGGGATTCTGCAGAATTCAAGATCACGGCAGTGGTGTTTGTGGCTTAAGGAATTTAGATACAGTTCTATTTTCAGTGTTTTTACAAATAAAATCTACTACGATTTATAATTAGATTTTGAAGGGTTTTAACTTTGCAAATTGATGGAGGATTTGGGATTTATGGATAATTGTTTTTATGGGAGGGTTTTATGGAAATTGAATTCCAGCTCTGGATTTGGAATTAGGACGACGGATTCTTATTCCTAAGACCTAATTTCGTGTAGATGATTGCTGCCCATGTTTTAATTTTATACTACTGTGATTGATCGCTACTTGGGTTTTTTGGGATCATACCGTTAGTATGATAATTCCAGCGGAGAAGAATTTTTTTTTTTCATTTTTTAATTTAGATCACTGTTGATCCCTGCAAAAAAAAAAAAACCGAAGATCAATTCGATGTAAAGTATAGACCCATGTCTGCAATGTGCATTATTTTTTCTTCTTGAATATATACTTTTTATTCTCTGCGTGTTATGAAACATTGGTAATATGGATCTCTGTTTTTGGTGGTCACTGGTGGTTTAGCTATAACAATTTTTGATTTAATCATTTTGAAGGGGTGACTTTGTTAGTATGTGTTTCTGTGAGTAACCAAAACTAAATGTGCAATGCAATTGTTTTTTTTTGTTAAATTTTGATGTCAGAATCTTATAGTTACAACATTTTGTTCAGGAACAAGAGTGTTTTTCTTTTCTTTTATTTTTTTACTCTTGCAATATGGATTTTCTAATTGAGTCATCTCCTTTTATTTTTCCTGGATTTTCTGACAGATAAGCGGATCTGAGCAGTGATGCTTTTTGTTTGATGAACCCTGATTGCCATGCATGCTTAAGATATGGTGGTGAAGAAGAGACAATATTATGGTTTCAATGGCTTTCATATGCCCCCAGTTCCAAGGGCTCCGAGATCAGCTAGAGTATGTATTTATTGCAGTTTAAGGTTTGCCTAGCCTTTGCCATTCATGACAACCACTCTTTTAACCATTGTGTCTTGGTTATTGGTTCCAGGGGAGGGGGTTGAATAAGATGAAAGTTGAGGATAGTCAAATATGTGCATTTGAATTGCTTGCTTCCCTAGCAGGCAAGCTATTGCAGGAGAGTGAAAGTTCAGCTTCCAGTAATGCATCTGAAGCAAATGATCAACCTATAATTGGTGGTGGTGGTGGTGTGAAATTTGAGCAAGATGATGATAGACCATTGAAAGCAGAATGCCTTGATCATGGAAGTTGTGGAGAAAGTGCTCTTTTTACTCAGTTTTCCTCGCCAAACAGTGATCAAAAGTGCCTTCTAAATGAATTTCCACATGCCGAGAGCAATTTATTTCTGGAGCGCTCTTCAATGATCACGAATTCCAATTCCTCAAAGAATGGTGGTGCTGATTTGAAGTCTGTGATTTGCAAAAGTAAGAGTGCATGTGAAAATATCCCTGGTAAAGTTGAGGGCTCTTCTGATTCTAGGATGTCTTGTGATGGTTATGTGGACAATGGATTAAGTAGACAGAAAAGGTGTGACAGGCTAGATACCAGAGGTTTGATTGTTGATCCCTGCAGTTCAAATGATCCCATGGAAATGTGCATGAAATTTCCTGCATTGATCAATTCAGTCAACAATGTTGAATTGCCATCATGCAGGGACCCTGTTCCTAGTGCTTCTATTCCAAGGCACAGGAATGGTACTAAATTAGGTATTAGAGATGATGATGAAAACTTTACTAGGTGTAATAAACCTTTAACAAAGTCAAAGGCTTTTAGGCCTCCACAACGAATTGGTGATCGAAGAATAAGGAAATTGCTGACTTCCAAATACTGGAAAGTAGCTCCAAAATTGAAGGATTGTGAATTTTCCAAACCTGGTAAGCGGCAATGTGGTAGCTTGTTTATATCATGCTCTATATCTCTCTTTGATTATTGTATATTTGCATATCTGGATGGAGATAAATGTATTCTGATATTGAAGTTTGTCATTCAGCATTTTTAGAAGGGGGGGTGAAGTCTCACTATCTCAAGAGGAAATTATGTTACAGTCGTGAAAGGTATCAACTTAACACCTTTTATAAGAGGAGGAAGTTTACTGATCATAGTGTAGTTGTGACTTCTGATGGAGGGTTCAGCAGTGAAAGTGTTTGCAATTCACCTGATAAGAATATGACTGGAGACAAGAATGGTGCTTCCATAATGTTTCACGGTTGGTCATTTTCTCCCTTGTTACTAATATTAACCATGTTTTTTCTCGACTTTCCTGGTTTCTGCTGCCCTGGAGTTTTCCTAAATAGTTGTAGTTATTAGATGCAGCTAATGGGGTATCATCTTCTGTTATAGGTCATCAAGCATCCTTCCACTCCAAGGATTCTCAAGGTATTAGAGTTAGTTTGGAATTGATGTATAATGACTTATTATTCTATTTTCCTGGTATCCAGAGGTTCTTATGCGTGTTTCATTCTTTTGCACAGTGAAGTTCAGTATTAAGTCCTTTAGAGTTCCAGAGCTTTTGATTGAGGTACCAGAAAGTGCAACTGTTGGTTCCCTGAAGGTATAATAGATTTGCAGTCTTCCATTTTGTCTGCGAGTGTTCACTTATCATATGTACATGTTACGTGCATCTAGAATGTTTTCAGAATTGCCACTCCATTTTGGTTTTTATTTTCTTTTGCCATACATTAGGATTATTGCCTTAGATGATGTCTTGATGAATATCATTTGTATATATACATGCTGTAATTATGTTATTTATTGGCATTGGAAATTTTAAGCAAGTTTTCTGGGCTAAAGTATTGCTAATGTCTTGCTGAGTTCCTGATGTTGTATTTTGTTCCTATGTGACTCTCCATAGCGAACTGTAGTGGAGGCTGTAAGTGCTATACTTGGAGGTGGTTTACGAGTTGGGGTACTTCTTCATGGAAAGAAGGTTAGGGATGACAATAGAACCCTATTGCAGACTGGCATCGCTTCTAATGAGAATCTTGATACTCTGGGTTTCTCATTGGAGCCTACTCCTGTGCAAGTTTCCCCACCTTTGTGCACTGAAGATCCTCCAGCACTATTACCATGTGACACATCTCAACTTATATCGAGGTAATTGAAATGTGTTTTTTGTATTGAATTTGTGTTGATGGGCAATTAATGATGAGCTACCATTCCCAGGTATTGGCATTTGTATAGTGCTTCCTTGTCTTACAAAATACAATTTATTTTGGTGCTGCTATTTACTTTGAGTTGAGCAAATAGTAAACCAATCTATCATTATATTAGGCTTGCTACACTAAGTAATTTGTTTTTTACTTTATTTCCAGGTCGCCAGCCACTCCTATTGTAGATTCAGGAGTTTCTGACGCCTTACCTGATCCTCCCCCACTGACTAATTTGGACACCAATATTGAAAGTAATCGTGAATCAGTTTCCTTCCATGCTGACATAGTAACTGACAATACACTGTTGGATTCCAGAGCTCTGGTTGCAGTTCCACCGGTGAATGCTGAGGAACTTGCTATGGTTCCTTTAAACCAGAAATCTAAGCGATCTGAACTTGTACAGCGTCGAACCAGGAGACCATTCTCTGTGTCAGAAGTAGAAGCACTAGTGCATGCAGTTGAGGAACTAGGAACTGGAAGGTATGGTGCTATTCTATTTGCTGGACCTCTGATCAAGGTGTGTTGTGCATACATTTTTGAAGTTAAACAATATTCTCATATGCAGGTGGCGTGATGTTAAATTGTGTTCTTTTGAAGATGCAGACCATCGGACTTATGTGGATTTGAAGGTAAGGATTTTGTTTAGTTTTCCATATGAAATTGATACTATCATTTCGTAGGATTAGATGTAATATTTCCTTAAATGAACGGTGTCAATGGGGTTTTGGGTTGAGAATTGAGAATGTGATGTGATTGGGTTTCATTTATGGAGGCAGGCTGTACAGCCATGCGAACTTTCCTTCTTGGAACTTTGTAAATAGGTTGTGGTCTTTCAGGCTGTCCAATCCCTCCCCCACCTAGTTATTATAAGTAGAACACCCTCCCTGATCAATCCTAATTCCCAAGTACTAAAAATAATGCCTCTGAGGAGGTGTTGCATCCACGAAGGTTTGTGATTATCAGTATCGCAACTTTTTGTTGGTAGCTTATAGTGGTGGCCCTGCTGGGTTTGTGCAGGATAAATGGAAGACATTGGTTCACACAGCGCAGATTGCCCCTCAGCAAAGAAGGGGTGAGCCCGTGCCCCAGGAGCTCTTGGACAGGGTGTTGGCTGCACATGCTTACTGGTCCCAACATCAAGCTAAGCAACATAGCAAGAATCAGACTGCTACACTGAAGATTACTGACGCTCACGCTGTTAGAAATGGAGTTGAAGATATCCAGTCAATATGATATACAAAGAAGGAAACATGTTAACACGAACAGGAGATGTACAAATTATTCAAAATTATGTAGTAGTTTCATACTCAGTTGATTCATTGCCACCTTTCCAAACTCTGAGAGGTTGGCATTTGTAAATGATTTGATGGAATAAAGGTACTCTAACAGAATCTACAGTGTTTTTTCTTGCGTTCATTGATTTATTTTCTGTAATTCTTTTCTTTTCAAATTTGGAAGAACATAAAAATTCAAAGGAGTTATTTCTTGTCTTTTGTTGCTTTCTTGTGATGGCTGTTGTGTTGCTTCTGGTGAATTTTCTTGATATTGTTCTCTCTCTCTCTCTCTCTCTCTCTCTATTCTTCGAATACACTTTTTCAGCAAATCATTTTTTTTCAGCTTCGAAGATAAGTTTAAGTTGATCCAGAGAGTGAAGCATCTACTTTTGTGTCCCCGCACGCCACCTCCATGTGACAACGAACAACTTTTATGCACCAAGAATTAATCAAAGGCTTTGCCTCCGAAGAGGCGGCCTAACTCCAACTGACAGGTTTCGTGCCGTCAAAGTATCTAATATTTAAATGTTTAAAGGGCAACCAACGGCTAGTATGTAAATGGATAATATAATGATAACAACTGCTTCAAAGGCACGTGTACGTCACATGCTGCGTCTTGATACTTGATAGTCCAATCTGGCTGTTTGTACTTTTCTTCTCTTCTTTTTTTATTTGCCACTTTTTTATATTTCTATGTTTCCCATTAGATAAATTAATTTATTGTACGACCATGTCCTATTTTAATGATATAAAGGCTAGGAATCTGGATCTGGATCAAGTGAATAATATCGGTGGTCTCTGTATTGAATGTTGTATTGTCTCGAGATAGAGATGAACTTTAATTATCTAACTTTTTTTTATGCTCTTGAATATAGATATTTTTAAAATAAATATCTTAAAAAATATCTAAATTTTAATATATGTTATATAAACATCTTAGTTATTTATAAAGATATTTATGAATATATGCATATTATATAAAATACTATGTAGATCATCACATTATAATCTTGATTATGGCTAAAAGGTTCTTCTAGAATAATGAAATTTCTCTCTCTTCCAAATAAAAGGTTTGTAGACTTCCGTCGTATATTTCACACGGAAAAGTAAAATCATATCCACCTAAATTTTCTTTTAAAAAAAGTTTTTATCATCGGGCCAGATGGCCACTGGTTGCAAAGTTTTCTACAATGCCAGGCCATTTTATCTAAACAAGCCCATTGTAATTTGTAAATAATTTATAGGGCTATCCATGCATTAAGGTTTTATTAGATATTACGGTCCAGTTATTTTTTAAAAAAGTTTTAAATTAATTTTTGTAGTGGTTTTTTTTAATTATTTTGATATGCTATATTTAAAATAATTTATTTTAATTTATTTTCATATAAAAAATAATATCTATCTTTTATCCAAACCGATGCCAAACCTCATAATGCTGCAGCTGAGTTTTCATCCCCCGAGCGCACCACTAATCAAGCTCTCTTTATTTTGGATTCGATAAGAATTGAGAGCCCTAAGCATGAATCGAATCGAACTTGCATAGCCCAACATGCGAGAGATCTTTTTATTACCTTTTTTTTTTAAAAAAAAAGAAAATAGTTAAGAGTATTCTTCGAGTTTTCTGGTTTATCTTAGAGATAAAGAGATTGAAGACTGGGCACGTGACTGTATCACCTTGAAAAAAGACCGACCCAGCTAACCATGCCATACATTTTTGTCCCGTCAATTTTTCTCTGCTGGTCTCTTTTTTTCCCCGCTACCATCTTCTTTTTCTAATTTATTTAAATTGTTTCTCTATAATTATCTGCGTGTAAAGGTCAAATTACCCTTAGCATGTAAAATTATCAATTGAGTTCCAAATCAAATAATTTTATCAATTAGGTCTTATATGCTCTAGACATTTCTTAGTTAGATACTTCTTTCAATTTTCTATAATTGTTATGTCATTTTCTCTCCTATAAAACGCCAATATTTAGATACGGTGAACCCACGAGTCAATGATAGGTGAAGAAATATAAAAAATGTGACGACAAAAGGAATCTGCTAGAGGCAGTTTTCCTTTTTAAAACAAAATTAAACTGTGATTTATTATTAACTAATAACAACTACCAAATGTAAGGGAAACTGTTGGTTGATATCGGTGTCCCTTTCATCAATCATTTTCAGGCGTAAAAGTGTTTCATGCTGTTATGGTCTCCGGCTCCATGCCTTGCCGACGGCCCGGCGCCCGGTGCCCTTCATCCGGTCTGCTACCAGATACCAAATACGAAGAGAAGGACAAGGAGAACTTTAAGTGTGCACTATTCACACGCAGGAATCTGTTGACAGGCCTGTATCAAAGAAAACAAGCTCGAGTCTGAGCTGCCAACCATTGTTTTCCTATATATATATATATATATATATAAAAGGGTCGTAGGTGAAAAACATTTTCTAATTTTCTTGTTCTCGGAAAAATAATCAATTGGCAGAATAAAGAAGAAAAATGGAAAAAGAGAAGTACTTTTCAAGCATACGCACCTACACCTTGAAGGCTGCTGCTACTTTTCAAGAAAAAACTGGAAAACAATTTAATTAATAAGTTTTTTTTTAACCAGAGCTAATAAAAAATTTGCAATCACAACCACTCAATTGCAATTACGTAATATTATTTGTCATGTATCGATACCAGTATCATTAAATCGAAGTTAAATAATGGAGTTAAAGCTGTTCTTCAAATAATCATGTAAAAACTTGTATAACCTTACCTTAAAACATTAAAAATGAGAAAAACATAGACCAAACACGCTTTAATTTAACCGGGATCAAACAAGCTTTACTAAACAACTAGTTGTCATGCTGGTGTGATGATGCGGATTGTATGTTGTTGTGAATTTATATAAAAAATTATAAAAAAATTATATAGAGAAAAACTATTGCAATTCACAATGTTTTTAGAGAAAAACTACAAAATTAAATTTTTAACCAACTTAATATTAAAAAAATCGATAAAGATAATTTTTTAAAAAATCATAATAAAAAAAAAAAAAAGGAAAAAAAACCTTATATAAAAAAATATTGTAGTAATCTATAATGTTTAATGAGAAAATCTACAGTTGTAATTTTTAACCAGCTCGATATTAAAAATAATAAAGACAATTTTGAAAAAAATCATAACAGAAAAAAGTAGCAATCCACAATATTTTAAAGAAAAAAATAAAAAGTTAAATTCTCAATCGATTCAATATGGAAAATATAAAATCGACAAAGACTATTCTAAAAAAAAAATAATGAAAAAAAAAATCATGTGAAAAATACTATAGCAATTCATAGTGTTTTAAAGAAAAAAAAACTACAAAGATAAATTCTCAATCAACTCAATATTAAAAAAAAAAATCAACAAAAATAATTATGAAAAAGAAAAAGATAGTTTTGGAAAAAAAATAAAAAAATAAAAAAACATGTGGGGGAAGTTAAATTCTCAAACAACTCAATATTAAAAAAAAAGTCAACAAAGATAATTTTAGGAAAAAAACATAAGGGGAAATATTGTAGCAAAACAAAAATTATATGGGGAAACATTATAGCAATTCACATTGTTTTAAAGAAAAAAATTATGAAGCAAAATTCTCAACCAGTTCAATATATCATTTTTAAAAAAAAAAGAAAAAAAATACTATAGCAATTTATAATATTTAAAAAAAAATTATAAAACTAAATTCTCCAACTAGTTTAAAATTAAAAAAAATTAAAAAAAAAGAAAAAAAAATACTACATACTTTCCCCACTTTCCCCACATGTTATAAAATATTACTTAATATATGATTAGTCTATTTACCAATTTCTTTGCAAGAAAAAGATACAGTACACGATGACAAGCATTTTAATCAAAACAAGTCTTTGATAAAAACAAGAAATTACTGGCTGGAAAAAAAAAAATTAGTATACGAGTCACAGTGAACGGGCTGAAGAATAAAAAAGGCCAGGCTTATGGTTGGTTTAGATTGTTCCAAACCAAACCACAGCCAACTTATCATCACCACCGTTAGGACTTTTCGCTTTCTTAGCTTTCTCTTTGGTCTTTTAGTTTTGCAAGACTGGAACTTTTTATCTCTCTTTTTGGCTATGTTCAGCTACTTTTTTCTATTTATTCATTATTTCTTTTCTCCAAGAATTTAAAAGCCGTGCTGATTGATTTCAAAGCTTTTGTTTTGAGGATCAGAAAAGCATCCTTTTCTTATGGAGTAAAGCTTTGATGATTTCTACGCTGCCTGCATTTTTTTTTTTGTGTTTTCTTGATTGTTCAACCATTTATGTGTGTACTTCTGGTGGTATTAGGGTATAAAAATCTAGACTTCCGTACTTAGTGACGGCTATTACTTACGGGGCAGCTGTTTATTTTGAGAATATAAACTGAATAATTATATTTTGGCCTTTTGGCGCGCGGTGTTATTGTTTCTGCGGGCTGAAACATCTAGCTTTTTGGAGTGCGCTGGAAGTTGGGAAATTTTTGAGGTGTTGATGATCATGGATCAACCCATAAGAAGTTTATATGGTTCTGTAAATGAATTGAAACTTAGCAATGAAAGCCAAATTGTTTTATTGGATCAGAATCTTGTTAATGTGTTCAAGTCGGAAAACAACTGTGTCAACCAAAACTATGTAAATATTCCTCATCTGCGGCCTGATTCAACACTAAATCAGCCAGCTGTGTCTCCAAGCATGAGTCAAGAGGTAGATTCTTATGAAGATTTTGATTTCAGTGATGTGGTTCTGAAATATATTAGCCAGATGCTTATGGAAGAGGAAATGGAGGACAAGACATGCATGTTTCAAGAATCTTCAGCGGCACTTCTTGCTGCGGAGAAATCATTGTATGAGCTTATTGGGAAGAAGTATCCTTCTTCACCCAAATACCAGGTACCTCGTTTTGATCAAACGCGTGAAAGCCCAGATAAAAATCATGATTTGAATTGCAGTAATTATACAAGCAGTACAAGCCGCAGTAGTGGCAGTAACTTGGTTGATCTTGGGGGGTACAAGTTCTCGAGACGTGCTTCTCAGTTTGCTTCCCGGTCATCCTATAGTTCAGGTAACAGTACTGTTACTGTTGATGGATATGTTGACTCTCCAGAGGGTCCTAATATGGTTGCTGAGATATCTAGGGAGAGTGAGTCTGTTATGCAGTTTAAGAAAGGGTTTGAGGAGGCGAATAAGTTCATTGTAAACGGCGATCTGTTCACTGATTTGGAGAGTAATGGTCTGTTTCTAAAAGACCCAAAGGAAGATGCCAAGGATGTGTTAGCTATGACAGAGGAAAAGAATGAAAATGTGAACTACACGGATGGTTTGAGGAGAAAGAAGAGTCCTCATCTTGAGGAGTTGGCTGTAGAGGGATTTAGGAGTAACAAGCAGTCTGCAGTTTATTCTGAATCAACTGCAAGTCCAGCAGATTTTGACATGGTATTGCTCAACTGTGGAAGAGATGAATCTTCCATTCAAGCGGCCTTGCATAATGGGGAAAGCAAGATTGTGCAGCAGAATGGACAAGCAAAAGGAGGAAAAGCTCGAGCTAAGAGGCAGGGAGGTAAGAGGAATGTGGTGGATTTGAGAACTCTCTTGACCCTTTGTGCAGAGGCTGTTGCAGCAGATAACCGGAGGGGTGCAATTGACCTGCTGAAGCAAATCAGACAGAATGCTCCACCAACAGGGGATGCAATGCAGAGACTAGCCAATGTTTTTGCTGATGGTCTCGAGGCACGTCTGGCTGGCTCAGGAACCCAGATTTACAAAGCACTTATTTCCAGGCCGACATCAGCTGCCGATGTTTTGAAAACTTACCATATGGTACTTACTGCTTGTCCATTTAGGAAGCTGTCTAATTTCTTCTCAAATATAACAATTAAGAATATAGCTGAGAATGCAACGAGGGTTCACATTGTTGATTTCGGAATTATGTATGGTTTCCAATGGCCCAGCCTTCTTCAGCGTCTCTCATCCAGACCTGGAGGACCTCCCAAGCTGCGGATTACCGGGATTGATCTCCCAAATCCAGGTTTCCGACCAGCAGAAAGGGTAGAGGAGACAGGACGCCGCTTAGAAAATTATGCGAATACTTTCAAGGTTCCATTCGAGTTCAATGCTATAGCACAAAAGTGGGACACCATTCAAATTGAGGACCTCAAGATTGATAGAAATGAGGTGCTTGTTGTGAACTCTCTGTTTAGATTAAGAAACTTGCTTGATGAGACTGTGGTGGTGGAGAGTCCTAGAGATACTGTTCTCAATTTGATCAGGAAAATGAATCCAGATGTTTTCATACATGGAGTTGTGAATGGAGCCTACAGTGCTCCATTCTTTATCACACGCTTTCGAGAGGCCCTCTTCCACTTCTCTACTTTGTTTGATATGCTGGAGGCTAATGTGCCTCGTGAGGTTCCAGAGAGGGTTCTTTTTGAGAGAGACATTTTTGGGTGGGAGGCAATGAATGTCATTGCATGTGAGGGTGCAGAGAGGATCGAGAGGCCAGAGACATACAAGCAGTGGAAAATGCGGATTCAAAGGGCTGGGTTCAGGCAGCTCCCTGTGAATCGGGAGATTTTTACTACAGCAAAGGAGAGGGTGCAAGCTCTCCATCACAAGGATTTTGTAATCGATGAAGATAGCCGGTGGTTGCTCCAAGGGTGGAAGGGTCGGATTGTTTATGCACTCTCTTCTTGGAAGCCTGATTCTTAATCACGCTTTGAGATTTACTTGTGGACAGGAAGGGTGGCACGAATCTCCTCCATGTCGCTGACATAGTGCCCTTGTGCCTATCAACTTTGTTAATTAAGGTTCTGGCATTTTCCCATTAAAAACAGAATCTCATCTTTCTTTTTATCACCTCGCCATTAGTCACTCAGGACTGGAAGTGAACTTGAAAAGAAATTGATAATGATTTTACTTATTTGCCGGCAGGGATGGTGGGAGTAGAGTTTTGGCTGACATAACTTATATGACAAGTGAGAATGGTCTATATCTTGGTGGATGTGTACAAAAAGGGCAAAACTTAACAAAAAACCACCTGAACTATAGTTAAGTGTCATAATTAAATGAAAGATATCTGTAATCAGTGATGATGTTCAAGTTAGCGCTAGTGGGTTGTGGAAATCATGATGATTTTGAGGAGTCTCTGCAGTCGAAGAAGATAATGTCTGTGCGTTACTGCCCAGGTTCTTCTTGTACTTGGACATTTTTTTTGTTCAAGCAGCAATCTTGGTTCTGTAGTTATAAGTGATCCCTGTGCATATTATCTTCTTAAGTGTGGCATTTTCACACTACTAAATATAATAATGAAATTGCTACCAAGAATACTCCTGTTCTTGGTTTTTGTTGTATAAGATGTTGTATTGCAGTTTTACCCATCATCTACAGAAATGCATACTGATTCATCTGACCAGATCCATGTTAGCCTAATTTAGCAAAAGTCTTGTGAAATGGCTCCGATTAACTCATGCCTTCCCGTTTCCCAGATATTTGAGCATATCTTTAATTAAAGTTCTACAGCATAAAATCAGCACCTAAGTTAAAAATGCATGCATCGTTGTCTGCTGCTTGGCAGTCGTTTTCTATCTAGTTGAATCAGTACACATCTATCAGTTGACCCAATCAAATGTCACCTTCAACTACAGCCAATTTGCATTCACATTGTTCCATTTTCGAGGCATTCGTAGTTTTTTATGCTATCACGAAGAGGAGTGGTGTAGGGTTGAAGTAAAGCACCACCCTGTTTGTTATTGCAATTCACAAGTGAAAACCACTTGCTTGTCAGAGAAGTTTACATGAGTTTGATGTGGAAGGGTAGGAAACGAGAATGATTGGAGATAAATCTAATCGAAAAACAGAAGAAAAAGGGTTTACTCCACTCAATGGATGGAAGGTCAACTGTTAAAATGAATTTCTTAATCTGATTTTTCTAGTATTTATGCAGAGATCTTCTACTTCGGGAAGTTTCATCAGTATATTAAGGAAGTTTTGACTTCATACACGGTATTTTTTTTTTTAGTTTAACATGGATGTTTTCGACTAATCTTGAAGTTAACGACCATGGAAGCCTCCAGTGGCTATCATATTTTGCTTGATGCTCTTACCACTAGACCACCACCTAGATAACAAGGACATCGAAGTAAACCCAGCATTATTGTTCCATTCATCCATTTCATGTTATTAAAGACATGATAAATGAGAATAATAGAATGTATTTACTAAATCTTGGGTTTACTTGATCTCATGCATTTCAACATGAAGAGACGCATTACGGCAATCTAAAATGCACATTGTAAGACATGCACGATCGATGATGCACATAGTTGTTATCTTTTAAGAAACAATTTGATACATGAGAAGTATATCTTAATTGATCAAATTTTAAATTTATTTTTTAGAGATTATCGGTTCAAGTCTCATAAACCCCAGAGTCAGTAAAGATTTGTATAAGTTATTAATTTCATGACTCATTAGATTAATCGAGGTGTATTAAAGTCTGTCTAGACATCTATATTATTAATAATAACATGATAATATATCAAGAAGATATGTGGGTCTTACTCCTGTATGGATTTTAAAGTGTTCTTTGCTTATGATATAAGCCCGTCGTGGTTATTGTCCACTCAACAAAAAACTAAAGGCTCGGGTATAAAAATGTTGGAATGCCAAGCCACTAGAAGTTCAGGTTCAAATTCCTTAATTTGGAATGGAACAGAGTAGTTTTGCAGGATGGAGAAGAATTCTAAGATTTTAATTACAATTCAGTACATCTTTTTTGTTCTTTTGATGAGAACTCGATTCGATGCATCTTTAATGCCTTGTTTGTTTCACGGAAACTGAATTCCAGGAATTCAGTTTCCTCATTTTCCAACGTTTGTCAACCATCCGGAAAGTTAGTCAAAGGAAAGTTAATTCCTTAACTTTCCGGTCAACAAGGAAATTACTTTCACCCGCAGGAAAGTGTTTTCCTTTGCTTATCAAAAGGAAAACACTTTCCTTTATTGATAAAACACATCTTCTTCTCTCTCTGTGTCCGAAAATAATTCTCTCTCTGTGTCCGAAAATAATTTATAATTCACTGCTACAGTAGCAGCGATTCACTGCTACTGTAGCATTGAATTATAATTCGCTGGTAGCAGCGAATTAAAATGCAAAGAGTTTAATTTTTTTATTAAATCAAAGTTCAATTAAACATTCTTTTCATGTTGATAAAAATAAAAAGATCTTATGACAATTGTAAGTGTTAGATAAATTTGAAAAAAAAAATTAATTCTTTTCCAGTTCATTTTCCATACACAAACACTGGAAAGTGTTTTCCAGCACTACCAAACATCGGAAAATACTTTCCCGGAATTCACTTTCCAGGAATTTATTTTCCCTGGAATTCACTTTCCAAAAGGAAATCACTTTCCTGCAAACAAACGGAGCCTAAGTAAAGGCATGTTATCCTTGATGGAAAAAAAAATACATTCACTTTGCATCTTTAAGGATAAAAAATATATTCTTATCCTTTATGAAACGAGAAATTGGTTCCAAAGCCATGTTAAAAAGCATCATAATACATTCACTTTTTTCAGAAGGAACGTTTGGGAACACATTTGTGTTTTTTAAAAATTTAAATTTTTTTATTTAAAAAATTTTTATATATAATTTTTAATTTTTTTAATAAGTTGATATCAAGAATTATTTTTTTAAAAAATAAAAAATATTTTTTTAATATTTTAAAAAACAACCTCATATACAATCTTAAATTAATATTTTAATTATTAAAATCAAAAAACAAAAAGGCCCAGTGGACCTGTCCAATGTATAAAGGTGGGCTGGGAGCCCAAACATATAGGAGGAGTCTACTACCCCTGCGTCGGACAACTGGTTCTGATAACAAAGCCCATAAAATGGATATATTATTTTTTCTATGAGTTTAAAATTTTATTTCTAAGTAATAATTGACAAAAACCCTTGTCTGCCTCCAAAAGCAAACCAGGGTTTTGGAGAGAAAAATGAGTGGAGCAGGAACACCAGATTTCTTCTACAGAGAAGCTCAACGCCTTGGATATGTTGCTCGTTCTGCTTTCAAGGTTTGAACCTTCTTACCAAACTTAACACTCCATTCATTTCTTTTAAATCTCACTTTTCTCTTCTAATTCACTTGCACACAATTTCTTGCTTGTTGTTGCAAAAAAAATTAAAAAATCAGCTTCTTCAGATACAAAAACAACACAAGTTGATAACCCCAGGTTCCTATGTTCTTGACCTTGGTTGTGCTCCTGGTGCTTGGCTCCAGGTCTCGTCTCTTTCTTTTTAGTGTTATTTCAATATTTCTTTTGTGGGTTTTGGACAACATCTATGTTTTTTTGTTCATTTAAGGTTGTTCTTGGTGTTTTTATATAACATACAATATCATTGCAGGTTGCTTGCCAGAGCTTGGGTCCTCTAAAGAATGGTGGGGCTGTTGTGGGTATTGATCACAAGGTGTGTTCTTCACTTGCTCTTTGTATTTCAGGTTTTTATTTTGGTCATTGTGTTGAAACTGTTATTTTTTTGGAATTGAAGAGATTAAAGTTGAGCTTCTTTGATAAGTGAATTATACCATACCACGTTTGATTGATTTTAAATGTGGGGATATGCAGAACAGAAGGTGAAAGTCCCTCCTCTTTACTGTGATTCAAGGGTTCAAACTGTTTGTGCTGATGTTATGAAACTTCCCAAAAACCAAGTTAGGGCACTCTCTCCTCGGGTACTACTTTAATTATGTATATTAATTTTCACATCTTTGTCAAGTTTTTTACCTCTTTCCTCTCTATATGAATTGCTACCACCTCTTTTTTATTAATTTGTTTTTAGAATGCTTATCTGGTTTGCTCTTATGAACTAGGATTTATTCTTAGAATCATTTACAAAATAGATGCAATGAGCTGCGCTATTTGTTTTCGTATGTATGATCATCTCGAGGTAGGTGATTTGAAAACAACAAAGGGAATTAATTAACTTCCATTAAGCTCCAGTGAACTCTTGATGCTCTTAAGAAATAAGGCTTACCATCGCACCCTGAACCGGTTCCTAACCTTCTAAAAGTTTGAAGGTTCCACGAGGTCCTAATCTATGTTCTATGCACCCTTATATACACACTTTTTTTATTCTAAAACTTATGATGTGATAAACATCATTCTTATGAGCCATTTTTATCTACATTATTAACAGAGTGAATTGTCCTGAATTTCAACTTGATGGTTTACCTTGGTTTCTCTGAAAGCAAAACTTTTCTCCATGTGATAAACATGTTTGTGGACCCTTATATACACATTTGTTTTTATCTAAAACTTATGACGTGATAAACATCATTCTTATGAGCCATTTTTATCTCCATTTTAACAGTGAATTGTCCTGAATTTCAACTTGATGTGGTTTCTCTGAAAGCAAAACTTTTCTCCATGTAATAAACATGTTCATGGACCCTTATATACACATTTTTTTAATCTAAAACTTATGATGTGATAGACAGCATTCTTATTGGCCATTTTTATCTCCATTATTAACAGGATGAATTGTCCTGAATTTCAACTTGATGGGTTACCTTGGTTTCTCTGAAAGCAAAACTTTTCTCCATGTATCTTGTCTGTCTTTGCAGATCTACTGATTTGGGTTTGATTTGTGTGTCATGCAGCAGAAGGGTTTTTCCGTGGTACTCTCAGACATGTGTCCCTTGGTTTCTGGTATCACAACTAGAGATGCAGCTTTATCTGCGGAGTTAGGAATGCAAGCACTTGGTCTGGCTGTAGGTCGAGCAGCAACAGCTCATCTTGATGAGGATATTAGAACAGACAGGCTGTTAAATGATGCTGTGTGCACTGCAGATGATAATGGTATATTGCAACCAGGTGGACACCTAGTAATTAAGCTTCTAGAGAGTGAGGATAACAAAGGTGGGAATATGTTTATGGAGCAGAGATCAGATACCAGTAGATGTGGTATCAGTACATTTCTTACTTACATTTAACTGTTTGCCTTGCAGAATTTAGCCGGATTTGCAAGCCACTCTTCAGAAAGGCTTCATGGTTGAGGCCCAAGGCCACGAGGTCATCATCTAGAGAGATTTATTTGATTTGTCTAGGTCTACGGTCTTAGGCAGGCTTTTCTTTGTTAGGCGATTTTTCTCTTGTTTCTTGGTTTTAACACAGGAAAACAGAATCGAGAGCTTGCTGGTGAAAGGAAAAGTGGAACTCTATTCTCTTGTTTCTTGGTTTAACACAGGAAAAGTGAATCGAGAGCTTTTGCTGGTGAAAGGAAAAGTGGAACTCTACCACGATCCATACACATAAAAACTTTTCTTCTTCGTTAACAGTGTTTCTGTTTTTGCTATTAAGTTTGATTTAATCAATTTCAAACACTAAAATGAGAGACAACAGGAAGAAAAAAACCATAAAATTGAGACTTGTAAGAATTGCTTTATACGATCTTTTCTTTTTCAGAATGACGTCACAACACTGTAATCTATTTAGGTGTGTGGGAGGGGAAAAAAAACAAATACACTATACAAATCCTGTTCGAACTCAGCAGTATAATTTAGCAAACCAATCAACAAACTCGGGCAGAAAAGGAAGAGGTTAAACTCCTTCCTGCACGTCGTAGTGGCATCCTCTGGAATTTGAGTATATGCATTTACAATATAATATAATTTAGCTTAAGATTTGCGTGGTGCTGTCACCGAATCTGGGTTCTTCCTAATGACCAAAGTCCTGTATCTTTCACTGGTGTCTGCAACCACAAAAGGGGTAAAGGAGAAATGCTTAATACAGATGCAGGCAGGCAGGTTACAACAACCTGTAAAATGGATTCTGCTACCACTCTTGCTTACCTGCGTTTTCATAGATGGAAAGACATTCCAAAACCGCAACGTCTCATCCCCTGCTCCAGTTACTATTGTCTACATGATGAACAGAGTTTTAGACATTACAAATTTATTCGATATTTCAAAAATTGTAATTGCTAGTGTACTCATGAATAAAGAAACAAAATTGAAAAGTAATGTTTAGAAATGGAGGAGATATTGCAGTACCTGACCATCAGGAGACATGGCAAGATAGAGGACTCGCATACTGTGACCAACTAGAGTTGCAACCTATACCACAAACCGAAAACGGATTGTTAACAGGATGAATCTTGCAAATCTTGAACTAGAGCGCCCATTAACTACAAAGAATTAACTAATAGCTCTAGCTAATACCTTGGATAACGATGGATATTTCCACACCATGATTTGATTCTGGGAGTACCCATGAGTGCTGACCAGTTCATTAACATTCTTGCTCCAGGCTAGATTGCAGACCTGCAGTCAGCCAGTAAAAAATCAGTAAGAAGAGGGCTTTAGGAAACTGCAAATTTGTTCTACGAAAGTTGGTTCCATAATCTAGTGAAAATGAAACAGAGTGAAGAGAATAACTAAACCTGGCTCCCTGTGTCAACATGGTTTAACTGATGACCATTGGTGGTGTTCCAAAAGCGAATACATCGATCAGCAGTTCCACCTCCAGATGCAAGGAGACCACTCTGGTGGGGTGACCAAGCAATGGCCTTGACAGCAGCTGTGTGTTCTGTCAATGTCAAAACTGGTAGCTGCGAGTGCTGGTTCCATACCAAGAGCTGATCACCAACAGGACATTGATTTGATGAGATGCACATTAATACACACTCAAACAAAAAGGGACTAACCACTGGTAGGGCTGTCGTCAATGACCTGAATCCGATTCATTATTATGCTTATGTTTCTAATTTCTTATGTCTTGATACAATCTGAATTTTTATCTATTTCGATTTTTTTGGAAAAACATTAGGATTTTTATTATTTTCTCATTTAGCTTTGTTGTACTTCTTGCCTAATTTAAATAAGGTTTGAACTTTAATATAAATTTTTATTAGAATCATTTAGTGAGATATTTTGATTTTTTAAAAAAGAAATAACATGCTGTATAGGATCATAACATACTTTATCAATGTACTGTACTTGAAACTCATTTTACATCAAAGCATGATTTTAAATGAGACAGATATCCGAATCCGATAGGATCTAGATCCGGATTAACAATTGGAAAACTTGATTTGAATTCATAAAATTTCTATCCGAATCTATTTATTAAACAAATCTGATACGCTGACAGCCCTGACCACTAGAATATTTGTTAGTTAATGAGGAAATGAAAACAAATTTAGATTGTGAGCAAGAAAAATGAAGCTATCTTTTACCTGGTTATCATTTCCACCTGATGCAAGTTCTCTGTCATCATGAGACCATTTTAAGCCGCATACCTGGATAAAGTGACAAGAATTTAGAAGGGCTTCTTACTCCCATTTGTGCAAGTAATTTTAGTCCATATAATTTGGGGGTGTGAAGTCAGGAATTGTTGAGCTGAACCATTTATGCAAGTCGACTCTACCTCAGATTTGTGACCAACAAGTTTGCTAACATGATCACTAGAAACTCGAAGATCATGCTGAAGTATGTTGCGGTCCCTGCTTCCTGATGCTAGTGTCCTAGAGTTCCAAGCCAAGACACTTGTTCTTGTTTGATGCCCGCCCATGGTTCGGACCCTCTTGCACTGTGTTCCATCCCACACCTATAAAAAGCATTGACAATAGATCATCAATCGAAATGAATTGCGTAATAATGCAAGATTTGGGACTAATTAGACAGCTAGAGCTACCTGAACTTGACCAAGATGTGTGCCAATTGATATGTATGAGCCTTCCCGGGTCCATTGCACGGAGCATACACTGTCATTAGGCCCTAAATCACACAGCCTGGTCACCTGAGAACAAGATAACAAAAAAGGTTGAAACACATGGTCGCCTCCATTTTAAATAGCAAATCGCATCTAAAGATTACTTAATAGACAATCTTCCATTGGATTAAGTAAATTATTGGGGTTGTCAACATGCTAAGAACCTTGAAATGTCAAACTTACTTTACTATTTGATGCAGTCCATAAATAGACACAAGTTCCCAACCCAACTGCGAGTACATTCTGTGAGGACCAATCCACAAGATTCAAATAGAAGTCATCTTGAAGTGATGGGGCATCCAAAACCTGCAGCAAAATTAACCTTCAATGATTTACCATTTCTTGGACTGAATCTTCAATATTTTTTTATCGAAAGCAATTAAAACAAAAGGGATTCAAAATAATCTTCTTTATCCACGATTCTCTGAAAAACCAATCAAAAACTGGAAAAAAAAAAAAAAACTCTGTACTTACCTTATGGGGTGTCTTGGGGACTTTTCTTGGTGGCTTAGGAGTAGTAGAAGACTCACTAGAAATCCCACTATCATGTCCCAAGATTGAAGGAGAATACGGCGAATTAGGGCCTGAATGATCAGTCTTGAACCTCAACATATTCTTGCTGGGACTACCCAGCCCTCCTTGACCACCTGCAGGAGAAGAAAAGGAACCAAAATCAGACCCAAAAAGCTCAGATTTCAACAACCTTGCATACGCCTCATTGCCTCCTTCTTTAACAGGAGATCCTTTCTCTATGAGCCCAAAAGTTTGTAGCCTTGAAGATGATCTGCAAGGTATGAATCTATCACTACAAGAAGAGGTTTTTGAGGGTGAAGATAAGCTTGATATTGCTCTTGGTGATGATACGCATGTGACTGCTCTAAAAGAACTTGAAGAAGAAAAGGTCTCTAGTCTTAAGGAAGTCTCATTCATCCCAGATGGGAGGTTGAGGCCACTCTTTCTTCTTGGTGTAGAATCCATATTTGCTTGATGTTTTCGATAATCTTGAGCTATGGTATTCTTTCTCTTTAGATTTTGTTGATGAGCAGTGAAGATTATTGAAAAGGCCTCTCCCTGTGGAAGGAAAGAGAGGGCTTTTCAATGGAGGGTTTTTGTTTCAGGGTTCTTTTGCGTGGAAGAAGATTTGCAACGGTCGAATTTGGGTAGGGGATGATAGGAGCGGAGTTGGTAAAGAAAAGGGTTTTTTGGGGGTTTGAAGTTCTTTTATTTATTAATGTGTATGGTGAAAGATTCCAACGGTCAATTGTTAGAGTCGAGCTCATTTTTATTAGAGCTGTATTTGTACTCTCTTGTTTGAAATAAAAATTTATTTGTTTTTTATTTTAAAAGTATTTTTTAAAAATAATTGTTTAAAAATAATTTTTTTAAGTGTTTGTGCTGATATTAAAAAATATATATATATTTTTTTAATATACTTTTTTTAAAAAAGACATTTTTAAAACCTACAATATCAAAAATGCTAGTAAAAAGCTATAGTAAATTCCTCTCCCTTGTATGAAATCAATTTAATATAGAATGAGATAAATCTTTGGAGTAAAATTAAAATTACATTAATTTTGTGATATCTTTGCAACAGTATAAAATCTTATTCTTGTAAATAATGTCATCAATTTTTTCAAGGGAAGAATTAACATCAAGAGAGAAGGCTGGGTGCGTTTAAAGATCAAAATATAAACTGCAATGCCACAAAGCCTCCAAGGCCCAAACCACTGATCCTCTCTGGAATTTTTAATCGAACCGATCTAGGATGGAAGCTTGACTGCTATCACTGGTAAAAGAATCCAGCCCGCATCTACGGTAAGTATAAAGAAAACAAAAACTGTTTTCCCTTGAAAGGCCGAGCTAGAAGACAATCTGGGCAAACAATTCCACTGGAGATAATATGAAGGTTTGAGTTGATAACTGAAATATCAAAGTTAAAGACTTGAGTTCATGGCAGAGCAAATATAGAACTAGCTAAAAAAATAAAATCAAAAGCGTTGTCATTGTTTAGCAGTGGCAGAAACAAAAGATGGAATGAACTGCCAAGGTCCAATAATTTGTTCAAATGGGGATCTATTTGCAGCCATCTCATATGAAGATTCAAGTACGCGAGTGTGAGAAAATGATTATAAAGTGTATTGAAATTGGTATCCGCGAAGCCAATCTTCACCCTTCTCAAAGTAATCCATTCTACTAAATGTCTGTTGTGGGAATTGAACTGCAGCAGCATAAAGAGAAGCCCCACGCCAAGCGTCAAGAACAGGATCGAGTGCTCTGACCACATTTATGGGTGACCCACATGGCCTAATCATTCGGATTCCAGCTTCTAAGCGCTCACTCAGACCAGGGTAAAGGCAGCTTCCACCAGTCATAAGAATTGAATTGGTCAGTCTTTCCTCCAAGACTTGGTCCTTGGATGATAGCCTCCTCATTGAGACCCCAGCCATCTCATCTAGGCCTGCCTGGTCGATTCCAACTAAGTTGGGATGAAACAGAATTTCAGGGCATCGGAACCTTTCAACCCCGAGCAGAATTTGGAAATCTTCCTTGGTAAGAGGACGAGACCGTGGCATGTCAGCAGCTGATTGTGAGGGCCCTGGTTCTGGCTTGGGAACAAATGTTGGGTCTATCTCCTGCCATGTCAATAATCAATAAGTTATGCAATTCCCCGTACAAGAGTTGAATCATCAAGAACAGGACGTGAGAAGTAAGAACAATGAAGCAGCTGGTCCATATACCAGAATAAATAAATCTTACCTGAAGCCTGGAAGATACACGGGCAAGCTCTGTTTCATCCTCATCTGGCCCCTCATCATCATCATCGTTATCTTTGCTCATCAGTTTGTAAAGTTGCCAATCTTCATCTTTGGCACCAAAATTATCCTCACCCTTCCCTCGGTCAAAAGCTGCTGTTGTTAAGAGGCGCATCCTTTCTCTTTGGGCAGCATTCAATCTCTCACCGCGACCAACACCACCAGACATACCATTTCCATTTGAGTGGTTCCCATTTGTCTTGAGTCGTTTTCGCTGCTCAACTTTCTCACAAAGTTCTTTGTATTTAGTACGCATTTCTCCTAGATAAAGCTCTGGGTTCTCTCTACATAGAAAGAACAAAATAATCAATACCGAGAGAAGGTACATGGGCAGGTAGCAAATCAGCTAGTATCACTAAAATCTACAAAATGTGAAACAAAAATTGGTTTTATGGAATTCAAAGTGCTAGTCATGCAGTTAAGTGAGCAAATTGCACATAAAAACCATGCATCAAGTTTGAATCCAGATCCAGTTTTCCCATTTCCCTTCTCTTGTTTGCTTAACAATAAAACCAAACCTAAATACTTTCTCCTTAAAAGCTAAGCTGAACTAAATTAAAGAAGCAATTCAAGAGGCTAGGTACATACAAGCGTTTTTGTTCATCTAGCTGATTTTTCCTTTCTCGTTCCAGGTCCTCTTCAACACGTTTCTGTTTAGCTCGTTGGCGGCCATCAGATGTGGTTTTAAGGAACATCTGTCTTCTCTTTTCTCTTAGCTGTAAAGAAAGGCGATCAAAGAGTGAATGTATGGAGAAAAGCTAACAATCACTAAACCATCAAGACAAATGTAATCACTTATATCAAGCTGATTGAAAGCATGAGGTTACTTTTGCAAGAATATGAGACGCAACAATGATATGAGAAGTCATTTTTTACCTCTATTCTACAAACAACAGAGATAGAAACTTCACAACAGAAAAGCATATGATCAACCAATTGGTATAGAGGCATACCTGATCTTGGGTCAGCATGTTATCAGGAATATTGACAAGAGGATACTTTTCATCAGTCTTTTCTTCAACTTCAGCCTGTTCACCCTTTGGCTCACCCTTTACTTTTCGTAATGACTGCGTTGCTTTGGCAAGAGCAGTTTCTATTTCTTGCCTGGAAACATAGCCAGTATCTTTCAGGAAATATGGAATTTCACTCTCTTCCACTTGTTCCAGCTGCTGCAAAAGGAATTCCAAGCCACGCAACTGGTTCTCTAGCTCATTTATCCTCGTTGACCTTTTGGCCTCAGCCATTTCTCGCAACCGTTGACCTTGTCTTTCCTTTATAGCTGCCTTTCTGGCAATCTCTTCTTCTGATGGAGGCTCCTCAACTGGTGGTGGAACCCAAGGGAGCTGCCAACACCTCGTTTTTTCTTCAGCTTCCTTGGTCCCTTTCTGTCACATAACTACAAAAGTTAACTGCTATCCATCTCAAAAAGAAAACAGGAAGAAACAAAAGATGATGTAGATTGAGTTTGCCTGAAACAATCGAGCTTCTGAAGCATAGTCTGTGGCAATATAACAATGCTCCATCTTCAGGTCTTCAACCTTCTCCCATGTAAACCGAGCCCTATTGCATGCACAAAGGAAAACATAGCATAAAAGGATTATAAACTGCACTGATTAGATTGAAGCAGAGTCCAGATGGACATTACTCACATGTGATGAGGGTATTTAAGTGAAAGGAGCTGCTTCAAG